>NC_141046.1:62669394-63119394 GCF_041138505.1 Cibotium barometz | reverse complement strand
AGAAAGCTCTTAGGCATTGGGGGCCCAATAAATCGAAGTGGTTGAAGCTTCCCATGCCACTCCTCTCTCAATTGGTGTTCAAGGTATGTGCGCGCCTACAATAAAGCCATATTTTGATTTCCAAAGATGTTTCATGTATTGCAGTTTGAGTTCAATGCCACATGACAAGCAAAGGTTAGTTGCTTGCTGCTGGGAGTAAAGAATACCAAATTGCCAACCCTGACTGTGGGAAAGAGTTTTTCAAGAAGGTGATCTCTTACCGGGGCTGGGGTGAAAAGGCAAGTAGCTTCACTACTCCCAAGCTAGTAGAGATCGCTCGAGCACATATTCCAAATGCAAAGTAAGATTACACAAATTTCTCTCAATGCATTAAAGTTTTCTTTTGATATGTAGCTAGACACATAAAGCTGGTTCACAATGCAAGAAATGTAGGCTCATTAACATATTGGCAGGCGGTGAGTTTGCAATGAGAGATATCCAGATTCCACCTTCCGACAGAGCATTCTTCATGTGGCTGGCATTGTCATGTGTACTGGTTCCAATTGATCGAGTACATGTTATAGTTCTATGCGAAGTTGGAGGAGAGCTCACCCACCATAGCTGGCATGCACGAGAGAGCCACACTGGACTCTGGGGTGAGTATCACGGATGCCCTCAAAGCTTTTAGGAAAATGCACTTTGAAAAGGCATTCGTAAGGTGGAAAGGGCAAATGTGTGCCACCCTAGATCTTGACCAGCAACAACCACACTTGCCGTGCACAGCATGGCGCCTCTTATATAGGTATGTAGTAGCATGACATGATACTATGTGTCTCATATTATTGTTAATCTATTGTATTGAAAGAGTATTCAAATGTTTCTATATTAGGTGGTGGAGAAGTTATGTGTAATCGGATATGTATTCTCGAGTACCTTTCAAATGCATGGGTGCAGTCCAAGAGAGAGAAGACAAGATTGTACCCCGAGGAGTTGATCGACGAGCTACAGGGCAAGGACACTTGGATATTGTGCCCATTTGCAATCCACTTATATGCTATGTTGTTCTAGGAATCTTGCACTACTACAATGATTCATGGGATCGCTGATGAGGTTGGGAACCGTGGATGCATATGATAGCCTTGGAGGCCTGTGCTTGGTGTGGGTTAATTTTCCAACAAAGCTTGTTCTCTCCAATAGCACCAACACTAGGAGCCCCAATCCCCTCAAAAAAAACATTGCACAAATTTTAGTGTAAGGTTCTAATGAGGTCTATAACTATCATGTGTATGTGTGTGTGTCTCAAGGTCAATGATACTATTGGTAAATAAGTACTCAATGAATCCTCTTTCTTGTTTCTAGTATTCATGACAATTTATCTAGAATGGAAACGCAAAGCATTTTTTCTTTTACTGAAAATGCACACACTTATACAAAATTCTTTGACTCGATTCTGTTGGTTACTAGGTGTGTGTGTGTGTGTGTGTGTGCGCGCGCACACGCATGTGTACATGTGCACACATGCTATGCATGTGTGCATGTTTGCATGCATGTGCAAGAATACATGCTTTATAATGGCTCTAAACTTTATATCTTCCACTAAATTCAATAAATCGCATGGCCATATTGCCCATGGCAAATTGTGTGTTGTGGCTAGTCTAAATTACACTTGAGTGTGTTGTGGCTAGTCTAAATTACACTTGAGTGTGACATAGCACCAACACTAGGAGCCTCACAAAAACCGTTGCTCAAAGTTTTAGTATAAGGCCCTAAAGAGGTGTATAACTATCATGTGTGCATGCATGCGTGCGTACGTGCATGTGTGTGTGTGTGTGTCAAGGGCAACGATACCATTAGTAAAATATGTACTCAATGAATTCTTTCTTTCTTGTTTTTGATATTCATGGCAATTTGTCCCATAATGGAAACGCAAAGAATTTTTTCTTTTACAGAATATGCATGCACTTATATAACAAATTTGTTCATGTTGAATAGATGACTCAATTCTATTGGTTGCTAGGTGTGTGTTTGTGTGTGTGGCACGCACACACGTGCACATGTGCTATGCACATGTGAATATTTGCACACATGTGCAAACATGCATGGTTTCTAATGGCTCTAAATTTTATACCTTACACGAGAGAGAGAGAGAGAGAGAGAGAGAGAGAGAGAGAGAGAGAGAGAGAGAGAGAGAGAGAGAGAGAGAGAGAGAGACTTCCCAACTTGCTATCATGATTCTCCTTGGTATCTTTCCCTTATGATCTGGAGGTCCTCCAATTGATGGTTGTGGATCATCAAAGGTCAAAAATGAAGAGCTAATTGTTTATTGGACCACTCCTACTAGCGGCGGCAAAGTTGGAATGAGCTTGGCTACCCATTCAACAATTTAATAAGATAATTCTAAACTAGTGGTCCAATCTCCATTAGGATAATTTCAAAAACTCTCCTAGCAGCGGCAAAGTTAAAAGGAGCTTGGTTACCCATTTAACAATTTAGTAAAATAATTATAAATTAGTGCCCCAATATCAATGTATTGATGTGGAGAGTCTTACATCAAAGACTTCCTACAAGGGACAAAAATGGTAAATGGGTAAACATAGAGCATTGTTCTCCATCTATTAGGTGGTATCATCACTATGGAGAGAGATTAAAAAATGGCTCAATGTAGCTATACTCAAGATAATTTCAAGTGGAAACAAGCTTTTCTAGGAGACACCAAGAGGCTATGAAGGTGTGGCAATGGGTCCAGCGGGGCCATATTCAAAATCTGGGAAGCTACAAATGGTGTAATATTCATGAGGATACAAGCAAAAAAGCTACTCTAAGTGGAATGTATAGAAATAATTTAAGGAACCTACTAGAAACACTCTCAGTAATAGTATAATAGCTTACAATGCACGAGTAATGCTCTTTAGGACAATTGGATGCCCATGGGCTCTACATAGACCACACAAACATTATGTCTAATGTGATGTATTTTGTTTTTGTTTCCAATAATATTATCATTCCTTTAAAAAAAAAAATTTTGGGGACAAGAGATTTCTTCACTATAAAGTATACCGCTTGTCCCCCTCTATAAATATACAAACTCTAAATTATAATAGATTTCCTAGTTCCTATCCCACTCAAGACTATAAAAATCAACCCATAACCTAAGATCCATATGTTTCCTCAAAACTATATTAGATTTTGTAAATATAAAAGTTTTAAATAGATTATAATAAGTTTAAACATAAACCTTATTATTATCTAGTAGTTCAGTAAAGTTCTAAACTATACTTGTTCTTTCCTTTTTTTTAACTCAATTTAATTACCCTTGACATGGGCCTTAAGGTGTGGCAACTTTGACACCATCTCTTACCTCTTAAGGTGCAGCAAATTGCCAAAATTCAAGTGATCAAAGTGGGCATGGCATCGCTCCACGTCACTCATAGCACATGTGGTAGTAATTGGACAAGCATTATGTGCCATTCTTTCATATTACCTATCCAACCTATAAAGCCCATGGCCGAGTATCAGACATTATAGTGATATCTCTCATATCTATCCAACCTATAAAGCCCATGGCTTAGAGTATGAGACACTATAGTGGTGTGGTGTCTACAATAATTGGACAAGCATTATGTGCCAATCTCTCATACCTTTCCAACCTGTAAAGCTCATGGCTTAGAGTATCACACTACAGTGATGTTTCTCATACCAATCGTTAATTGGAAAAGCATTATGTGCTAATCTCTCATGCTTATCCAACCTAGAAAGCCCATGGCTTAGAGTACCGAACACTATAGTGATGTCTCCATCACTCCAGTCATAAAGTGTACACCTATCATTAACAAAGCTAACCACTAAGACTGCCCTAGATATGGCAAAGACTGATAGAGCAACTCTTTTCACTAGATATAAGGAGTTATTTACACATGTGAGTGTGCCTCCTTGAGGAGCACACTCAAGGAAGGAAAACAAACCACATTGAGAAGTAATGTGCTTGCTAGCACCACATTGGGAAGTAATGTGCTTGATAGTGGTGCTTGCTAGTACCACTATCAAAATACCATCCTTGCAAAGAGCACTACAAATTGGTCATGGCGGGTAAGGGAATTGGAGTTACCCTTGTGTGGATGCAAAATCCTGGTATGGATCAAGTAAATCTGTGCAAAGAATAGACACCAGTGAACTATCCATATAGGCCTCATTAATACATATAGGCCTCATTAATACATACAAGTTTACTCTTTGAGATCTTTAATCCTTGTTGTGAGAAACTCGTCCATCGAGTCTCCCTCACTCATATGCTCGGACTCTAACTACTTGCGTAAGTAGGCCACACATGCCTCATTACACACAGCATAGAAAGTACATCCCAAGCTTGCTTGGTAGTTTTACATGAGCAAATATAAGAAATAATGCTCATTTTTCATGGAAAGTACCACCAATGTGTGCTTGTGCATCCCTTGCATCCTACTTAGCTTGTTCCAATATGAGAGGTGTGGAGGTGGTGTAGAGGCGGATGCCACAAATACATCTAAACCAAAATCACCATCCAAAGCAATTGTACTATCATGTGTAGACGACAAGACAAAGCATGCCTCAATGCCAATAACAACATTCCAAAGTAATTGTACTATCCTGTGTAAGTGACAAGACAAGGCATACCTCAATACCAAAATAACAACATTCCAAATCCCCTTGTCAAACCAATACATGATACATCATATAAAACAACAATGGGTAGCTAGTCCCGTTAAGCTTATCCTCTTCAGCAGTGAAAGCATCTCAAATACATCAATGCCTATCATTTTAGTCTATAAATAACGAGTCTTTGACACAACATACAAAATTCCCCAATAACCTTCAAGTATTGTCAATGTCCACACTAAATGCAACTGAGATGGTTGTCAGCAAATCACTGATGCCAAAGAGACCTATATAATGTATGAAAAATGGCACAGTTTAGAGTGTATAAATGTTGCTTTTTAAGCAAATGAATACTTAACAAGGTGTTGCAAATCGGTAGAAAATCAGCTTAAAATGCAGCCCACATATTAACCTATTGTTGAGGTAATTGTGGATGTGTTGGAAAGGGCATCCATACATGTATCCAAGTATATGTCAAAATGGCTAGTGTGCAAACACTGCATGATAGCAAATTAGCTACTCCTTTACCTAGGAGGACATATGTAGTTTCTCATCATGCATCTTATTCTTTTGTGGATCCTATTTCCTTTGAGGAAGCAAAAAAAAATGATCATGGATGAGGGCCATGCAAGATGAGTACTAACTCAATCCTCAAAAATAGCACTTGGAATTTAGAAAATTTAACTTATGGTAAAAAGGCCATTGGTAAAAAGTGGGTTTATAAGCTTAAGCATAAAGCTGATGGTAGCATTGACCACTATAAGGCAAGGCTTGTTGCAAAGGGTTATACTCAAGAAAAGTGCATGGATTCTGATGAGACATTTGGCCCATGTCTTGTATAACTATAATTTGTTGTATTATTGCATTGGCAGTGTATCATGGATGGAATGTACATCTTCCTTAAATGGTGGTTTACACGAGGAGGTTTATGTATCTCATCCTCATGGTTTTGTTCAGAAGGGATAATTGTCTAAAGTATGCAAGTTAAGAAAATCTTTATAAGGCATTAAGTAGGCTTCTAGAGCATAGTACGAGAAGATAAATGCATACTTGGTTGCAAATGGTTTTTATAGTAGTCCAGCTGAGAGTACCCTCTATGTAAAGAGGAATAATAATCTTTTATTAGTCATCATTTTATATGTTAATGGTATGCTACTCATCACAAGCCCCAACAATGAGGATAAGAGTTCAACCTTTAAGAATGAATTACATATTCCATTTGAGATGACAAATTTGGGCTCATTACATTATTATTTGGGAATACAATTTATATAGCTTATGCAAGATGATGAAGGTATTATGATGTTGCAATCATATTACATACATAGACTGCTTACACGATTTGGCCTTAAAGATTGTAAGCCTATTACTACACCAATAGCTACACATGTGTTGGATTGGTCTCGAGGAAGCACATGAAATATGGTGCATCACTTTATCACCAAGCTATTTTCGTGCCTCATTTATCTATGCAAATAAGGCTAGACATTCTCTTTGGGGTCTTCTAGTTGAGCAAGTTTATGCATAATCCCGAAAGTAAGCATTGGGGCCTTCTAGTTAAGTAGGTTTATGCATGATCCCAAAAGTAAGCATTGGCACCCTACCAAGAGAGTATTTTGATACTTACGAGGCACTCAATCCCTTGGGTGATTCTATACTAAGAGGAATGATATTTAGCTGGATGCTTTCAATAACTTCAATTGGCTTGAATGTTGTCCACTAGTGGCTTTTACTTTCATCTTGGAGATTCATGTACATTATGGTTTAACAAAAGAAACAGTCAATGGTGGCCACTTCGAGCTATGAAGCTGAGTACAAGGTAGCATTTACAACAATTGTGGAGTGTGTATAGCTTAGACGCCTTTTGCCAGATCTTGGTGTTGGATAGTAGTCCCCCACCTCTATCTTCACTGATAGTATGCCTGCCAAGGTAGAATTTTCTTCAACAATCTTTGGCTCCTTTTCATCACACCTGTAACAAACATTCACCATTATGAGGAACCCGATATTTCATGCTCACACAAGGCACATTGAGGTGCATTATCATTATGCCATGGAGAGGCTCATTTTATGAGAGATTAGCTTGGCTTATGTCTCTACACATGACAATGTGGTAGATATGTTCACGAAGGCTCTTTCACGAGAGAAGTTAGAAGCTTTTTGCAAAGCTTTGGGCCTATTGCCATTTAGGGATTAATCAGCCATATGATCTTTGTACATGTTCACATCATTCACTACATGGGAGATTTGTAGCCATTTATATGGTAGTGATGTTTAAATGTAGGCTAACAATATCGTAGTGATGTGTGGATTATGCTAATAATGGATCAGGGCTCTTTTTCCCTCCTTAGCAAGCTTTTTCCCTCAAACATGTGTACACACTCCTATGAGTGAATGTGGAAGTGACTTCAATTGTACTTTACTCATTCTCATCAATCTACTTTGAGTGTTGTTCTGCTTCTCTGTATCTTTGCTTACTTACTTGCTACATCTGTACGTGTGTTGCTACCTTGGTCTCCACTCCAATAACCTACAAGGCTAGTTCACCTAGCAAGTGTGGCTAAAAAAGAATTGAACCTATAATCTCTTCATCCTAGGCACATCTCTTAACAAACAAATAATAATACTTCTTTCCTTGCATGTCTCCGCAATAGCATCTCTCTCTCTCTCTCTCTCTTCAAAACAAGGTAGTATTTTGTTAAGCATTTTTATGGTTGGATATCTAAAATGATAGCGTTGGCCATAAGTTCAACATTCACTAGGTGCGATCAAGAAATGACATCAAAAGGGACATCAAAATGGGGTAAGGGAGGGCTTGCCCATGGGTATGTGGATTTTTAAAAAAAAGAACATGAGAGATTCTTCTTTTGTCTTATATCATGTGCTTAAAAGTTACGAGTGTCCTATGTTCCTTTTGCTTGTAGGCTGGGTGGATGACATGTAGTCTCATTGGGGATTGCCCATTGGCATGTTCGACATGCTTTCATGTATTGTTGCTTGTGTTCAACATCATGTAAGTGTTTGTCATAATGTACTATAGAATTTAAATTTTTCTTTGAAATATAATGGAAGTTTCATCTCTCTATGTTGTCTTTGTAAAAAAGTAGCAATGATAATGGCCCATGGAAGTAAACAACATTGTGTACACACATGCTTTCATGTATTGTTGCTTGTGTTCAACATCATGTAGGTGTTTGTCATAATGTGCTATAGAATTTAAATTTTTCTTTGAAATATAATGGAAGTTTCATCTCTCTATGTTGTCTTTGTAAAAAAGTAGCAATGATAATGGCCCATGGAAGTAAACAACATTGTGTACACACATGCTTTCATGTATTGTTGCTTGTGTTCATCTTGTAGGTGTTTGTCATAATATGCTGTAGTCTTGTAATTTTTCTTTGGAATATAATTGAAGTTTTACCTGTCTATGGTGTCTTTATGAAAAAGTAGTAATGATAATGGCCAATGGAAGTAAACAACCTTGTGTACACACATGCTTTCATGTATTGTTGCTTGTGTTCAACATCTTGTATGTGTTTGTCATAATATGCCATATAGTCTTGTAATTTTTCTTTGCAATATAATGGAAGTTTTATCTCTCTGTGATGTCTTTGTAAAAAAAGTAGCAATGATAGTGGCCCATGGTGTCTAGAGTTCAACATCTCATAGGCGGTGGTCATAATATGAAGAAGTCTTGGAATATGTTGGACAATATTGGAAGTTTCATCGTTGTCCATTGTCTTTTTTTTAAAACATGCTATGAAATTGAAGAGAGAATAAGCGAGACCATAGAGAAGAGTAGAGAGAGAAACCACTCGCCTTAAAACCAAAAAGTGCTTGCTGGAAAATGCTCACCAAAAAAATACACCCCATGTGCATCCCTACCATCCCACTTAGCTTGTTCCACTGTGTGATGAACAAGGAAGCAGCTTCAGATTTATTGTAGATAGGGTGGAGCTTGATGGCTAAGTATGCATGCTGGTACTAGACATATGTGGCCCCTGACACTTAGTACTAGGAGTGTACGAGCTTCTAGGATTGGTAATATGATTGGGTAAGTAGCTTCTTGGATAGTGGGATTTCATGATTATGGTGGATGTGAGACATATGTGGGCTCCTCCATGCACTGGTCTCACCATCTAGGAGTGATCAAGCTCAACAGTGCATGGAATCTTGTTTGAGGATCACGATCGTGATGCAAGGAGACATGTGGCAATGATGTGACACTAATGTGTTACTTATGGTTATGTGATTGGACATGTGGAACTTATGGATGTTATGAGAAAGATTTGTATGGATTTTTCTTTTTATGAAAAGAATTGTTTTTTAATGAGTGTGTGTGTGTGTGATCTCTGTTATATAGTGTGTGTGAGTTAAATGAGAATTTTAATTATGGGTGTGAGAGTTTACACCACCAGCTCCATAGGCCTAGCGGTTGGGCAGAAGGCTAGACCCATGGATTAGTTGGGGCTAGGCTAACTCTATGGAATTGGTCTAAGTAAAAAAGGATCAAACACTCGAAAGTGGGTGGTAGGGGAGACCCGAGCTTGAGGCAAGTACTTTCCAAAACGAGACCAAATTGTATTTAAGAACAAGAAACCTAGGAAGAGTAGTCTAGATTAGAATTCATCAAAAAGGATAGAGAAGTTACCTTCATAATCAAGGAGTCATGACATCTTATTAAGCATCGCGGAGTTGCTCGATGTGACCTCCTTGTGAGAATTATGAAGGGAAAATTCCTAATGGAATCATTCACCTTTCCTCACATGTAAGGATTGTTTCAATAAGAATGAGGAGAGCTCATCAGATAATCAAGCATTAGGATATTATGATCTGTGGCCCTAAGTGAGCCAGTCTACCCTAAAAGTGTTTTTCATTGCTAGATTATTGTATGTTAGAGGGGTAGAAATCTCATAGTAGCTGGTATCAAAGTTGAGACAAATTGGATCTCATAGTTGGTATCAAAGTTGAGACAAATTGGATCTCATAGTTGGTATCAAAGTTAAGATTTGAGCATACAATCTTAGGATATGATTTGAGATAGTTGGGGTCTCACAGTTGTTGGTATCAAAGTTGAGTTTAGCGTACGATTTTAGGATATGATTTTACACAATTTGCGACCTGAAATTGGAACTCATAGTATTCTATTGGGTTTCTCTTTATGATGGAGCAACAAATGATGAGGTCATACCTATCAGGAGTCCCTGGAATTTTGAGAGAAGATAACATGATAGCATTCGCATTTGAGCAACTTCTGCTTGTTGCTCAAAATGAGTTGCTTTGGTTAGGCACTTCGAACACTTCTATTTTTCCACTCTATGGCAGACCAAAGACATAGACGATTCTTGGGGCAGTGGGTCATGGGGCTCTAGAACCACGATGAGAAGCTATCAAATCACATGAATCTTGTGATGAAACTTACGTGATTGGACGCCAAATAGAGATTACACTTTATGGAGCCGTATGCGATGATAAGAATCTAGGAATGATCCTTGTTGTTTGTAGAGCTAATTTTTTGGGCATGAAAAACTTGAGTTTTTCATGGTGTGACACTACTACGCCTACTGTTTTTTTGAATGTCATGATTTTAAGTGGCCTTTATTATTCCCTTGAGACTATTAAGAAGTGCTCAGCAAGATTGATGATCCTTTTTGAGTGACTATATTATGCATGAAAAACTTAAGATACTCAACAGGGTATCTTCTGAAATTCACGCATAAACATTCATACATATTTTGTGCATCTTTGCCTTTCATGGGTGTTAAGGAATTTTCTTATGCCTACTACTAAGCTTCAAGGACCTCTGGCAATAGCACAGTGACTCCCAAAGTGAGTTGGCAAATAGTTTCAGTCATGCCATTATGCATTCAGATGAGATGATTGTATGCTTGGATGTCGTAAGAGGGATTGCACTTAATGGACCTATACGATACAATCTTAGAGTCCATCATCAAATGTATAGGATTCTTAGGAACTTTATTCCCCCACCATAGGATTTCAACTTGCCATGCATGCCTTTGAGCATGTTTAGCATGGGATGATGTCTAGCCATATGTATGACCACTTCATAAGAGTGAGACTTAACCATTGATGATGGCTTGTAGATAGATCTAGACTATCTTCCGTATTATGCTTTGAACCCGAGTCTAGCCATCCATGATTATGGAAATCCCAAAGTTTCTAAAAGAATATAGGATTCATGGTAGAAACCTCTTTATCTTATAGCTAGACTTAATCATCTTAGTTTGTACCTTTTGCCTAGAAAATTTGAAATCATAGATCGTACCAATGTTTTTGACTTTTTGGCTTTAGGTGCTGAGATTTCCGCCAAGCAATGTAATAAGCTTTGAAGAATCAAAAGAAGCATTTTCTTATCTTAAAGAATTTTGTTACTTAATTATTGGAAAATTTTGATGCGAAAATAGTTTTTTCTTTCAAAGAGAAATCATGAGACAGGTCATCAAGCTCAAACATTATACTTGAAATGGAAGCACAGATAATAATATTAAAGAAAATCTTCATAGGTCACACTCGGGTCCATTATGGGAGGAGGAAATAACCTCGATGAAGCAGTTTTGAATTGGATTGATTCTATGGATGAGTACTTTGATATATCAAGGTACAACGTTTGTAGTAGTAAGATGGCCCTTATTCAGCTTCAGGTAACTAGAGTGGCTAGAAGTAGTTAGAGAAATCATATTGAATCCAAACCATTGAACCAAGACTAGCGCAAGAAAGAAGATATGAAGGTGTACCTCCAATAGAGAATTTATCCCCTAGGATTCTAGGAAGCAAAGATGAATGAATTCTCAAAGTTGTCTTAGACAAGGAAATCTGTCAAAGGGTACCATCAATCTTATGCAAACCTTATTCACTATGCTCCCACAATTGATGATGAAATGACACTTCTTAATCGATTTATTTGAAGGTAGTAAAAATGGCTGACTATTTCACCCAAGATTTCCAAAGGAAACAATTCAACAAAGATCCTTGTCGCCCCCTCTCTCAAAGACAACTTTGACCATATGTGAATAATTTTGGTTTAATTAAACCTAAGTGTAGTTGGGGGAATCAAGGCTCTAAGGACAAAGGACTTGGAGTAAAAGATTCTCATTCTAATTTGCCATTAAAGTTGGAGTAATCATCTAAGGAAAGAGCACAAATGCTTAAGATGCTAGCAGCTGGGTCACATGATGAGTGATTACCTGAACTTTCCTATTTTTGTGCTTTTCCAACTCAAAATGCCCCAGGAACTTAATACTAGAGACCTATAGCTTCATTGAAGGAGTAATCAAGGACCCCCACCTTAGAAGTGGAGAAATCAAAGGAGACAAATTCCATCCACAAAGGGAGTATTTCCTTTCATGGATCTTCATGGGAACAAGGTGCAAGGAATTAGAGTAACTAAAGCTCCTACTACCTAATAACTTGTAAAGGCATATAATAAGAAAAAATATGAAATTTATGTTGGTAAGCTATATCCTGCAGGCAAGGGATCAGCAGATGCCAAGGGACCTAAATGGTTAAGTGAGTATGCCGATGTATTCCGTAAGAACTTGATCGAAATGTCTCCAACTCGTGAAGTAGACCATTTAATTCAGTTGATACCTCGAGCTCAGCCAACTGTAAGGAGGGCATACAAGATGACCATTTGGAAGCCATTAAGCTTAGCCAAAAGGAAGGAGGGCATATAAGATGGCCGTTCAAAAGCCATTGAGCTCAAGGAATTGAGGTAACTTTTGGAACATGGCTTTGTTCAACCCAATGTATCCCCATGAGGTGTGCATGTACTTCTCCAAAAGAAAAAGGATGGAACTCTTAGATTATGCATTGATTATTGGTGATTGAATCAGTTAACTATCAAGAATAAATAGATGAGCTCTTAGATTGATTAGATGGTGCCCATATATTCACATTATATGTGATTACATAGAGGATCAGAGATCAAGCTTATGAACTTTTACTTCCCCCATATTTGAATATGTCTTCCATGTTAGTTTGCTCAAGAGGTATGTTCCAGATCCCAATCATATTTTGGATAGTCAACAAGTTGCGTTTTCAGCTCAAGGACAAGTAAAACTAGAACCAGAAGTGGTTTCGGACACATCAAAGAAAAGCATCTTAGAAGCATGATCTTAAAGGAGCATCTAGTCAAGTGAATTTTTTTTCCAAACAAAGATTCCACCTGGAACAAAGGGTTATCCCCAGCTCATAAGATAAGGGCATCTCGGTTCTTCAATGGTGGGGGGAGAATGTATGATCCATCTTCCTATGTAATAAATTTACATGAGGTATTATTTTCTATAGTGCACATTCTAGTGAGAGACTCTGGACTTAAAGAGAGAAGGTGTGCATTTAAATGAGAAAAACTTTAGATTCTGGGAACAAAGATGAGTAAATTTTTTTATTTGGCGAAGTCAGTGTGCCTTTCCATGTGCACATGTGTACCCCCTCCCAAGCACATATTAGGGTTGGAAAGAGAAAAGTTGTCATTAGAGAATTGTGAAATAAATAAATGAGTAAATCTAAGAAAAATAAAAAAATAAAAAAATCCCTATGCAAATTAAATTAAGTATGTGCTTAGGTGTGAAAGCATTAGCCTTAGCACTTGTGAATGCGAGAGCATATATTAATTGGACTAAGGTTGAATGGGTAAGGTGTAAAGCCTAAGGTTTAATTTTAAGGTGTAAATAAGTACAAAAGAATGAGATAAGCTTTGGAACTAATAAAAAATGCAAACCATGCATGAGAGAGGGAGTTAACTTGGTGTAAGGTATAGATGGATGTGGAAGTAGTTAATTACATGAAAAATGATTGGCTACATGAATGTTCAGGTCTAGTTACATAGATTTTTGGTGGGCTACATTCATTAGTCATGTGGGAGTCTATTGGTAGTCTCCAACCATCATTTCATATATAAAAGCACCCCTAGCTCATTTGAAATAACGAGTTTTTCTTGTGCATGGGAGGGTACTTTTCTACATAGAATTTAGTGCAGTACGAGCTTTTGGGGTAGACAAGTGTATAACCTAGGCATAGGGTACTCATTTGGCATAAAAAATAGTGCGAGTGGGAGTTGTGCTGATCATCAAAACTACTTGTGGGATTCTTGAAGAGAGGAGGCATACATCTCATCTACATCGAGCTCTACACCACCTATTTAACTCAATTAACAAGGTACTACAACCCTTCTAATTTAATTTATGTACATTTTTAGTCATTTTTATGGGAATGAAAGCTTAGGATAATTTAAATAAAAGACCCTCATTTATTGCAATGTTCCCAAGAACATATATTATGGTTCTAAATTAACCATACAACCTTAGTTTAAATTAGAAGTATGCATGCTCTTTGTATACCACATCAAAAATAGACATCCTTGATGTATAGATTTAAAATGAAAACATGGGCTAGAGGAGTTGGATCAAATCTAGGAAGATCACTAATTAAATTATGGTTAAATCTTAATTAATTAAAGACATTAGTTTAGAGAGAGAAATTGGCATATGTGCACTAGCATATACAAACTGATTATACTTAATGCTTGGCTAGGACAATTGACTAGAGATTGAAAGGTTAAAATCAATTTAGGATAGAGATACCTTAATTGTAGAGAGAGAAAGAGAGAATACCCAAGAAGCAATGAAGAGAAAGACATAACCTACATGGCTAGTTGTGCATGAGTAAATAATCACCAAGGATAGGTTAGAAAACCAAAATCATTTTTGAAAGATTAAAGACCAAATTATAAAAGTTGGGACATCACTGTGGTCCCCAATGTGGATCCCATCTATCGGGGGTTTTATCTATATTTTGTTATTTTCATTGATGATGTTGCACACCACATGGG
The DNA here is from genome assembly GCF_041138505.1 of Cibotium barometz. NCBI lineage: Eukaryota > Viridiplantae > Streptophyta > Polypodiopsida > Cyatheales > Cibotiaceae > Cibotium > Cibotium barometz. The sequence continues at coordinate 63,104,933 of NC_141046.1, read as the reverse complement.
TGTCCATTGAAGAATAAATTAGAGGTTTTTGCATGCTTTGTTTTCTTGGCCATGGCTAAAAATTTCAGTAGTCTCATAAGCTTTTAATGCTTTGCATAGATCGAGGGGGGAACCTGTCACATGAGTTCGATGCATTCTTGAAAGAGAGGGGTATTATATGCCAATGTACTCTGCCATACACACGTCAACAAAAAAATGTGTCTAAATGCAAGAACATGTCCCTTATCGAGATGGCACGTTATATGGTTAAAGGCAAGAACCTACCTTATAAATTTTGGCTCAAGGTAATCATGTGTGCAGCTTATGTTTAAAATAGATGCCCCACCAAAGCTTTGAACACTGTGATCCGCGTATGAGGCTTGGAATGGAAGGAAGCTAATAGTGAATTATATGCATGTGTTTGGTTGTTTAGTATATGCCCTTACGGTGTCCTCGCTCGCAAACACCGACACAAGCTTCAAGGACAAGGCCATGGAATGCATATTTGTGGGATATAGTTCCGAAAGCAAAGGATATCGTTCGTATCAGCCTATGATGGGTAAGATAATATTCATTCTCGAGATGTGGTATATTCATTGAATACTCAGCGCAACCCTTGCTAGAATGCAAATCGTAGGTTATTGTGGGTTCACAGGATGTGTTGGATTATTTATTGCCTTTGTTCCAATGTGGTGCACCGGATTCTGACCATATGAATCAGCCTATTGCTCGAATACTCCAAAATTATCAACATGAGTTTCAACCCATCATTAAGGCAAATTGATCCGGCAGATGTCGATGATGCAGTGAATCGAAGAACAAGCTACTATCAAGGAGGCCAAAGCAGCCCCAAAATGGCTATTAACACTTTGTGAGACCACAAATTGTTCAATCCTCTACTTGGTAGAAAAGGATTAGCTACTCACCATGCACAGGGTTATTTTTTTATCAGGCACTCATAGCTGCAATATGCAATGAGGAGCCTGCTTCTTTTGAAGATGCTTTAAAAAGTGAGCATTGGATGGCAACCATGCAATTGGAAATTATTTCCATTCATAAAAATGACACTTGGGAGTTATGTGACTTGGCCACAGCAGGCAAGCATGCCATAGACACTAAGTGGGTCTACAAGCTTAAACCTAAATCATATGGTAGCATTGATCGCTACAAGGCAAGACTAGTCACAAAGGGGTATGCCCAAAAGCAAGGGATTGACTATTGTGTCATTGCATTAGCAGCACACTTTGATTGGCAAGTGCATCATTTGGACGTCAAAACAACTTTTTTGAATGGGGATTTATAGGAAGAAGTCTATGTCACCCAACCTTCAGGTTTTGTTAAGAAGGTTTAGAGGGCAAGGTATGTTGTTTAAGTAAAGTCTTGTATGGTATGAAACAGGCACCACGGGCATGGAACCAAAAAATTCGTGCTCACTTGATTGCTCTTGCTTTCAACAATAGTTCGACAGAGAGCATGCTTTATGTTCACAAAGTTGGTGAGGATTTTATTATTCTCATACTTTATGTGGAGGACATGCTTTTAAGTGGTCCCAATGAGGAGAAAATTGCAACCCTCAAGGCTGACTCGCAATGCTTATTTGATTTGATTGATCTAGGCCTTTTGCACTATTATCTCACCATACAATTTGTATCAATTAAGGGGGATCTTATCATGCATCAGTCCAAGTACAGTGGACAGCTTCTGCAAAGGTTTCAGTTTGAATATTGTAAGTGTGTTTCCATACTTATAAAAACTGGATTCAAGTTTTCACTACAGGATGTTGGAGAACCATTTGATGCCTTTCTTTATCAGCACATTGTGGGATGCTTAATTTACTTGTGCAATACTCGACTAGATATTTAGTTTAGGGTTTCCCAGCTGAGCATATTTATGCACAACCTCGACACAAAGCATTGGTACAAGTTGTGAATCATGTGTTTCAGTATCTCAAAGGCACTCAGACATTGGGTTGCTTCTATTTCAAAGGCTCGTCATCTTCCTTGCATGCTTTTAATGACAGTGAGTGATTAGGCTGGTTGTTACAACATAAGAGTGTCCCCACGAGTGGCAAATTGTTTCATTGTTGGTGGATCATGCATATCATGGCTCAGCAAGAAACATTCCATTGTGGCCACTTCTAGTTGTGAGGCGAAGTACATGGTAGCATTTATAGCTACAGTTGAATGTGTATGACTCAGATGCCTATTGGGCTAATCTATGTGTGGGACAATAGTCATCCACTCCTATCTACAACACTGACAGTTAGAGTGCAATGGCTTATGAGGAATCTAGTTTTTAATGCTCGCACAAAGCAGATTGAGGTGCATTATCATTATGTCGAGCAAAGGCCTGGGAGAGATTGACATGTCTACATAGGACAATGTGCTAGATTTGTTTACAAAAGCTCTTCCAAGAGAAAAGTTTGAAGTCTTTCGCAAGGCTTTAGGCTTACTACCATTTGTGGATTGATCTGCTATTCCCTGTATACGTTCACATCATTCACTCCAGGGGGTTTGTTACATGTGTTGTGTATACCTCCTAGTCGTTCTAGTGTGAAAGGACTCTTGTGCCCATGTACAAGAGTCCATTCTCGTGTGAACAGACTATTGTACACGTGCACTTTTTACCATCTTTCTAGTAAGGGTTTTTTCCCCCATGTGACCACCCTTAGGTGGTGGTACTTGAATATCCTAGAGCATATTGTACTTCTCACATTTACTTATCTAGAAGAATTGTTCCAGCTCTCGTGTGTCTCAAGCTCTGTGTGTGTGTGTGTGTGTGTGTGTGTGTGTGTGTGTGTGTGTGTGTGTGTGTGTGTGTGTGTGTGAGCTTGGTCCCCCTCCACCCAACAGCCTGGTCATTCTTAAAAAATCTTGATCTTCTTGAACTTGGAGCTCGGCTTTCCTCACAGCTTCTTCTTGTTGTGCCACTCCTGTTGTTGCATGTCTTCTCTCCAGGAGTAATTCTTCTGATGTAGCTTACCACCATTTTTACATGGTCTTGGTTGCCTATGTCGATAAATCATTGATCTAGATGAGTGTCCATCATTTTCCATGGAGCCTCCATGTGCACAACTTCACTAGAAATTATTCATCATGACCATCTCCTATCATGACACAATAATCACACTCCTTCTAAGACACAATTAGACCTACATGGGTTTACTAGAAATTATTCATCATGACCACATCTCCTATCATGACACAGTAATCACACTCCTTCCAAGACACAATTAGACCAATCCACTCAGTTATATTCTTCCAATTAGGACATGCACGCATATCACTCCTACAAAAACATCAAAAAGGGGAAGAATCTCTATAGGCTTCTCTCACTCGTACTTCCTATTCAAGTTTCTTGCTCCTAGATCCCCAACGCTCTTGAATTCCCAATGCCCAATAGGATCGCCAAAAGTGGCACAATTGGGTTAAGGACCTAACACTTTAGTAGTTTTAAACCACCTAGCCACAGCCCTCATGAGCTATGTTGTATGACTGTGCCCAATGCATAAGTGCAATAAAGAGAGTCAAAGAAAGCAGTTGAGCTAGAGAAATCTTTAAGATTGGAGTACACATGGGGAGGGCACACCTTCCACCCATTGTCCATGCACGTCAATTGTATATTTCACTCACAACATCAAGAAAAAATATCCACATCTTGCATCTCATGGGCACACATGGACACGCACCTACAAATAACCACATCAACACCAACCCTCCAAGTATATCTTTGGATGGGGGGACCATGGCAGGCGTAAGTCTAGCCCATGGTAGGACCCATTGCTTGGATAACCATCGACCTTATAGGTACCTCCAAAGAGCTTCAACTCTGCTTTGACTCGAATTCCACACACCTCTTGCCCTAGTCGAGGTGTTAAAGCTATGAGATCTATAAATAAAATCATACCGGACCTAGAAAGTCTAGATTGCTATCTACCCATGCAAATCATTTATTGGTGGTGGTGGCACTAATTTCTTAATCAAAAGGTGCACGTTGCATCTATTAACCACCTGATTTTGAAGGGCCAAGCCACTCCCACACTTTTTTAGAGTAAATAATGGTTAAACAATGGATATATTGTCCTATTAACATTTGCATCAATGAAGCATCGAGTATCTTGATTAGCCACTACGTGATCTTACTAGGAAATAATGGCCATGTCCATAATTCCTAATTAAAAGAGTATCTTAATCAAGTATCACACTTGATATTACTAGGAAGTGTGTTGGTCATGTCCATCTAAGAGCATAATCACTAACCATGAATGATGGCTCCTTTTTAACTAGTAGGGCTAGAGATTGATTTCTACCCTAGTCTTGGGATGGGACAATGGATTTTCTCTTTCATCTTGGTCAAGCTGTGCACCGTTCTTTAAAAGTGAAGAGAACATGATCTGAACCTTCATCAATGTTTTGGATCACATACACTCTAGATAATGATGGGGTAGATCATTGAAGTGGAACCATTTTTAAAAATACTTCTATGCTACCTTCTATAACAAGGTAAACTTAAACCAATGGCCTCTTATTTGAGAGACATAAGCTCTACAACTAGATTACACAACCAATTTTCTTAACCCTTGCATATTACAAATAGTTAAGTTAAAATATTACTTCACATAGGCTTTAGTTATTGGTGCATTGCTTTTTGAGTACGTAGCTTTTGTTGTGTTGCATGATGTAATACTTATTTTTCAATCTTAATAATACCAAAAAAAAACCTTTGCATTGATAACCTTTTCTAGTTACTTACCCCTCTGATTAATGGGATAAATCATTGATTTATTTGTGGCACACATATTAAGATAAATCATTTTTCAACAACTCAAGTGTGGATAGGATCTTATTAGGAAAACCAACGCATCACTTCTCCTGCATGATGTAATAATGAAGTCCTATGGACGGTCTGTAAACTTTTTGAAAATTATCAAGCTTAGCTTTGAGAAAGCAAATGCAAAACCCTTTATATAATTATTACCAAGTCAGAAATGCCAGCTCGGCGGCTTGGCCGAGTGGTTAAGGCGACAGACTCGAAATCTGTTGGGCTCTGCCCTCGCAGGTTCGAATCCTGCAGCCGTCGGTCAAAACCGAAAGAGCGCTCTCCGTTTTGCGTGTGCCCTTTTGGCACCAAAAAACGCACGCATGCAATCGAAAGGGAAGAAGCCTTTGCGTCAACTAGAATTAAAAAACACTCTGGTTTTCTTGGCTGCACATTACAAATACAAGGCTATTTATTGATTATCCATTGTCATTCAGATATACACAAGGCTATTGTCCTATCATTGTCATCTGGCCACTTGAATATACACAAGAAATGGGGGAAATATCCCTTCCTTGCTCTTCACATGGAGCATGTGCTTCTGTTACTGAAGATTCTTCACGAGGTTTCATCAGTGGTGATGGCAGAGTGACCCTTTTTTGGGTAAAATGCAGGCAAAGAGCAGGTTTCCGAAACGACCAGCATTACTTTTTCAGCTTTCCCAAATTATTACCAGAGATAATGTTTCTAGTGCATTAATAAGGACCCAAATGTTAATGAGCTTGCTGGAAGACCATCTCCCTTGGTGATTCCCCTATGGTCCGTTCAATTCAATGCATTCCCCCACCGATAAGCAAGACATGACCCAGCATAAACATATCAAATGTCTCTGCTCTACTAGTACCATGAGGAGCACATCCACCGCTCCGAACCATCAAATGGGAGAGATAAAGATGACATACCAGAGCTTGAGATAGGGCTGTTATAAACACCACCTCCTCATGTCTGAAACACAGTAGCCCAAAACCATGTGCCCACTAAGATACTCCAAGTAGTAAGGATGGAAAAGGGCACTGAACCACCACCATCGTTGCCTCTTGAACCATACACAAGGCATGTGCCCACTAAGAAACTCCACGCACTTGAATCATTGCCCACTAAGAAACTCCCTAGTAAGGATGGAAAAGGGCACCGAACCACCACCATCAATGGCTCTTGAATTGTACACAAGGCATAAGTCTTATCCTCCGCGGACGCTGCTTTCTTGCCTGCAAGAAGATTCCTGCTCCTTATCTTTACAAACTGTGAACAACCCCTGACCAGACTAACACTGACCATAAAATTGATGTGGGACCATAAAACAGTTCATAAACTTCAGGGTAGTTATCCTACCTTTTCTTGCTCTATTTTTGGAGCTTTCCAACAAAGAAGGCCTCCATATTTCAGTGGAGATTCAAGCCTCCTGCTAATCAAGATTGTCAAAATCAAAGGCTTCTCTCTCTCTCTCTCTCTCTCTCTCTCTCTCACACACACACACACACACACACACACACATCATCAAGTTCAAGAATGCGGAAGCTCGATTAAGATCTTTAGAAAGATAGTGACTTTTGAAAGACAAACATTAACATCAACGAAGATATCACAAAACTTCAACTGGAGAAAAGGAAGAGAGCTATGATGAAAGTTTGAGAGGCAAGAGACAAAGGGAAATGCACTGTTTTCAGATATAGGCAAGTTCGCACATACGCGAGATGCCGAAAAAGCCACCAGCACCCAACATTGCATCATCACGGTGTGGGGTCTATGGGACCGTAGAGATGGTTGCATATAAGCTAAACATGGTAGTTTGGAATTGCAATGGCACTTAAAGGTCAGATCCTGGAAACTTCAGTAAACTAACAAAAAAAGAGAGATCATATTTTATACAAAGACACACCAGAGTCCTACCAGTTGTGATGGGGTATAGCTGGGCTGCAACTTTCAGGAAGGAGATAAGAACATCACATGGAGTTCAGGGCTCAGGTACACTAGCCATGCTTTTCCAATCACACCTCTCAACCATGGTCTCTGTTGTCAAGTGGGTGAAAATCAAGACCACAAGGCTTCAACATGTTTTGCTACTTCCCTTCTAATGGGCCATCATACTTTATGAGGATAGAGCTGCTTAAGGTCACGTGAGCACTGTCGAGCTTGGAGCTCCCTCCCGCTAGCGCACACCCTCCCCCCCTTCCACCTGTGTCCTCGCCAGCACCATCTTCATCTCACACCCTCCTGTCTGCCCCTCCTGCCTGCCAGTCCGCCCAGCGCGGCCTCCCCTCTGCACCCAGCCACCTCTTTGCCTCCCATATTCTCTGCCAGCCCCACCCTCCTTGCCTTCTCACCTGTCTGCCACCCATTTCCAGCTCCCCCCGGTCTCCCTGTCCTCTTCACCCTCTCCTTCGACATGTGTGTGCAGCTTTCGGACAGTTCTTCCTATGGCAAGTTTCGACGTCTTCTGGTCTTCTCTCTTAGTGTGACATGTGAGGTCTTTGACCATCGTAAACACAACCTTAGGCTAACTAAACTGCACTTAATGATGCTTAAGAAACACAGATAGTGTCAATGCAATGCAATGCAGCTATATTAGATGGATGGGTTACAATGAGATCGGAATAGATCTATGATGCTGTCCTAGATGACTATCCTTCTCGGGATGAGAGGAATAGGCTGAATGCTGATGCTGAGGACTGTTCCTTGCTCCAATGCTGAGGTCCACACGTCGATGCCGGCTTCCCTCTATGTAGGAGATAGGAATGATGAACTATATGCTGAATATGCTGCCTATATGCTGAATATGCTGAATGGACTGCTGTCCCGCTGTCTTTCCCTTGTCTCCTGGGAAGGAAACGCTGAAGGGGATGGCTGGGAACTGATGCTGAACTGAAACGCAGATGCTCTCCGGCTGGAGATGATGCTCTATGCGTTTGCTGTTCAGATGGACTGATGCGCTGGGATGCGATGATGAACTGAATGCTGAAAACGCTGTGGTAAGATGCGTTGATGGAATGAATGTGATGCGCATCTATTTATATGAGTGAACTGGTGCTGGTCGGCCAGCCTTGCTGCAGTCGGCCAGCTCTGAATGCTCACGACTGCCATTAAATGCCATAAATGCTATAAAATGCTGGTCGGCTGACTAGAAGGCTGTCGGCTGATGTAGATATGCTGTCGGCTGATGCTAACAGCCCTGACTTGATGCACATTAATGCCTTATATGCTCATGATGACTAAAATGCTGATGTTGGTGATGAAACACCACCATATGATGCTCATACTGATATATGCCTGAATGAATATCCTGATTATATGCCTGATGATGCCATGCCACTTGTACACCTGATGGGTGTGCACGTGACATTCCCCTATGCTAAAACTGTTGCTGGGTGGTATACCTGGCAACCTTTCGACTCCTGTGGTGATCCTTCTCCACCGCACCACTGCCCCCTTCTGTCTTCTGCTGCCGGGACTGAGGTCGTCTGTAGGAGTGGAATCCTTTGAACCAAGGACTCTATCTACTGTGGGAACTGAATGGCAAATGCTACTAAAATTGCTTGGAAATACCTGAGTCACCCCTGGCATGTCTGTGGAATCCTTTCACCTACAATCTCCGTCGTTCCTGAAGCTCTGAACCTCCTAGTGGAAGAGAACCCCCTGCTGTTGCCAGTTGAAGCCCAAAACTTATGTACTCCTTTGATGATGGATGTCATTCTTCCCCAGAGAATTCATGGGCAAACATGTATGCCTTGCAGATGCAAGACTGACTGCTAAGATGTCTGCTATGCAAGCCATGTGCAACCCTATATGCTGTGCAAGAATGCAGATGGATGGGTTACTAATGCATACCTAAGGGAAGATCCCTAAGGGTGGCCTGCAAGATTTTGAGAACTGGGTTTAACTGTGCGGAAGCGATTAACATGACGTCTAACTGAATGACTGATGGAATGAAAATAATCTAAGGCTGGTTACCCTGTAACGCTCTAATACCAATGTGACATGTGAGGTCTTTGATCGTCGTAAACACAACCTTAGGCTAACTAAACTGCACTTAATGATGCTTAAGAAAGACAGATAGTGTCAATGCAATGCAATGCAGCTATATTAGATGGATGGGTTACAATGAGATTGGAATAGATCTATGATGCTATCCTAGATGACTATCCTTCTCGGGATGAGAGGAATAGGCTGAATGCTGATGCTGATGCTAATGCTGAGGACTGTTCCTTGCTCCAATGCTGAGGTCCACCCTTCGATGCCGGCTTCCCTCTATGTAGGAGATAGGAATGATGAACTATATGCTGAATATGCTGCCTATATGCTGAATATGCTGAATGGACTGCTGTCCCGCTATCTTTCCCTTGTCTCCTAGGAAGGAAACGCTAGATGGCTGGGAATTGATGCTGAACTGCTGAACTGAAACGCAGATGCTCTCCGGCTAGAGATGATGCTCTATGCGTTTTCTGTTCAGATGGACTGATGCGCTAGGATGCGATGATGGACTGAATGCTGAAAACGCTGTGGTGAGATGCATTGATGGAATGAATGTGATGCGCATCTATTTATATGAGTGAACTGGTGCTGGTCGGCAGCCTTGCTGCAGTCGGCCAGCTCTGAATGCTCACGACTGCCATAAAATGCCATAAATGCTATAAAATGCTGGTCGGCTGACTGGAAGGCTGTCGGCTGATGTAGATATGCTGTCGGCTGATGCTAACAGCCCTGACTTGATGCACATTAATGCCTTATATGCTCATGATGACTAAAATGCTGATGTTGGTGATGAAACACCCCCATATGATGCTCATACTAATATATGCCTGAATGAATATCCTGATTATATGCCTGAATGAATATCCTGATTATATGCCTGATGATGCCATGCCACTTGTACACCTGATGGGTGTGCACGTGACACTTAGGACTCCATGGCAGCCGCTCTGTCATCCCTGACTGAGGCTACCATCCCTTGCCTCTCTTTCTCAAAAGCGGACCTCCAACTCCTTGCTTCGACTGTCGCCTCCCTCGAGGCTTGGACAGCTCAGGAATCTTTTGCAGGCAAGCCTTATCAGTGAGCCTGGAAAGATCGCTGATATTCATCCTTTGGGGCCTGGATACTACTAGGTCGAGTTTGATTCGCCTACTAGATCGGACAGTCATACCACTAAGCCCCGTCGCACTGTGCATGGCCCATGCCTTCTTTTGTGTGGTGGCAGCATGGCTTCGACCCAATGTCTAACCCTCTGGCTGGCATCTAAAGCTTTCCCGTGACAGTCTGCTTTCCTGATCTCAGTAAGGAATACCTTCCCCTCCTCCCACTGATAGGTGGTGTCATCGGGAGAGTGATGGAATCCCCTCCCACAGCCGCTTCAGTTCTAGCCCGGACGGCAGGGATGCCTCTCTCTGGAGTCAGTTCCTCATGTCATATTGCTTCCTTGCCTCTATGGAGCTCCTATTTTATAGAGAGTGGAGTACTTGGGCCTCCCTAGCCAATGCTTCATTTGTTGGCAGATGGGACACCTTGCTAGAGCTTGTCCACGTTGTCACTCCAACAGCGTGCCCCCACTGCACCTTCCCCCCTTTCCACCTCCCCCGCCCCCATCTTCTCCTCCCCCGCCCCCCATTTTCACTCCTTCCCCCCCGGCTTCATCGGAACCCCCTTTCCACCTTGCCAGAACACTCCCGCCCATGCCTAACCCAAAGAGGAGGCAGCAAGCTAGCTTGGTTCACCACTTGATCCACCGTTTCCCGGAGAGGGCACTCCAGCAACAACAGGGCACTAGCAATCTCAGGACCTCCCTTATTAGTTTCTCTCAAATTTTTGGAAGAGGCTGTGACATAGTTTTCGACCATGAAAGATCACTCTCGTTCTATGGCATCTGGCGCATTGGAGCCTAGTGGTTGGCACCAACTTCAACGAGTTCTTGAGGAGTAACTCTATTATCCTCACCTCCCAATTTCCCTTTCAATCTATTGATATGAAAGACTGGATGAACTCTAACATGTGGAGGTAGTTTTAAGTTCAAACGCAACCGTGCCAATCCGATGTATAACTCAAAATGGTTGCAACAAAGCAATAAATTCACAAAAGCCCCTTGATTTGAGCCAAAAAATCAGTTACACGATAAAACCCTAATTTTTGCAGTAGGCTCCTGAATGTTGTAGTCTCTTGATTTTTGATGTAGGCTCCTGAACCTTCTCCACAGTGTTGTTGGTGGGTTGACGTGGCGAGAGCAGCTGTTGTTGGTGCAACAGGCAGGTTGCTGCTACTAGTGCGACAAGCGGGAGCAGCTGCTGGTTGACGTGGCGGCCAACTGCTCGTTGACCAGAGGAGCCGAGCGTGGCGTAGACGGGTGCAGAAGGCAAGAGCCGTTGACGGAGCTGCTACAGGCAGGAGCTATAGATGGCGACAGGCACGGCGCAAAAGAAGCTGGGCGACGTGTGCAGTTAGTGCAACGGCAACGTTGATTGGACGGAACGTCGCATTGCAGACAGGCATGGGACTGTCGGATCTACCACATCGACGGAAAGAAGACTCAAATTTTTCACCAAAAGTGGCCTTTGCCATGTAAGGCAAGGTGGGGCTGAGCTCTGCCCTGGATCCCACCTCACAAGGTGCGAGCTCTGCCTTGCCCCCCCACTAGCTCCGTCCACTTTGGAGGCTGAAACAGGCAGCAAAAGGGCAAAGCGCCAGTCGGGCAGAGCAGAGACAACAGAGAAAAGGGCCAAAAAGTCACAGGCGACGACAGAACTGCGGACTGAAGGAAACATACAAGCGGTTGACGGACAGAAGGCCTGGGCCGATGGAGTGCGCAGGAGTCGTCGGACGAAGCAGGAGTCAACGGGAATTCGCAGGGAGTCGGGCGACGGGAACTCTACTACTGGGTAGGGGGCTGCAGCCAAGCTCTGCTACAACTGTTGGGGGTTAGGGTTTCAGAGAAACAAAGAACACACACACACATAGATGTACACAGCAGCAAGCTCTCAAGAGAGTGAGAGAGATGGTGATAGCTACTCAAAGTAGATAGGATACAAAGATGTGGAGCAAGGGAGTTGACTCCACAATATCATAATACAATAAGTGTGGTGTCCTTTCACACCTAATATCCAAGGGGAAAAACCCAAAGGGAGATAAGTGCCCTTGGTTTGCCCATGTTCATATGTGGCACTACTCATAGCATATGTGACATAGCTCATAGCATGTATGCCAATAACCATGAGGGGATGAAAATAGAGTTTTTTATTGATGCGTGGAAGATAATTGCTCTTGTTTATAAAATCGAATTTGCACATTAACGGCTAGTTGAAAGCAAACCCCAGCCCCCTACCTAAGACTACCACTCCTCCATTCCCAATGCACCCCCCCCCCCCCAAAAAAAAAGGACCGCATTCTACAAACCGCTTGTGGTTAATAAAAACAAACTGATACATGAAAGATAATTGATCTTGTTTATAAAATCGAATCTCCATCGTAACGACTAGTTGACATCAGCATCTAGCTCACCGCCACCAACCATAGAGCCATTATGTCACATACACCCATGCACTAAGGTGCCATGTGACACAATGGCTCATCATCAATGCTACATTTGTACATCAGTAGTACCTTTTTTAAGATTTATTTGCAGTATGCTGTGACCCCATTGTGAGCCCTAGTCCAAGGACATGTCTATGTAGGCCTTTTGCAAGCCATAAATGTCACTGTCAATCCCTTAACCCACTTGGAAAGGGTCATCCTAGCACATAGATTAATATAGCAAGCACAGTGTGCATTGACATAGGCTAGCTTGTAACTATTTGGCTCTCCTAGCTCTATTTCACATGATGAAACCCATGCCCGAACACCAGACAAGTGGAAGAAGACATGGGGACAGGATCCATAAGGTTTGATTAAGAAAAAGCACCATTCTTGGTCAAAAAGCAAGAAAAAACAAAAAGTCAAACAAGGTTGACCACAAGCCAACGACACCATTGGAACGAGGAGACTGAGCCAGACCAAAAAGCTAAAAGGCGCTTTCTCAAAAAGCAGCTCTAAGGCCAAAAAGCAAGGCCTTAAAGCCAAAAAAGTAAAGCACCAAAAGTTGGGTAATATTTTATTAATAAAAGTAAAAAGAGCAAAAGCAAAGGCAAAAAGGAAAAAGCCAAGCATAAAAAGGCAAAGTAAAAGCATGGACAAGCTTTTGGCAAAAAGCAGAGCCCTTTTCAAGTATAAAAAGGCTTGAACCTCTCTTGTAGCATCATGAAGGAGATCGTGGAATGTGTGTGGGCATCATTATGATCATGGAGAGCTTCTTCTTCGCCATCAACACCTTCTTCAACTTGCTTTTCAGATGTACGGTCAGCCCTAGACTTGTATGGGCATATGCATGGGCGATACGGACACGTGTACGGATGCTATACAGACATGTACGGACAAAAATTTTAAAAACCCTAAAATTGCTCAAAAAAACCCTAAAAATTGCTTTTTGAATGTTTTTATCGCCCAAAAACCATTAAAACAGGTATCAGTTTTCTTGCCAGAAAGAGCTTTCCCATGGTTTTCATCATCGACAAGGTTGTAGGAGATGTGGAGATTACTCATGGGAACTTGGATTACTTGAACTTGGACATAGAGCTTGGATATGGAACATAGAGCTTGGACATGGAGCATAGACATGGAGAACTTGGACATAGAGCTTGGGCATGGAACTTGGACATGAACATAGAACTTAGACATATAGCTTGGACATGGATCTAGACACGGACTTGATCTGGACTTGGTGATTTGGACTTGGAACTTGGACTTAGATTCATTGAATTTAGATTTGGATATTGGATTTGGTCCTAGCCCGGTGAGAGATACTTGTGGGTCATCCCCGTGGTGTGCTTGGCATCAGAGATCTTGTGCCTAGACATCGACATCGACTTGGATATCCTACATCAGCACATCTGTTTGTTTTGTATTCATTGATTGTATTGATCTGGCTAGCGTGCCCGTGTATTGTTCTTGAATAAATTCCTGAAAGGGGGCGGAGCCTGTTCCCCGCTCAGTGTGGTGTACTGTGCAAGATCCCTATTCCCTTCTCTCTCTCTCCTCTCTCTCTATATCTTTATCTCTTGGACATGTGGTTGAGTCTGTCACAGCACGCCCCGTTGGGCTTACAGTGGTATCAGACCAAGATTTCTCTTGAAGAAATTTTCTTGGGGTGACAGAGCCATGTCGAGAGCAAAGGGAGACCATGGGCCTCATGAAGGCAACAACCATAAGGTTGTTTTAGAAATTCTTGATGGGAACCGCGGCCATGACATCAGAAGAGTACCATGACTTTCAATAATTCAGACAGTTTATCCAAGGTGAAGAATTCCTAACTTGGAGAGCCAAGAAAGAAAAGGACCAAAAAAGGACTCAAATGTTTGAAGATTTCATCAAGGATCGAGCCACCGAAGCCGCAGGAGTTGAAGCTGCTAAAGCCCATCTTTGGGCCAAAGGAGTCACCATTGCAGGCGGATCTAGAGCTACCCGCTCTATTTATCATCGAGGAGACAAGGAAGCTACTCCTAGGCCTACTCTTTCAGATGTAGTTTCCGCAGGACAGGTAAGGGAAAGGAAGGCAAAGAAGCTAGAGAGATTGGAAGATCATCAGATTGACATCATGCCAGGAAGTTCAACGAATGGTTTGCAGTGGTGCTTAAGTTTTAACCCATTGCATGTTTCGACAAATAAAGCCGTGGAATCTTTGTGGACCAAAGCTGAAACAGAACCCTTTTGAAGCATTGAGACTTTATGCTAGCAAAGGACCGGTGTTGGTTATTCTAGACCTTTTTGTGGTTGAACATGATGAGATTGTATTGGAGCAGTCTTGAACCAAGCAAGCCATATTGTGGCCGATGAATGTCAAAGACAACAAGGAAGCAGATGCATTATCTCGGAGACCCTTGAGCCATGTGGTTTCTATGGGTTACCATATGGATTTCACTTTGATGAAGAATACTTATGCTACCAAAGAATTTTTTCAAAGATGTTTTGGAACAGATTGCAGATTAGAGATTTGGTGACTTTTTATAAAAGGTGAATTTGGGCATGTTCTTGGATTCATCTAGGTATTATAAGTAGGATAATGATCAATTCCAATGTAATATATATACAATGAAGAGGGCTAAAGGCACAATCCCTCCCTCTTGAATCTGTCTTGATCACAAGACGTCTATATTTGTACTTCAAATACATCTGGACCAACCACTTCCTCATAAGCTCGAAGTATATATATATATATATATATATATATATATATATATATATATACTACTTATAATGGTTATTTGGACATGCTCTAGTTTGAATGGCAACGATGTCCGATAGCCCGTTGTAGTATTTTTGGAGTACTACAACTTTGTCTCTCTAACTTTTTCGTGATTTTGTCATTTAGACACTCAAAAAGTAAGATTTGTATATGGGAGGCAACGATACCAGATGACCCATTGATGATGACGATGCCAGATGACCCATTGGACGACAACAATGCCAAATATCTTGGACTTCACAGTCGGGCGGTCATTGCGACCATAAAGCCCAGATGCAGTCGGGCGGTCATTGCGACCAAATGGCCCAGATGACTATATTGGATTTCACAAT
This sequence comes from Cibotium barometz, assembly GCF_041138505.1. Classification (NCBI taxonomy): domain Eukaryota; kingdom Viridiplantae; phylum Streptophyta; class Polypodiopsida; order Cyatheales; family Cibotiaceae; genus Cibotium; species Cibotium barometz. Next base: position 63,089,548 of record NC_141046.1, on the reverse strand, counting down.
TGGGCGGTCATTGCGACCAGATGGCCTGTATTGGATTTCGCAGTCAGACGGTCATTGTGACCAGATGGCCCAGATGACTGTATTGGATTTCATAGTCGAACGGTCAATGTGACCAGATGACCCAAATGACTATTGATGAACTCTAGGGCGGTCCTAGTGACCAGATGGCCTTGAGGATAGTTTGAGCGGTCCTAGTGGCCAAATGGCTTAGCACAGTTTCGATGAAACCAGACAGGACAATCCATGAACAGGAGGATCATTACTTGTGCATTGCATACTGATGTATGTTTGAATTTCTTTGACTTTGTGTGTTGTTTTTTATGTATAGACAATGCTTGGATTTATGGCATGTGAATCTCATAGTTGCAAAAAAACGCGTTTCAAACTTTAGGCTACTCGTTTGAAACGTGCAAACGTTTCAAACGTTTGAAACGCGTTTTTTTGCTGGGCCAGTTTTTTTTTATGATAGAAAACGTACGATGCAGTATCTCCTGGCATTTCAGTTTTGAAAGTGACGCTTGAAAGAGACGTTTCCAGCCTTTGAAGTCTTCCAGGTTTGCTTGCACCCCTACCTACGCACCAGTCCTTCTCCCCCGGCCCCTACGCACCGTAGGTAACAGGTTTGTACTAACCCTAAATCCTGATTTTTTCTGATTTTGGACCAAATTTCAGATTTGAAATTTGGGCATTTTTTGCCAGGTTGCCTACATTGGTGCATGCACACCTTGCCTACGCACCAAGCCTACTCCTCCGGCCCCTACGCACCCTGCTTCTCAGGTTTTTAATAACCCTAAATGCTGATTTTTTCTGATTTTGGACCAAATTTCAGATTTGAAATTTGGGCATTTCTTGCCAGGTTGCCCAAATTTCTTCATTCATTCATCATGCCTCGGGCTAAGGATGCCATGTGGAACCACGTAACTCCTGTGAGCAGATATGGGGGTTCAGGCACAGAAAGGTGGAAATGCAATTTTTGTGCCAAAGTGTCAGGTGGGTCTATTATTAGGGTAAAGGCCCATTTTACAGGAGTAAGAGGGGAAGGCATTGGCCCTTGCAGTCAAGTACCAAGAGAGGTTGTAGCGTCTCTTCAGCAATGGAAGAGAGAACATGAAGCAGCAAAGGGAATTCAGCCTATTGATGATGATGTACAGGATACAGATTCTGTAGGTGATGTGTCCAAAAGAGCTAGGACAGAGGATGATTTGCAGAGTCAAGCAGGTGGGTCTAGCTCCATTCCTGTAGCCCACAGATCTTCATTGCCCACCGTGCCTTCTCTAAAGAGGGCAGGCATTAAAGCAGGCATACAAAAGCAAGCTGTCAAGGAGGCCACACGTGAATTGACAAAGTTGTTTATACAATGCGCTTTGTCATTTCACGTCGTGCGTACTCCTCGTTGGAAGAAGGCCATTAAAGCTATCAGCCGCATTGGGTATGAGTGGGAGGGTCCATCTTATGAGTCCCTTCGCAAAACCCACTTAAGGAAGGAGAAGAAGGCAGTGGAGCTTGAGATGGAGCCTTTGAAGGCAACCTGGCAGAAATATGGATGCACATTGCTTTGTGATGGCTGGACAGACATGAGAAAGAGAAATGTATATAACATTTTGGTGTCCTGTTGTAAGGGCACAATGTTTTTGCGTGCCATTGATGCCTCGGTTCCAGGTACAGTTGTTACTGGAGCATTCATATGGAGACATTTGCGTGAGGCAGTGCTAGAGATTGGCCCAGAGAACATAGTGCAGGTAGTTACAGATAATGGGTCAAATTGTGTATCTATGGGCAGGATGTTAGAGGATGAGTTTCCAAAGATAGTGTGGACTCCATGTGCATCACACAGCTTGGACCTCTTGATAGAGGATGTGGCCAAAATTGGGTGGATTGCCGACCTCTTTAGTACTTCTCGGAGCATGGTGAAGTTTGTCACCAAGAGGCCAAAGGTTTTAGCTATGTTTCGTGCACACAGTGATTTGGAGTTGTTGAAGCCCTCAAACACCAGGTTTGCTTACATGCTCATTGTGGTTGAGAGGCTTGTGCGGGTCCGTACAGGTTTACTCCGCACTGTTGTCTCTCAGGAGTGGATGGCATGGGATGATAGAGAGCATCCCAAGGCAGTAGCATTTGTGCGCGCGGTAATGCGAGACACTTGGTGGGCTGAGGCCCTTGCACTTGTCACGGCCACTCAGCCTATATATAGTGTGCTTCGCATTACGGACATGGAGGGCAGCACCCTTGGACTCTTATATGAGTTCATGGACCGCATTGGAGAGGCCCTAGATCGATGCACTATACTATCAGCTGAGAGGTATGTATCATTGTATGTCATTGTTGTTCTTTTAGTTGCCAGTGGCCACATTATACATTGATATTAATTCCATGCTTCCAAGTGTCGTTGAACAGGATCCAGGACATCAGGGAGGTGTGGAACCGTAGATGGGATTGGTTTCATAGGCCAATCCATGCGGTTGCCCATATACTACACCCACTATGGCGGAATGAGGAGCAGTTCAACAATGAGGAGCTAGAAGAGGGATGGCAGTCTTACATCCAGACCTGGACTGGAGGTGATGTTCAGCTCCTCAGGAAGTTAGAGGATGAGCTCCTAGTATTTCGGAATGGGAGTCATGCCTTTGGGAGAGCCACTGCAGTTTTGAGAGAGACTCAGCTTCAGCCAGTCTCTTGGTGGGAGAAATATGGCATCGGTACTCCAGTTCTGGTAAGTGCCCACTGACAAGTTACAACTTACATGTAATAAGTTTGCACTTTGAAGTAACAACTTAGTACTTACAACTTATATAAGTTGTTTCTTCTTATTATTTATAAAGTTTTCTGTTATCTTTTGACAGAAACGCCTTGCATTACGAGTCCTCTCACAGGATTGCAGCTCTGGTCCATGTGAGAGAAACTGGAGCACATGGGCCCTCTTCCATACAAAGAAGAGGAACAAATTGTCCACTGCTCAATTAGAACGGTTGGTGTATTGTCATTGCAACCTCCGTTTAATTGAGCAGCAAGGCAATCCCATTGAGCCGCGCCAAGTGAATGTCGACAAGATCGACATAGAGAAAGTGAAGGACGTACCAGAGATCCCTGCTGAGGAGCGCGACATCTATGCCATGCTATACGAGGAGATGATGGCACCAGCTACTATGACACGATCACGGGCACCGACATCAGCAGATCATGCATCTACGAGTGCTGAGGCTGAGGCTGAGGCTTCATCTTCTTACGACACAGACTCACATTCCTCAGAGGAGGATGATGCTGAGTAGTTACTAGTTACTACTAGTGACTCTTGACTCTTGACACTTGAGTCTAGAGTTGAGAGTCCAGACTCCAGACATTGGAGACCATTTGTTTTTTCAGAGTTTTTGTATTTGGTCTTTCGGTACAGACATCTGTATTTCAGATTTCAGATTTATCATTTGACACTATTCACTAGTGCTTAGTATGTTGCTTAGTATGTTGTAAGTTGTAACTTGTAACTTCAAACTGGTTATGCTATTAATAATTATATGGGTTTTTGCCATCTATGATCTAATTCCTGATTCCTGAAGACTGCCATGTATCATGTATGATGTATCATGATTCATGTTACATGTATGATCATTGTATGATGTAAATTGTAATCATGTATGATGTATTAAGAATCAGGATTCAGTATGAAATTTGAATCATGGATTCATCATTCATGATGTATCATGATTCATGTATATGAAAGTTGAATGTAGATTTTAGCATTAAACTGTACCAAACATAAATTTATGGACACCCCCCTAAAAAAAACCTGGAAAAAACACCTGAAAAAAAATTTGAAAAAAACTTTTAAAAAACTTTTGGAAATTTGTTTGAAACGTTTTTGAAACGTTTCAAACACGTTTCAAAAACGCGTTTCAAAAAACGTGTGGCAACTATGCATGTGATAGTCCGTTGGGCTCCAAACTACCTGGCCAGTACCTGGAATACGAATGATGCATACTTGTTTGTTGACTAGCTTGTGTCTAGTTTTTGCAAAAGGTGAGTATGAATTTATTTTATCTAACACATGTGACAGGCCATGAAGATGTACCATCAAGAACAAGGACATCGGTCAAAGAAAAGGCATTGAGATATTGCCAAATGAACAGATGACACCACAGATATGGGGAAAGACCAAATGCACAAGCTCACCAGATGGGGCTAGTACCTTCAAACATATGAAAGTACTTCATGTACTTGGAACACATGGATATACATGGAACATATGGATGAGTTTGAAACACTTGCAGTCTGTAGTTGAGGACAACAACGATATAAGAGGGAGGGAATGTAACTATTTGGTCCTCCTCGCTCTATTTCACATGATGAAACTAAAAATAAAAAGAGCAAAAACAAAGGCAAAAAGGAAAAAGCCAAGCATAAAAAGGCAAGGCAAAAGCATGGACAAGCTTTCGGCAAAAAGCAGAACCCTTTTCAAGTATAAAAAGGCATGAACCTCTCTTGTAGCATCATGAAGGAGATCATGGAGTGTGTGTGGGCATCATTATGATCATGGAGAGCTTCTTCTTCACCATCAACACCTTCTCCAACTTGCTTTTCAGATGTACGGTCAGCCCTAGACTTGTGGCATATGCATGGGCGATACGGACGCGTGTACGGAAGCTATACAGACATGTACGGACAGAAATTTCAGAAACCCTAAAACTGCTCCAAAAACCCTAAAAACTGCTTTTTGGATATTTTTATCGCCCAAAAACCATTAAAACAGGTTTTATATCAGTTTTCTTGCCAGAAAGAGCTTTTCCATGGTTTTCTTCATTGACAAAGTTGGAAGAGTTGTGGAGATTACTCATGGAAACTTGGACTACTTGAACTTGGATATGAACTTGGACATAGAGCTTGGATATGGAACATAGAACTTGGACATGGAGCATAGACATGGAGAACTTGGACATAGAGCTTGGGCATGGAACTTGGACATGAACATGGAATTTAGACATATAGCTTGGACATGGATCTAGACTTGGACTTGATCTGGACTTGGTGATTTGGACTTGGAACTTGGACTTGGAACTTGGACTTGGATTCATTGGATTTGGATTTGGTACTAGCCCAGTGAGAGATACTTGTGGCTCATCCCCGTGGTGTGCTCGGCGTCAGAGATCTTGTGCCTAAACATCGACATCGACATCGACATCGACTTGGATATCCTACATTGGCATATCTGTTTGTTTTGTATTCATTGATTGTATTGATCCTAGCCAGCGTGCTCGTGGATTTGTTCCTGAATAAATTGCTAAAAGGGGGCAAGGCCTGTTCCCCGCTCAAGATCCCTATTCCCTTCTCTCTCTCCCCTCTCTCTATATATCTTTATCTCTTGGACATGTGGTTGAGTCTGTCACGGCACGCCCCACTGGCTTACATAGCCTCACATGGGCAGCCCATGGGTCACCAAAGGGGTAGCCTTAGTGCCCAGTGCGCCAACCCTAGGAGGCATGTGCCCAATCGGCCAGCAGCCTTGGGACCCCAGTCGGCAGTAGAAGCATGTGCAAGCACACATGTGGGAGAAAAGGCATCATTCAGCAGTCGTGGGCAATAATCATCACACCAACTTGCATTCAAGAGGCCGACCAGCATTATTTTGTCCATGAGAACTGGCCGGCAGCATGATAGGTGGAGGACTTGCATATATGGGCCCTATAAAAAGGCGCCTAAGTCCCTAGTCTTTCATATCTCATTCTTTGACAGCTCAGCAGTGAAACAAAGCCTCTATCATGTGTGCTTGAGTCTTTTGACTTGTGCATACATCTTCAGCAAGAGCACTTACTGTGCTACAGTCCAAGGCAGCAGAAGAAGTCATCTTCAGCATTCAGCCATCAGTCCCGCATCCCCTCAGCAAATCTGGGTGTGCATATTGGCTCCCGAAGTGGCTTCTAGAGTGCCTTCAAACCGCTTGATGGTTCAGTTGACATTTGGTCCACCTCATCCTTGCGTTTGGCATTGCACAATCAACCGTCGTCAGTAAGTTTTCTACATTTTAAAAGCAATAAAGCAATACTCTTGTTTGCAAGAGGGAGCCCTTAATTGGGTAGTCGAGACCCAATCTGGTGTTGACTCTCTATCTCTACAGCTCTCTCTCCTATGTATAAAATTAAATTGGGTTGCTTAAGTTCACTAAAAGAAAAGGTATAAAGATGGCCTTTCTCTATGAGTTCCACAATAATACCAGTTGCATGCTACAATGGTGTCTGAGCTTCTAGTCATGACCCTGCTTGGCTACCTAAAGTGAGGCGTTTGTCAGATTATGCAGCGGAGATGATGACCAAATCTGGGAACACGAGCAAAAACGCAGGCAGAAAAACAGCACAAGAGAGAGAGAGATGTAGGCATGTAACTCTGCTCTATATACACAAGAAGATCCCGAGAACTGATACAAATGAGGTATGGGGGCTGAGGACCTATATATACCCCCCTAGAGGGCAGTCGGCCAGCATAAGGAAAAGCCCACGACTGATAAAAGGTCCACGACTGCATAAATGCAGTCGGCCAGCAATCTGGTGCCCAAAACTGATCAAAACCAGTCGGCCAGCAGCAAGAGTGCCCACGACTGATAAACACCCAGTCGGCCAGCACTGTATTGCTCTTGGCACCCTCTGGCAGCCCTCCCAAGCCTCAAAAAAAATGGGAAAAATAGGGGAAAAATACAGAGAGTGGGGAAAAATGGGAAAACACCTCATAAGGGCGGGCACACCCACAACAAAGGCCCTGGTGTATAAATCTAGACAGGAGATGACTTCTAACACCCCCTCTCAGCTCCTGGCTGTGTAACCAACCACTGGGAGCTGGGGTGTCGCCTGAGCAAGTCCTGAGAGAGCGACTTCGTGAAGAGGTCCACCGTACTGTCCTCCGTCGAACAGAACTCTAGCAAGATGTCACCAGCAACGATCTGTTCACGAACAAAGTGCCTCTGGATGACCAAGGGTTCCTCCAGTGGAAGCCCAAACCTGCAATGTAACCTCCTCCTGCTCCGTAAACCTGCTCCTGGGCCATAAGTAGATCCCCTCGTGTCCGAATCTCCTCCCCAAACCGAGTCACTCCAACCGCGGAGTCGGACTCCATCCAACAATCCCCCTCCTGTGTACAAGAGTCCATGATCCTTTGCATGCCGCAGAAACCACACGAAACGCAATCCTGCCTCCCAAAGAGACATCTGCAACCAAGAGCTCAACTGCCTCATCAGGAAGCTCCCGTCCAATGTGGTGTCCATCAACCAGATCAATGAACCATACAGCTTCTGAGTAACAAAGACATCACACTGCTCACAAGGATCAACACCTGTTACGGTGCACAAACAAGTCCTGGAAACCTGATGAAACCTGTCAAACACCCCCTCTGAATCCGGAACCACAAAGCCTGGAGAAACCACCTCCTTCTGCAAGTAAGCACCTGCCACCTGCCTGGCTTTCCGAAAGGTCCCCGTGGAAAGAACATCCTCAACTACTGGAAGTTCTATGTCCCGAACACTACGAGACATCAAAGCATAAGTGACCTGTTCAGCTTCCTCCGACTGACGAACACAAGAACTACCAACATCAGTACTGGAAAGTTCCTGCCAACTGCTGCCATCTACTGGTAAGCTATCCACCATCTGGTCTCGGAAAGCTCGCACCTGCAGCGTATCCACACTTGAGTAGCCATTACCAGACTGCCACTCATCACAATCCTGAGGACCTGGGAGAGAGAGTGCTGAAAGCCTGTAAACTCCATTCTCCACTCCGCCTTCCCAAACCACTTGGCCTGTTGCTTTGTCCCGCAGAGCAACAAAATGCTCATCAAACTCCACCCGTACGCCATTCTTGCAAACCTGATGCACTGACAACAGATGAAAACCAAGTGCCAGAACATACAATACCTGGGAGGAATGCTTCCCCCCTCTGCCATCGGGAACTATCTCCATCCTGCCCTCACTGTGAACTGGGATAGTGGACGTATCCCCAGTAAGAATATGACCAGAAAGCCTGCAGAGATCCTGTAAACCGGAACGGGAAGGAGTCATGTGCCTGGAAGCACCACTATCGAGAATCCACTCCAGAGTATCCGTTGCGGAGAGTCCTCCAATCTCCTCCCTGCCTGAAGAAAATGAAGCATCGGTGTCCATCACCTCCAGGTGCACAAAAGCGGGAGTCTTCGTGATTGCTGAGGAGTTCACCCTTCTCGGTCTTCGGCTTGGGACACTGCCTCCAGTAGTGGCCTTTCTCGCCACAATCATTACAGGTCCTCTCTGCCTTCAGTTTCTCGCGATCACTAACGGACATCTTCTCAGAAGACTTCTCCGACGAAGCCTTCCCCTTGCCCGTGTTACGGCCTTTCGACCGTTGGCCAGTTAAGGCCTCCGAACCTCCACCCTGAGGAGGGTTCGTAAATCGTTCCTCCTGGTCCAAGACCATGGGCACAAGCTCCTCCCACATGATGGTGCTGAGCCTGCCACTGGTAATCAACGACGAGTAAAATGCTGAGTACGAAGAGGGCAAATGTGACAGCAACGTGATGGCCATGTTCTCTGACGATATCTCCTTCCCAGCCTGAAGAACTTCCTGCTGAAGAGCTTGCAGCTTGTTAGTATGCTCCCGCATCGTCGACGACTTTGCAGGGCTCATAACCCGCATCTGTACTTCCAAGGAAATTCTCTTCATGGGTGATACCCTGTTGTAAAGTGAGGCCAAATGCTGCCATATACCTCTGGCCAGCGTCATATGCTTTACATGATTGATTACCTGCGGTGTGCAGTTGAGGAAAATAAACGAACGGACCCTGGCGTTGACGCGATCCCACATCTGCGTCTGGGCCTCCCGGTCCTTTCGGGTTGACGGTAACTCCCCTTCCTCTACTTCCGGCCGTGGAACACCAACAACGACGAAATCGGCGAGGTCGTAAGACTCCAGAACGGATTCCATCATCACCTTCCATATGCCGTAGTTGCTCCCATCCAACTGACGGTCCACCAGGAATGTGGGGAGTGTCGGGATCTTCACATGTCTCTCGGCCATCTCAAACAGATCTGCCATAGCGGGGATGTACTTTGAAAAGGGTGGGTGGGTGGGAACAAAGAAGAAATAAAACCTGCAAGTGGCTGTCCAGCAAATCAGCCCGCCTTCCTCTTGCTTCTCCTCTTCCTGTTCAGCCCAAAACAGTCCACCAATCAGCCACAAAACAGCCCCCCTCTTGCTCACACAAATCCCAAGACCTATCTAGAGCCTAGGGCTCTGATACCATGTCAGAATATGCAGCGGAGATGATGACCAAATCTGGGAACACGAGCAAAAACGCAGGCAAAAAAACAGCACAAGAGAGAGAGAGATGTAGGCGTGTAACTCTGCTCTATATACACAGGAAGATCCCGAGAACTGATACAAATGAGGTATGGGGGCTGAGGACCTATATATACCCTCCTAGAGGGCAGTCGGCCAGCATAAGGAAAAGCCCGCGACTGATAAAAGGTCCACGACTGCACAGTCGGCCAGCAATCTGGTGCCCAAAACTGATCAAAACCAATCGGCCAGCAGCAAGAGTGCCCACGACTGATAAACACCCAGTCGGCCAGCACTGTACTGCTCTTGGCACCTTCTGGCAGCCCTCCCAAGCCTCAGAAAAAATGGAAAAAATAGGGGAAAAATACGGAGAGTGGGGAAAAATGGGAAAACACCTCATAAGGGCGGGCACACCCACAACAAAGGCCCTGGTGTATAAATCTAGACAGGAGATGACTTCTAACAGCGTTTTGTGGATGGCAAAAGTGAGGTCTGGAAAAACCACCCAGCCAAAAGAATTCGTCCAAGAAGAAGAGACCACCAAAGAAGAAAGTGTCCAAGAACGACACCACCAAAGAAGAAACGCTTCCAAGTTCCGCAAAGCACTAAGGATTTCCTTGAAGAGCCAATGGAACAAAACAAACTGCTAAAGTTATAGCTTCAACAAGCAAAAGAGGCAAAGAACCTAAAGAGCAGCCTAAAGAGTAGGGTCCCACAAAATTTGAACGCATTCCTCTCCTAATGGAGCAACAAAGATGCCAAGAACATGCTCAGGAATGGAAGATCAAGGAAGCCAAACGCAAGGTAGAAGAAGACCGGAACCGTGCAGAACTCGCAGCTCTAGAGCATCAACACAAGCTAGATCAAGAAGCCATGCAACTCATTAGCAGACACTAGCAACTTTACAGGCCACTCTCATAGAAACACTTCCCAAACTGGCACCTAGTCCTAGTTCCTCCACCACCATCACCCGTGCTCAACCAAACTTCAATAAGTATGATGGTAAGTGTGACCATTCTGCAAATCACTCAGTGTATTCATCAATTTGTTGCATATTTTCCATTAGCTAAGATTGCACATCCACAACCGGCCACCAGGGCACCAAATTATGTATGGGACACCTTTGTGTCTGACCTCAAAACCAATCCCAGTACATGACCAATCCGGAGGACGAGTTTTAGAGACTCTCCCAAAAATGGATCACCCATGTTGACTTACTCCAACGAGGACATCCTAGTACATGACCAATCCGGAGGACGAGTTTTAGACTCTCCCAAAATGGATCACCCATGCTGACTTACTCCAACGAGGACATCAGCACGGCACAACAATCCGAGAAATCCCACGAAGAAAAGTTGAAGCAGTTCCTCATGGGATTGGATACCAACATCATGTTTATTGTACGGAATTTTGAGCCTCAAATCAGGATTTGACTCTAGCTCAAAATCAAGAGATCATGTTGAACGGAGGCAAGCCCAAGCAAGCTCAGACAAGCCCCAAACCCCAACAGCAACAGTCATCATCTCAGCCGATAAGGGAGCACAAAACAACAAAGATAATAAAGACAGTAAGAAAGATTCTCAGAGCAACTCACTCGGTAAGAAAAACACAGAAGCAAAACCTAAGAAGACGCCCGAGGAGAAGGCCAAGGAGGGCATTACTAGAGGTTATCTCCAACCAGATGAGAAAAAACGATACCAAGTAGAGAACTTATGTTTCTCCTACCATCATGTAGGCCATGGTGGGAAGGACTCCACCAAGTGGCAAGCTGAGAAAGCCGCCAAGGCATCGTCTTCTATAAAGGCCACCGCCGAAGCTACACCTACACCTCCACCCTTGAATTCTAATGTTGTTCAGCTTTTCCGCGCTTTGCATCCAATGCCTCCAATGGTATTTCATGAAAAGCAAGAGGACGAGGCTGAGAGGCAAACAAAATCTCTGATTAGTGCCTATGGCACAGCAAAGGGACAACAATTCATTGTTCTTTTCAACATGGGCAACTTTGAGGACGCCATCTCTCCACAATTGGCTACTACGATGGGTAGTATCACACCATCTAGTTGTGGATGCATTACACCTGGGCTTCGCATGCATAGCAAAGGGATAGCAATTCATTGTTCTTTTCGACATGGGCAGCTCTGAGGACACCATCTCCACAGTTGGCTATTACTAGGGGTTGTACCTTAGTATCACACCGTCTAGTTGTGGCGGGTTGCACCTAGGTTGCGCACACATATTACTCACAAAGCTCATCAAATTGAATTCCATGTTCAGCAAGACTTCATTGTTTCACAACTTTTGGGATGTGACATGATTCTCGTCATCTAGTGGTTTTGGGAATTTGTGCCCATTCTTGATTGGTGGCAGGACACCTTGATTGGTGGCAGGACACCTTGAATATTGTTGACAATCTTCCTAAGTCTGTCATAATTTGCAAGGATAGGAGCATTCTTGGAATTCCACTCAATTCTCACATCCAGACCCAACGAGCAATTAGAAAGAAAGCCGAGTGTGTGTTTACCTATGTTCGCAGTCAACAGTCCACTGTTCAAACAACAAACCCTTTTTAAGTTCAATGCTCAGAAGACCACATTTCACTGAGACTTCATTGTTTCACCACTTTTGGGCTGTGACTTGATTCTCGGCATCTAGTGGTTTTAGGAGTTTGTGCCCATTCCTGATTGGCGCGACAGGACACCTTCCATATTATTGACCATCTTCATGAGCCTATCATAATTTCCGAGGATAGAAGCACTCCTAGGATTCTGCATAATTCTCATGTCTAGACCCAATGAGCAATTAGAAAAGGAGTTGTGTGTGCGTTGATCTATGTTCGCAACCACAATCCATTGTTTAGACAACAAACAACAACAGTTGGCAGGTCTCCTTCTGTGATTTCGAGACATCATGCGGAGGGATGACCTCTTGCCCATTCGTCTTGAGGATCATCGGATTGAGTTGGTCCTCAGGGCAAAACTGGGACACTATAAAGTTCAAAATGGCTCCTATCACATGTCCAAGGCATTGAAGGGCAAATGAAAATTCTCTAGGATCGGGACCCAGTATTATTTGGCCCATGGTTCACAACCAAGCCACTATAAAGTTCAAAATGGCTTCTTGTTCTACAAAAACCGGCAATGTGTACTAATGGGCGTTGGGGATCATTGCGGTATCAACAATACCTTAGAGAAGTTGAGCGATTATTCAACATGGACTTTGTAGAGCCTCTTCCAGCAGCTATAGAAACCAAAAATACACAGTATATGACCATTGTGGATCCTTCTTCCAATCATGATTGAAGCCTTATGCTGGACCATCATTGCAAGAGGATCCGAATGTGCAGCAACCTGAAGTGGTCGTCAACGAGGTAGAAAGTTATCGAGCCCGAGCAGATTCTCTATCTAGTATCGACTCTGTATCTCTACAACTCTTATCTTCTGTGTACAAAGATTAAAGTGGATTGCTTAAGCTCACTAAAAGAAAAGATATAAAGAAGGCCTTGCTGTGAGTTACACAACCATACCGGTTACATGCTACACATTAGGCTCACCCTTGAGTTAGAGATTAGAAGCATCTACAGACTTGGATCCACATGCACACTACAAAGCCCTGGTGTCCCATACCAACGAGACACACCCCTCCAATTTGAGCATCAAGTAGTCTCAGTAGGGCCTCAAATCCAGGTATGAGGAACTCTCCCTCAAACTGACCCAATAACTCACTTATATCAGCCATGTAACTATTTGGCCCTCCTAGCTCTATTTCGCATAATGAAATCCATGCCCGAACAACAAACAAGTGGAAGAAGACATGGGGACAAGGTCCATAAGGATTGATTAAGAAAAAGCACAATTCCTGGTCAAAAAGCAAGAAAAAGTAAAAAGTCAAACAGGGTTGACCACGAGCCAAGGGCACCATTGGAAAGAGGAGACTAAGCTGGACCAAAAAGCTAAAAGTCGCTTTCTCAAAAAGTAGCTCTAGGGCCAAAAAGCAAGATCCTAAAGTTGTAAAAGCACAAATCAAGAACTATAATATTTAATAAAAAGGCAAAAGCATCACTTTTTGGCAAAAAGCAAGGCTTCCCTAAGTATAAAAGAAGCATGAGCCTCTCTTGAGCATCAAGTTGAAGAAGAACTCTTCATCGCGTTGCCATCTTCGTTCAAGCGTGGCGATTATCTTCTTCATCATCATCTATGAACCAAACCATGGAGTTTTGCATCGCTACCCAACTGATTTCAGAGCGCCTCCAGCAATTGTAGTGCCACGTCACCGTCTTTCCGTGCGACTGTACGGATCCGTACAGACTGTACAGACAGAAAATACCAAAAAACCTAAAAAATCCAAAAACCCTAAAAAATGCTTTTTGGAGGTTTTTATCGCCCGAAAACCATTAAAACAGGTTTTATATCAATTTTCTTGCCAGAAAGAGCTTCTCTAGGGTTTTCATCATCGACAAGGCTATAGGAATTGTGGAGATTATTCATGGGATGAGTGAGTGGATTTAGAGCTTGGACATGGAACTTGGGCACAGAGCTTGGACATGGAACATGAAGCTTGTACATGGAAGCTTGAACTTGAGCATAGACATGAAGAACTTGGACATAGAGCTTGGGCATGGAGCTTGTACATGAACATGGAACACAAAGCTTAGACATGGAGCTTGGATTTTGGACTTGGATTTAGATTCATTGGACTTGGGATCCATTGGATTTGGATATTGGATCTGGTACAAGCCCGGTGAGAGATACTTGTGGGTCATCCCCGTGGTGTGCTTGACATCAGAGATCTTGTGCGTCGACATCGACATTGACTTGGATATCCTACATCGGCATATTTGTTTGTTTTGTATTCACTAGTGGTGAATAAATTCTTGAAAGGAGGCAGGGCCTATTCCCCGCTCAATGTGTTGTACTGTGCAAGATCCCCATTCCCTTTTCTCTCTCCCCTCTCTCTCTTTATATTTTTATCTCTTGGACACGTGGTTGAGTCTGTCACCGCATGCCCCACTAGGCTTTCAGGCCACCTATAAATCAGGTGCCAAAACTAGCCCAAGCCTCAAAAAACTCCTAAACAACCCCGTTTAGATGCCTAATCCCCATCCCCAACTGATTAACTTAACCCTAGGTTAATCATGTTAACCCTGTTGGGGCCTCAGGATGCCCCCCCCACACCCCTCCCTCTTGCACTTCCCCGCTTCCCCTCCCTCTTCTTGAACAGCCCATTCCCCTCATATACAGCCACTCTCCTCCTAGTACCTACACAGAACTCGCAACCACCACCCCTCCCCCCCGCCACTCCTTCGTCTTCCTTGATCAAGGCCACCCTCAAAAGCTCTTTTTTGGAAGTGGACTTCCAGCTGGTCACCTTAAGTTACCTCCTTGCAGGCCAGCACCCTCATCTGTAAATTCACCCGTAACAGACCCATGCGGCGACAAATTCGCGATCTCCTGTAAGCTGCACTTCTCGTGGAGCAAGACCAGGTCACTGAGGTTCAGTTCATTGGCAATAGCCACATTTCAATAAAGTTCAACTCCGTCACTCTCATGGATAGAATCCTGCAGTTAAGCCCCATCACGGTACACATTGCACACGTATATTTTGCTAGACGGCAACAGGGCTTCATGCTTAACTCTGACCCACTGGCCTTCATGGTTGGCATCCCAATGACCGTCTGGTTCCATTTCCTCCTGAAGGGCATGGCATGGCTCCCAAAGTGCAGGGCCAGAGCATGTCAGGATTTATCACAAGATCCGCTTATCCTGAGCCCAGGTGATTCGGTGGACTCACCAGTCGCCCCTTCAGTCCTAGTGGGGGGGGATGTACAATAGAAGGCATACTCTTATAATCGGGGTAAGATCGGAGAATCAGAGGTACGAGGCAAGAAAAATCTACGGCCACTCCACCTTGTACCATACCTTCATATTCAAGAGAGAAACAGCCAAGCATTACAGAGAAATTACTGTTTATGAAGAATGTCTGCTGCAAGGCCTTTGACAGTCCCATGGGCTTCATCAATCAGTAGATTGAGGCTGCTATTGGTGAAGCAGCTAGTCATTGGGATCACTATGACACAATACAAGCGAGATACTGCAGGCTAGTCATCGGGGTCACTATATAGTGACACTATATGAGCAAGATACTGCAGACTGTACAGTTCTTCTTTTTTCTTTTTTCTTTTTTCTTTGTTTCTTTCCTTCAAGATATCCTTCTGTAGTAGCAACTTGAGTGCCCACCTGAAGGTGGCTTGGTCTCCCACCCAAACGTGGTACAATTATGGCCACAACAGCCAGGATGCCGTAGGGGAACCTGCTCGGGACCTTTCAATGCTAAATATTGCACCATCTGACTGAAAAGTGGATACCCGCTCACCCAAACACTCTTTGTCCTGTACATAAATGAGTTGGCTGATTTCTTTGGAACACTTCCAAATAAGATGCCATGCCCTTGCCCCCACCCCCCCCCCCCCCCCCCCGCGGCGCGCGCGCGGAAAAAAACAAAAAAAACCAACACACACGCATGCATGCACAAGCAGACACACACAGAGGATATTGGGGAAAGACCTACAAAACATAGGGAAAGTACTTACAAATTTTCTTCTTCAAACTTGTAAGCTTGAGAGCTACTGTCATTGTTAAAGCTGGGGAAGATGCTGTCATGTGCATATTTCTGAACATGTAGCCCATCCACTGGCCTCCCGACACCCCTCCTGAGCGATTTTCTACCTTGCAACAGTATCTCTTGATGTCTTGTTTCATTTTGGAACTCGTTTGAAACTCTGAAATCTTGTTGCCGGTCATCAAAGGCCTGCAATGGAGAAAATCTTCTTGCCTCAGGTATCCGAGCAGTTTCAAGTCTGTGTTCCTCAGGCATACCAGCTTCTGCTCCACAGAAAAACTGAGTGGAGCATCCCAAAACCAACAGATTATTTGAGCTTCTGTCTGTTGGCAGAGGCTCAGCTACACTTGCATTGGGAAAAGGAGGAATTACAGGGTAACAATAAGTGGAGTTGGACTGTTCCAATGTCTTGTGGAAGGAAACACCACTTTGACTTCTCCGATATTGTAATGATCCAACCTCTAAACTGCTACTTTCATTTTGAAGCTCATCACGCTCAATTCTATCACAGCTTGCATATTGTTTTGAGGCACTTTGCATGACTGAAGCCCGATCAGCAGCCAAAGGCCACACTCTTGAATGTACAACACCCACACCAGGTGGAAGGGAGGCCAGGCTTATCTTGACTTCAACAGAGAGGCCTAGCACTTTCTTGAAAGAGTTAGCTATGCCCTTTCTATACCTCTCAGCTCTGTGTTTATGTTCAGGCTTCCCGAATTCCAAATGAGCCTCAGCATCAACTGCAAAAAGTCAATAAAATCCTCAGCCTTTCTTGAAAAAGAAAGAAAAGCCATGAAACACATAAACACACAAAGAGGCAGAAGCGTGGCATGTTTCTCTTGGTAGAAAAGCTGTAAAACATGCTAACAATAGCATTCAAACAATTACCTGCTGAAAATGACACAGCTAAAAGCTTTGCATGATTCTGTAACAGTTGCCTGAGGGGAAGTGATCTACAACCTCTTAAAACATTCAGCCATATGCTCCCCAGGTTGCCAGGACTCCTGTAACTAGGATGCCTTTCAATCCCTTCACTAGAAAACAGTGATTCTGCCACCGAAGATTCATCATGAGGAGACAACTGATCTGTTGGATGTACCCGAACTTCAAAGCTTGATTTTGTTGACCTACTTGTTCCTTTAGCTGTGGAACCATGGCTTCTCCTCTCAAAATTAGAGACCATCCATTTTGGTACACTTCTTTTCCTAGTCTCTTTTCGTGATCTAAATGCTTTTGACTCATTAACCTTCGTATCTTTATGATTAATTCGAGTGACTGGGCTCACAGTGAGGCTCATGCTTGTTGATGAAGCTGGAAACTTGGTTGTACGATCAGGCCCGAATTGCAACAATGCTGCAGTTAACCATGTTGCTCTGTCTTTGGACACTGCCCTCAGCTGCTTTTCAGCTTCTGACAAGATCCTTAATGCAGTCCGCAGCCTCTCCATCTTTGCTTTTGATACTGTTTTGCTCAGTTGAAACAAGAAAAGAAAAGCTCAAACACAACATTATGATGCAGTAACAAGCATAAACAGGGCTAGCATTAAGAAGCATAAACAGGGCTAGCATGCAAATGTATGGAACTCATTGCAACAAATCAACATTTAGGGAAAACTCTTACAAGCATGCCTGGAGAAGAAACCCTCTTTCTGATCTCTACTCATGAGTTGATAACTGCCTGCAAGAATATCTGTAATAAGAGTGGCCAATTGGGACATCAAATCCAGTGGTTCTACCCCAGAATCAATAAGTTCTCTTGCCCTCTGCACTGTACTGACTGTATCTGAACAAAGGGCCAAATCGAGCAAGCTCAATAATTTATCATCTGAGACTGAGCCAACCTGAAAAATCGTACAAAAAACCTTAAAAATGCCCACCAAAACACACCTAAACTAGCTCCGATTAGAAAGAGTTCCAGCACTACACTTCCATGAGGACATATGCACCATACCAAAATGTGTGTGAAAATATGTGCTGAAACCTTCTACAGTGGCATTCTTTGGCACAACACTAGTATAAAGGCATCCAAATGTTCAAAATCAGCATACCATGTGACATCACTCATTACAAATTCTTCCAAAGCTATGGTCAAATGGTTTCCTCCAATTCAATGGTATAGCTGAAGGGTGTGAGTTAAAATTCCATCCTTGGCTGAAGATGAAGCCTACTGAGGAAGAATACTATCCTCATTCACGATTTCAAGGTGCATTGTGTGTAGCTGCATAGAAAGGAAGGAAAGACTTCTTGCCTATAAGGAAAATGGCTGCCAATGCTTTGTGGCTAAGAACAAAAAGAGCATGAACACGGCTAACTACAAGTCTCCTCTGACTTTGTGGAGATAGATCTGTTACACAGTTACGTCTATAAGCAATAAAATATATGCAACCAAATGCAGTGGGGTCGATTTGATCCCTTGTCTTTAAAACAGGTTCAATGGCTTTATCACCTCAGAGAACTTGTCATCCTTACAATGAATGCAAATGTGGACAGAGGCTATCCAATCTACATATTCTGGACAGGCAAACTACATATTCAGGACAGTAAATAGACCTCAAGTACCAAGTATAAAAATCCAACAGTACCAGAAAGAATTCAGTTGCATGTTCAAATGGCAAGCAACATGTCTCTTCAAGCATAAGGGCTGAACCATTATGGCTCCAAAAGTTATGCATTCTTTCACTTTTCTCCTCTTTCATCTTGCAAGATACTTTTGAGGGAAGGTCTATCAGCAAGCCCTCTCTGTCAAAAGCATATAAATTAGCATCAAAGGTTTATAGCCTGAGACCTGTGGTTTGGTTCATTGATTTTAAGGTTTACTCCCAATTGAGTACTTTTATAGCATGTTCAAAAGAAAAGCATTCAGCAATGCCGTAGCAACAAGGTGTACTCGAAGGTACTTATGTGCTCAAGTGCCAAGGATTCAGAGCTCAATGTGTGTGAAGAACCTCTTAAGGTGTGAACACCCTCTTATGAGAAGATAGGATAAGTGTGCCATGAGTCATTAATATAACATGTGTGTGATTTCTATGGTCAAAAGATAAGGCTACCAGCCTACAAAAGCATGTACTTGTGAAGGGTTTGATCATCAATTAATAACTATCATTGAGTCATTCAAATCCTTCTCTCTTGAGCTTATCATCTCTCTCTCTCTCTCTCTCTCTCTCTCTCTCTCTCTCTCTCTCTTTTCTTCTTTTTTTTTTCGTGAAATGGTGTTTTATATTATATGTAAAAATGTACATCAGCCACATGGCTCACACAGAACCTATGGCCCCAAAAAAAACCCCACAAAAGATCCTCTAAAGGATCATGACCATGCAAACGAATATGGCCTGTCACGACCAGGTATCACAACATCTCGGATTCTAACTAAGCCTAACCTGACCATGCGGTTGAGTCGTATGCGTGAAGCATCTCTGTCTGGCCAAACAATGACACGCAACTCCACAAATGTTTCGAACTGCAAAGAGTTCAAAAGTAGTCTTTCATGACCAGGATCCCACCGAGCCAATAGTAGAACTTCATGCCAAGAAAGAAGAATATGCGATAAAATGTGAGATGAGCGAATACGGACAGGATGAGCCGCATTCACAATGTCCCACCATGAAGCCTGCACACGTGTCCGTCCATGTGACAATCCCTCCAACTCAATCAAGTCACGAGCCATGAATACCCAAGGCTGCTCCTGCAAACACATATCCTGAAAAAGCGCCCACCTACGCGCCACCATATGCAAGCGGACATCCAGTAAAGCAACCCCACCCATTCTTTTGGGCGTCGTAATGTGATTCCAAGCTATCCATGTTTGACCCATAATATTTCCTTGCCTCTTCCAAGGCATAAACCGAATGGGAGCAACCTCTCTCTCTCTCTCTCTCTCTCTCTCTCTCTCTCTCTCTCTCTCTCGTATCCGCCTCTATGTCTCTGCACAGCTCCTGCAATCACCATGTAACTTGTACATGGTATCAGAGCTAGGATAGCTCCTGCACCCGCCATCAGCTGCTGTATGCTGCAACCTGATATGCAGCCAGCCATCAGCTGGCGTCAGCCCTGACCGCTGGCAGCAGCCTGGTGTCACCTTCTCCCACGACCGCCACCTCTGTCTCCACCTGCGCCGCCAACTCCCTATTGCCACCCACTATACAGCCGCTGCCACCCACCAGCTCCCTGCTGCTAGCACTGCGCTGCCACTCTCCATCAGCGCTGCCTGCACCTGTCTCCTCCTAAGGCAGCAGCCGGGTCCTGTCCCCTCCACCACTTGCTGCTGTGCAGCTGACGTCACCTCAAGAGCCTCGACCTGTACACAGCATCAGCAGCAGCTCCTCCCTCAATGACATCTGCCCCTGCAAGAACCACAATCATGGAGCTCAACACTACTTTGGGGATTTCTACAGATCAAGTGACATATGTGTAAATACCCACTTCAGCATTTACAACATTTGAGCTTTTTCAAGTAGAGCATCATGGAGACAAATAGAGCCAGCTGTCACGTGCAAGACATGTGCATGCTCATTCCAAGAGCTAGTCTCTGACGGGAAAAGACACAGGATTTGAGCATGAGCCAAGCTCCAGGAGAACCCCGGAGTGGAACAGGAGACAATCGGCTGCAGCTACAGAGCTGGCTGACACAGTATTCAGGTCAGGTAGAGGAGTCTGCTGGTCGACAGAAGGTCGGCCAGTAATCTTGCACCAAAAGAGCCTATAAAAGGCTATGCCAAGGAAAGTGTAGATTCATTCACTCCTCTAGGAAGTAGAATCACTAGCTAAGGACTCTTCTGGGTCAGATAACCTTTTGATGAAGGCAGCCTAGGGCTGACCAAGACTTGTACACCTTTTTTTGTACATTAACTCAGCGCCCTCTCTCTCTCTCTGTCTCTCTCTCTCTCTGTCTCTCTCTCTCTCTCTTCTCTATCTTTGTATGTGTTTTGCATCAGGTTGTTCCAAGATGGTGTTTAGGGCCCCTAGCGCTTCCGCATGTGCCATTGGTATCAGAGCTTCAGGCTGGTTCTGAGATATTGTTGTTGCCAATGTCGCACCCACCCTTACTACATCACGCATGGACGAAACCATCGCCAATGTCTTGATCTTTCAGTGAAAAGGTTGCCAGGAAGAGAAGGAATAGATAATGGGATGATGACAGTCATCCAAGAAAGGGGGATGTCATGTGCAAGACATCCCATCGTCAAGCTTAGCAAAGGGGGTTCCTTGAAGGGCTACACATAAAGAACCACTTTTGGAACCAAATTCAGGAGCTTGTGCTACTTGTATGGGCAGGGAAGGCTTGTGGATAAACCTGTTAGCAGTCATCTCCTGTCTGTATATTTACACTAGGGCCTCTGTTGTGGGTGTGCCCGCCCGATTTAGGTGTTTTCTCATTTTTCCCCACTCTCCATATTTTTTCCCTATTTTTACCAGGTGTGGGAGGATATTCCATGGCACCTGGCTGATCCAGACACTGGCCGACTGCTGGTCTGGGTGTCCTGGATGCTAGCCGACTACCCCTACTGGTCCCCGACTTGTCCTGTGTGCTGGCCAACTGGGGACATGTGCTAGTCGTGGACATTTTGGTCCTGTCAGCTGTCTTTTGAGCAGGCCGACTGCTCGTGTGGGGCCATATAAAATGGCCCCTTGCTCCCCCACTTGTTGTATTAGGTATTCGGGATTTTCTTGTGTATATAGAGCAGAGTTACACGCCTCTCTCTCTCCTTCTCCATTGCTGTATTTTTCTGCAGTGCACTTGCTCTTGTGTTCTCAGATTTTGTCGTCATCTCCGCTGCATATTCTGTCATGGTATCAGAGCTCTAGGCTCTTGATAAATCTTGGGAACTGTGTGAGCAAGAGGGAGGCTGTTTTGTTGTTTGCTGATTGGTGGACTGTTTTGGACCGTTCAGGAAGAGGAGAAGCAAGAGGAAGGCGGGCTGATTTACTGGACAGCCACTTGCAAGTTTAAGTTCTTCTTTTTTCCCACCCACCCACCCTTTTCAGTTACACCCCCGCAATGGCAAATTTACTTGAGATGGTTGAGAAGCATGTGAAGATCCCGACACTCCCCGCGTTCCCAATGGACCGTCAGTTGGACAGGAACAACTATGGCATATGGAAGGTAATGATGGAATCTGTTTTGGAGTCTTACGACCTTGCTGATTTCATTGTTGTTGGGGTTCCACGGCCGGAGTTAGAGGAAGGGGAGTTACCCTCGATTCGGAAGGAACGCGAGGCACAGGCACAGTTGTGGGATCGTGTCAATGCCAGGGTCCATTCTTTCATCTTTCTCAACTGCACACCACAGGTAATCAATCATATCAAGCATATGACGCTGGCCAGAGGTATATAGCAGCATTTGGCTTCTATCGCCCATGAAGAGGATTTCCTTGGAAGTACAGATGCGGGTGATGAATCCTGCTAAGTCATCGACAATGCAAGAGCACATCAACAAGCTGTAGGCTCTTCAGCAGGAAGTTCTCTAGGCTGGGAAGGAGATATCATCGGAGGATATGGCCATCACATTGTCGTCGCATTTGCCCTCTCAGTACTCAGCATTTTACTCTTCTTTGATTACCAGTGGCAGGCTCAGCACCATCACATGGGAGGAGCTTGTGCCCATGGTCTTGGACCAGGAGGAAAGATTCACGAACCCTCCACAAGGCGGAGGTTCGTTTAACTAGCCAACGGTTGAAAGGCCGCGTAACAACAAGGGCAAAGGGAAGGCTTTATCGAAGAAGTCTTCTAAGAAGATGTCCGACTTAGACCGCGAGAAACTCAAGGCAAAGAGGACCTGTAATGATTGTGGCGAGAAAGGCCACTATTGGAGGCAGTGTCCCAAGCGGAGCACCGAGAAGGGTGCAAAATCCTCAGCAGTAACCGTGAAGACTCCAGCTTTTGTGCACATGGAGGTTATGGACACAGGTTTTTCATTTTCTTCGTGCAGGGAGGAGATTGGAGGAATCTCCGCTACGGATACTCGGGAGTGGATTCTAGAAAGTGGTGCTTCTAGGCACATGACTCCTTCCCGTTCGGATTTACAAGATCTCTACAGGTATTTTGGTCACATTCTTACAGGGGATACATCCACTATCCCAGTTCACAGTGAGGACAAGTTGGAGATAGTTCCAGATGGCAAAGAGGGGAAGCATTCCTCCCAAGTGTTGTATGTTCCATCACTTGGTTTTCATCTGTTGTCACTGCATCAGGTTTGCAAGACTGGCATACGGGTGGAGTTTGATGAGCATTTTGTTGCTCTCCGGGACAAAGCAACAAGCCAGGTAGTTTCAGAAGGTGGAGTGGAGAATGGAGTTTACAAACTTCCAGCACTTTCTCTCCCAGGTCCTCAGTTTTGTGATGAGTGGCAGTCTGATAATGGTCACTTAAGTGTGGATACGCTGCAGGTACGGGCTTTTCAAGACCAGATGGTGGATAGCTTACCAGATGATGGCAGCAATTGGCAGGAAGTTTCTAGTACAGATGTTGGTAGTTCTTGTGTGTCAGTCAGAGGAAACTTTAGAGGTAACCTATGCTCTGATGTCTCGTAGTTTTCGGGACAAAGAAACTCTTGTAGATGAGGAAGTTCTTTCCACGGGGACCTATTGGAAAGCCAGGCAAGGAAAAGTTGATTACTTGCAGAAGGAGGTGGCTGTTGCACATTCTCTAGGCTTTGTGGTTCCGGATTCAGAGGAGGTTGGTTACAGGTTTCCGAAGGCCTTGAGTGGTCTTCAGCAGGTTTCCAGGACTTGGCATCCCACCGTAATAGGTGTTGATCCTTGTGAGCAGTATGATGCCTCTTTGACTCAGAAGCAGGATGGTTCATTGATTTGGTTGATGCATACCAGATTGGACAGGAGCTTCCTGATGAGGCTGTTGAGCTCATGTGTGCAGAGGACTCTTTGGGAGGCACGATTGCGTATCTTGTGGTTTTTGCAGCATGCAAAGGATCTTGGACTCTTTTACACAAGAGGGGAATTGATGGATGGAGTCAGACTCCACAGATGGAGTGACTCAGATTGGGGAGGAGAGCCAAACATGAGGACCTTGACATCAGGCTATAGTTTTTCCCTTGGCTCAAGAGAGGTTTTATGGAGCAGTCATCTTTTGCCTTGTCGTCGACAGAGGCAGAGCACTCGGCTGCTTGCGGTGCTGCTTGCGAGGTGGTGAGGTTGCAGAGATTACTTGGCAGGATTGGGCTTCCACTGGTGGAACCCACAGTCATCTAGAGGCATTTTGTTCATGAAAAGATTGTTGTTGATGACATCTTGCTAGAGTTCTGTTCGACGGAGGACAGTGCGCTGGACCTCTTCACGAAGTCTCTATCTTAGGCTTTGCTCCGGCGGCACTCCAGCTCACTGGGGTTGGTTCCACATCCAGGAGCTGAGAGGGGGTGTTAGCAATCATCTCCTGTCTGTACATTTACACCAAGGCCTCTATTGTGGGTATGCCCGCCCGATTTAGGTGTTTTCTCATTTTTTCCCACTCTCCATATTTTTTCCCTATTTTTACCAGGTGTGGGAGGATGTTCCGTGGCTCCTAGCTGATCCAAACACTTGGCCGACTGCTGGTCTGGGTGTCCTGGATGCTGGCCGACTGCCCCTACTGGTCCCCGACTTGTCCTGTGTGCTGGCCGACTCTGAGAAGCTGGCCGACTGGGGACATGTGCTCATCATGGACATTTTGGTCCTGTCGGCTGTCTTTTGAGCAGGCCGACTGCTCATGCGGGGCCATATAAAATGGCCTCTTGCTCCCCCACTTGTTGTATTAGGTACTCCGGATTTTCTTGTGTATATAGAGCAGAGTTACACGCCTCTCTCTCTCCTTCTCCATTGCTGTATTTTTCTGCAGTGCACTTGCTCTTGTGTTCTCAGATTTTGTCTTCATCTCCGCTGCATATTCTGACAAAACCAAGTGACTGTCGGTCAGATTTTGATGGGTTTTCTCTGTCGGCTGCAGCATATATGCAAATATTTGTCCTAGACCTGGCCGACAACAGGTCCACCAATCCATGAAGGCTTTTCCAGCCCTATAAAAGGTGACACTTGCTCATCGTTTTGATTATTCAGTCCCTAGTGGATTGAGTCACTAGACTTAGGCTTAGACTAGGTATTTCTACCTTTTCTGCAAAACTTGTACACCTTTTTGTACATTACGAATATACTAAATACTCAGCTATCATCTCTCTCTCTTCTCTCCATCTATCTTGCTTGCATTTTGCATCAGG
Source organism: Cibotium barometz (assembly GCF_041138505.1). Lineage (NCBI taxonomy): Eukaryota > Viridiplantae > Streptophyta > Polypodiopsida > Cyatheales > Cibotiaceae > Cibotium > Cibotium barometz. Next base: position 63,064,451 of record NC_141046.1, on the reverse strand, counting down.
TTGTTCAAGGATGGTGTTTAGGGCTGAAAGAAGACTCCCATAGCTTCCGCATGTGACACCAACCTGGCCATTGAAAAGTTCAATGGAAGCAACTTTCCAACATGGCGATGCATCTTCTGATGATGCGAGATGGCATTTGGACCGTGGTCAATGGTGCAGACCCTAAGCCAAGCAACGGAGTGGAGAAGATTTGCACATGGTAACACAGTAATGACAAGGCCATAGTGCTCATCGGGCTTAGGTCGTCCGACAACCTGATTCATCATGTGGATTTCACCAAGAGCTCAAAGAGGTAAGGGACAAGTTGGAAAACTTGTTTGGTAATAAAATCATCAACTCCAAAGCAAAAAACAAACTGCTTGAAAATGAATGAAAGAGAAATTTTGGGAGAACATTTGAGCAATCTAGGCTCTATAACACAACAACTCTCTAGCCTGGGAGTTGCAGTGGATGAGGATGAAAAGAAAGCTATGTTTCTATCAAGTATAGAAGAGGTTTCAAAATTTCAAAAACCTTGACTGTACTACAGTAGTTCGGGAAATGACTTATGATCAAATGATTGCAATTCTCATAGATGAAGACCACCGCAAAGAGCAAGCTGAGATTTCATTTGAGTCAGATAGGACCATGTTCACAAAGGGAAAGGGGAAAAGGGAAAAGAATGCAACTTCTACAAAAATCTCGGACACACTTAGGATCGATGCTTCAAAAGATGGCAAAAGAGCAAGAGAAGGTGCATGCAAACCTAGTGGCAAAAGACGAAGAAGAAGTCCATGAAGCAGAAGCATCCAAACATGCAGCTTATTGTCATGGATAACCTTCCTCTAAAAGAGGAAAATTACGATTGGGCTTTTTAAAAGTCAGGCCCCCCAAAAATTGATTGTAATAAATGATGTGTGTGTTAGTCTTTCTTTCTATGTGTGTGTAATAATTATAAGGCTCCATTTTTCTGCAAACCCCTGTTTACATCAAGGGGGGGTTGTCCTAACAGACTGATGTAGGTTGTCATTTGTGGTAAAGCTCTTATATCAGGCCCAACATGAGAGTTTGGGTGTTGGTGTCATTGTGTCTCCATTGAGCACATGGGCAATCTAGAGTCCAAACCACAATAACTATTGAAGGTTTTTCATGCACCTCCACCTTCGCTCCGAAGGGAGGTTTGTTAGGATTCAGAGCTCACTGTGTGTGAACAACCTCTTATAAGCAAATACGATAAGTGTGCCACGTGTGTGTGCATGATTTCTATGGTCAAAAGATAAGGCTACCAACCCACAAAGGCATGTACTTGAGAAGGGTATGATCATCAATCAATAACTATCATTGAGGCGTGCAAATCCTTCTCTCTCTCTCTCTCTCTCTCTCTCTCTCTCTCTCTCTCTCTCTCTCTCATCCAAATTGAGCTTCACATACAGAGAGGATCCTTAGGAAGTTGTCTCATCCAGTCTACCTTGGTGTCACTTTCAATGGCCTTCACCATGCTTCCCACACCACATGCCACAATCACACGGGGATATGCAACCTTGAGCTTACTTGAGCAGGAGTGCTTCCAAGCACGTTTCCAGGAGTCTAGGACGAGGGGTTGGCTTTTTGACACCCTCGTCACACCAACCTTGATGTATGGAGCAACCTTCTAGGGACCAGATTTATCGGATGAGAATTGGCAACAAGTTGAGAGACCCCAGGTCATGATGTTCTCCTGTAACCATCAATCCCACACCAAATTATTTGGGCAGAATTTGATGCAGCCACAATGGTAGTGGATGTACTCTTTCCACACAACCATATACCTCCATCGCGTAAGTCACATGGATCCCCACACGTACCCGAGGCTTGCCCTTGAGTCATTCAGATAGCTGGCACTCAAGAGCCACCCTGGAGTATGGCATGCCCGAGATTCCACTTGGTTCTCAAGATATGGGCTCCGCATGGACCGCCTCCTCCCATCCCTTCAGTACAGTTTGGACTCCCCTTTTCTCTAGCTCTCTCATGAGGACACCAACCGAGTTATTTGATTAGATCTTCTCAGCCTCTACACCCAGTGCACATGGATCAAACCTTCGGAGCTCCCACCGAAGATGCACATCTACATAGACCACTTCCTCACACCCACTAAGGATGAATTCATCCAACAACCGAGCTACCTGAGTTCACATGTCTCATGCCATGCAGATTGCATTTGGCCAAATATGGGTTTCATCCCACCACCTCAAAGTGGAGATAGGAAGAGCTGAGCATGTCTTCAAAGTCCGGGAGCTCATATGGAGACCCAAGGAGGAGAGGATATGCCGATTATGCCACACAGAGGTTGAGACGGAGGAGCATTACATATGTTGCGGGAGGTTTCAGTCACTGTGCCATGAGGGATTTGGCCCACTCTCCAAGATCATTGACTTCCTGGACCAAAGCCTTGCATAGGGCTCTTCCTGCTCGAGCTCCATAAACGCAAGGACACTTTCTTGAGAGAGCTTCGGCCTCAGCCACCCCGACCCCTCCCTCGTCACCCACCCATCACCAAGCTTCTTCCAAACCCACGAGGAAGACGCCTATATAGTGGATCCCCTGGACCCACCTCGGGCTGCTTTGGACCCACCTCACCTGAGAGGAGTTACCTCTGACCGGGCCTCCGCATTCCAGCATGCCTGACGCCCCCAGCCCCCCGGATGTCAAACCACTGATGGGGAGAAACCTGAATTAGGGTTTAGAGTTCATTCATGGGAGACATACACAGAGAAGCAAGGGAGAGAGAGAGAGAGAGTTGTGGGGATAAGTCAACTCACCAAGTGAGTGTGTGACTCCCCTATCACACATGTATATTGCACTAGTACACATAGTGCACTTAGTACATTAAAAGTACTAAGTGTACTATGTACTATAACTTATGGGCTTGTACACACTATAAGGGTGGGCATAACGCCTTTACCCCAACAACCTCCCACTTAAAGGCAAAGTGCCCTTAAGTAAAGGAAAAGAAAAAATCAGCATGTACATGATAATATACAAGGCCATATCAAGGCTGAAACTGGCCTCATCCAATGCCCATCAAGTGTCTGCAATGAGCAAACCGCTCCGGAGGCAAACTCTTCGTCAACAGATCAGCCGGGTTGTCATCCGTGTGAATCTTAACAAGCTGAATTTGCTTGTTCTCTATCACCTCTCTGATGAAGTGATACTTCACATCCACATGCTTCGTCTTTGCATGAAAGACAGGGTTCTTTGCCAACTGGATGGCACTCTGACTGTCACAATGCAACAATGGAATATCCCCTGTATAGCCCAAATCGACCACTAACCGAGATAGCCATAATGCCTCCTTGCAAGCCTCTGTGGCTGCAATATACTCGGCCTCTGTAGTAGATAAGGCAGTGCACTTCTGCATCCTGGATATCCATGACACAGCACCTCCTGTGAATGTAAATACATAACCGGTAGTAGACTTCCGGTTATCTGGATGACCGGCATAATCCGAATCCGTGTAACCATGCACTAATGCATCCTGTTTGCCAAAGCAAATGCACAAATCCTGTGTGCCCTTCAGGTATCTCATGACACCTTTCACTGCTTCCCAATGCTTCTTGCCAGGGTTGGCCATGTATCTAGAAACCACTCCCACTGCAAATGCAATGTCCGGCCTAGTAGCAACCATGGCATACATGAGACTGCCACAAGCTGAAGCATACGGAATCTTGGCCATATCAGCCCTGTCTCTATCTGACTGTGGGCTGTCCATAGCACTGAGTTTCACATATGGAGGCAAAGGAGTACTAGCTTTCTTCCCCCCGTCCATATTGAACCTCTGCAAGACTTTGCCAATGTATTCCTTCTGAGACAAATACAACACATGCTGATTTCTGTCCCGAAGTATCCGCATACCCAAGATGTGATTAGCATCACCCAAATCCTTCATATCAAAGGTTTGATGCAGCCTCTGCTTCAAAGCATCCATCTCTTTACGAGATTTCCCGGCAATCAACATATCATCAACATACAAAATGAGAATCAATAGACTGCCATCCAAAGCTTTCTTGGTGTACAAGCAGTGATCTATGTCACTTCTCCTGAATTTCTGAGATTTCATGAATGTATCAAATTTATGATACCATTCTCTTGGTGCCTGTTTGAGCCCATAAAGACTCTTTTTCAGCTTGCATACAAGCTTCTCCTTTCCACTCTCTGCATAACCCTCTGGCTGCTGCATATATATCTCCTCATGGAGATCACCGTGAAGAAAAGCAGTCTTCACATCCATCTGAATCAAGTCCAGATCATCATGCGCAACCAAAGCCAATACAGCTCTAAGTGTGGTCATTTTGACCACTGGAGAGAAGATCTCATCAAAGTCCACACCATATTCCTGCTTGAAGCCCTTAGCCACTAACCTGGCTTTGTATCTTGGCTTAGCATCTGATGCAACTTTGAGCCTGTATACCCACTTGCATGGCAAAACCTTCTTGCCTGCAGGCAAAGGCACCAACTTCCAAGTTCCATTTTTATGCAGAGAATCCATCTCTGATTTCATGGCACGCTCCCATAGAGCCTTGTCTGCCCTCTGTAAAGCCTCCTTATAACATGAGGGCTCCCCACAGTCAGTAAGCATCAAATAGTCAACCCCTGGAACAAACCTGTCAGGGGCTCTGGAGGGTCTAGTGGACCTCCGTACCCAATGACCATCATTTGCAGGTTGCTGTCCAGCCTGCATATCACCCATTGGTGGCTCCTGTTCCATGCCATAAGGCTGAAAAATCATGCCCGGTATCTCCTCTAACTGTGGTATATCCATAGGGATATCTTCTGCCATCTCTGGCTGTCCATTTGGACCATTTTCAGCACCATTTAAGGGCTGGTTTTCCTGCTGTAATGGCTGATTTACAGCCCTTTGTTGTTGTCCATGATGTCCATCATCATCAAAGATGACTCTGCCAGGCTCCTGTTGCCTTGCAGGCTCCTTATACATGCATGTTTCATCAAAAATGACATCATTGCTGCGTATGATCTTTCTATTCATGGGATCCCAAAGTCTATACCCCATTTCACCTCTGTCACCATATCCTAGGAATATGCATTTATGAGACTTAGGATCAAGTTTGGTGCGCATTTCCCTGCGTATGTGCACGTACGCAACGCAACCAAACACTCTCAAGTGCTTGTATGACGGAGGCTTCCCTGTCCATACTTCTTCTGGCACTTTCCCACCAAGCCTCGTGTTAGGTGACCTGTTTATAAGGTGAACGGCTGTCATAACAGCTTCAGCCCAAAAACCATGAGGTAATGCAGCATGTGACAACATAGAACGGACCTTCTCCTGAATGGTCCTGTTCATCCTCTCTGCTGTCCCGTTTTGTGGAGGATCATAAGGAGTAGAGAGCTCCCTCTTGATGCCTTTAGCATCACAAAAGTCCTGAAACTGTTTGGACGTATACTCTCCACCATTGTCGGAACGCAAAGCCTTCAGTGTTTTGCCAGTTTGATTCTCAACAAGAGCAACAAACTTCTCAAACACTGAGAATGTATCACTCTTCAAACGAAGAGGATAAACCCACACCTTGCGTGTGGCATCATCAATAAAAGACACAAAATATTTTGCCCCTCCCAAAGAAAGCTGAGGCATCTCACATACATCTGTATGCACAAGCTCTAACTGAGCATCTTTCTGTCCAAGAGCTTTCTTGTGGGGGCATTGTAGTTGCCTACCATATATACAATGCTCACAAAATTGAAAACTTGAAAACTTTAGAGAAGGCAAGTAACCCAAACGAGACAATTGCTCCATTCCCTTGACACTCATGTGTCCCAACCAGCTATGCCACATAGAAATTTCCGGCAGCTCGGTTGCATTTACATTAGCATGGTGACAAACACCTGCATGCATGAAATAAAGAGTGTCCACTTTAGAGCCTCTGGCAACAACCAGTGAGCCCTTACTAATCTTCCACTTTCCACTACCAAATGTGGTAACATAATCAGCATCATCAAGCTGTCCAGTAGAAAGCAGATTCTTCTTGATTTCAGGCACATGCCTGACATCATGGAGCATAAGCTGTGAGCCATCTGAAAACACAAGCCTCACATCACCTCTGCCAAGAATTTTGCATGCATGGTTATCACCCAAATAAACCACTCCTTCATTGCCAGCAGTGTACCTGACAAACAAGTCTCTGCAACCTGTGACATGAAAGGAGGCACCTGAATCAATGATCCATGAGTGCATACCATGACCACCTGTAAGAAGTGAATGGGCATCAAGTGAAGAAGTAAATAGGACCTCATCCTCACTGCCACCTGCATGTGACACATTGATTTCTTCGATCTTGACTCCACTTTTGCCCTTTGGCTTTACATCTTTGGCTTCATCCTTCTCTTTGTCTTTGCCTTTTCCCTTTTCTTTTTGATCATTTTTCCATTTGTAGCATTGCTTTTTAATGTGTCCCTTCTTGCCACAATAATGGCATTCCAAATCCTTTTTGGAGCGTGACTTGCTCCTTCCCCTTTCTTGGCTTTTCCCCCTTTGCTGGGATCTCCCACGTGCATTCATTGCATTGGACTTTCCAACAGAGTTGTTTTTCCTGTTCATCTCTTCTTGAAGAAGAGCACCCTCAACATCTGCATATGACAGCATAGCATTCGAATTGCTAGTGGCTGTCCTGAATGTGTCCCAACTCTCTGGCAAAGTGCATAACAGAAAAGTGGCTTTGAACTCATCGTCCATTGCCAACTTTTGATTAATGACCTGGCTGACAATACCATTAAACTCATTGAGATGGGCTGTCATAGATGCCCCTTCCTTCATCTGAAGGCCTATGAGTTTCTTCAACCAATACACTTTGCTTGAGGCACTTTGTTGGGCATACAAGTCTTGCAATCTCTGCCACATTCCCCAAGCTGTCTTCTCTTCACGAATGCTGAAAAGTAATGAGTCTGACACAGACAACATGATAGTAGATCTTGCCAGCTCATCCATATCTTCCCACTCTTCAGCTGTAAGAGAAGCGGGCATCACACCCCTTTCTTTGATAGGCTTGTGCTGCTTTTTCTGAAGCAACACATTGTAGCACTGGGTTTGCCAAATATCATAATTCTGCGAGCCTTCAAGCTTCTTGATGTGAAGCAATGAAGAGCTCTCACCTGTGGTTGCCATAGCAAAATGCAACCTTTAATGCCTGACTCCCTGCAAATGTGCAAACACTGCACCCAAGATGTGCAAACACTGCACCCAAAGCACACAAAGTGCTCACAAATGTTCTCCCAAGCTTTATTTCCCACTGCGGAAGCAAGAATGCAACTTTTCTCCCACTTTTTGTGATGAAAACACCAAAATCTGGTTGCTGCAGATTTTGGACAGCACCTTAAATGTGCTCTTTTGCCCTTCCAAAGTACTATACAGCAGTACCAAGTGCTCACCAATGATGTACCAAACCTGTATCGGCAATTTCAGCAGCTGAATTTGAACCTTTTGATCACTCAAAACAGTGTACAGCCATGCCAAAACATGCACAAAGCTGTGCCAAATCTGTACCAGCAGGTACAATAGCAATAAATGCTCTCCTGGCTGTCCAAATGAGTGAAAATCAGACTTTTACAGTCCTGTACACTGCATAAAACAGTCCCGAACAGAAATTGGGCAAAAGCCCCTTGACTGCAAGCTGATTTCTGAGGATTCAAGACATAAATGTCTTGCCTGCTGCTTTGCCAAGCTCAACAAGCATACAAACTTGAAAAGCCCCTTGATTTGAGATCAATTTCTGATCATACATGGTACATTGACGCACATAAAGGCATCCAGAGTGTTCACGATGCTTCCCCCTGGCCACATATACATCCAATACATGAAAGCCCCTTGATTTACAGGCACATTGAGTGCTTGTAAGGCATCAGCACATTATCCACAGCATCAAATGCGATTGCCTGCATGCAAATCAACTCAATCGGCACAAAAGCCCCTTGATTTGCACTGCAATTTGCTGCAATTTTGCCCAAATGTGCGATTTCTCACATCATACAGCATGTATGAGTGCTTAATTGCACAATTACATCAAAAGCCCCAAATTTCGACATCCAATTTCCTGCAAATTGATCCTGATTTGACCAATTTCCTGCAAATTGATCCTGATTTGACCAATTTCCTGCAAATTTAGCCTGATTGTGACCAATGTCACCCAATTTTGCCAATTTTGCTCAAAAATTGAGCAATTGGGCACCTGTACCTGCTCAATTGCTTGAATTGATAAGAAATTCGCAAAATTGAAGCAAAAATACCTCTGAAATTTCTGATTTTTCTGAGTTTCTTGACTTGCAGGTTGAGACGGAGGTGGTGGTGGCGGCGACTTCGATGCTGGGCAGTTTCTGAAGCATCTGGGCAGCCCCACCTGGCTGTGGGCAGCCAGTTGCTTGCTGGTTGGGCAGCCTGGGCAGCCACGTAGGCTGGCTGCGTGGGATGTCCTGGGCAGCCAAGGTCAAGGGCGAAAGGGCCTAAGGAAGGGGGCTACGCTTCCGATGGAACGGAGAGTGATTCACACGTACGTCTGGCTTTTACGCTCAGTCGGCTGCAATGCCTCAAGGTGGCGAACACACGTAACTAGGCGAATACACGGCGATAAGGAGCATTAGCCAATCAAGCATAGCGCCAACTTCGCGTGTGTTCGCCTGAGTTCGCACAGTCGGCGCATTGATCGCCTGAGGTCGACTTCGCTTGGCGCTGGCGATTAGAGTTGCTCACGCTTCGCCTCTTACGCTGAAGGGCCAGCTATCCTATGCTCCTTCGCTCCACGCTCAGATGCAGAAGTGGCTGCCCCAGCCACGCTACAGCCAGGCCTGAGTATGGTCGTGTGCTGCCTCAGCCAGGCCTTGCTGCGAATGTTGATGCCACAAAGTATGACAGCAGCAAAGCAAGCAGCTCGTTCAGCTATCAAGAAGAAGAGATGAATAGCACCGTCTTCTAGGCTCTGATACCAGTTGATGGGGAAAAACCTGAATTAGGGTTTAGAGTTCATTCATGGGAGACATACACAGAGAAGCAAGGGAGAGAGAGAGAGAGAGTTGTGGGGATAAGTCAACTCACCAAGTGAGTGTGTGACTCCCCTATCACACATGTATATTGCACTAGTACACATAGTGCACTTAGTACATTAAAAGTACTAAGTGTACTATGTACTATAACTTATGGGCTTGTACACACTATAAGGGTGGGCATAACGCCTTTACCCCAACAACCACAATCCCCTCATCAACTCCAGATCTAAGACATGCTCCATCGCCATTGAGCTACCTTTCCACATGACGTTAGCTGATGGAGACCTCTCAGCCATACTCATTAGACCCATGCTTGATATTTTGGAGAGTGGTAACATCTATTGGGGGCTGATGCTCCTTTCATGTTTTATGTTCCTGGTATTCCATAATGAGATTTGCATGGACAGTTTTGTATCACTCCCATGAGATAGTTTTGTTTTGTTTCTATTTTATTTTATGTTCCATGATGAGAAATGCCATGGACATTATTGTATCACTTCGGTCTCATAGGCCCATTGGGTCGTTAGTAGATGCTCTCTCTCTCTCTCTCTCTCTCTCTCTCTCTCTCTCGTATCAGTCTCACTGTCTCCACAGCTCCTTCAATCACCATGTTAGTGGTACACACCTTCCATAGCATTGTAAGGCATAGAAAGAGCAAAGCAAGTACGCAATGAACCTTTAGAATAATAAGCAGCTTCAACACTTGGAAATTTCTACAGAGCTTCCAAGTGAAATTGGAAAAGAGGAACTGCAACACGAACCAGCTCATGGATTGTAGCCAGAGAAATCCTCTGCCCAAGGAGGCTAAGTTGATCCAGTACAGTCAGCATCACGAAGCGATCCTTCGGATTTTGATGCTATCAAATCCAAAGCTCCTGGTTCAACATCCAAATTCTCCAACTTCATTAAAGTGTCAAGCCTGCTCACAATGTCAGAATGCTTGATTTTCAAAAAAAGGAACTTTTGACACCTGGAGACTGCAGTGCACGGCAACTTTTCAGGATCTGTGGTGATAAGAATAACTACAGCATTCCCGGGTGGTTCCTCCAAGAGCTTCAGAAGGGCATTCCACGTCTCATTGGTAAGCATGTGGCATTCATCAATGATGAAGATTTTATACCGTGAACCTGAGGTAGAGGAAAATGTACTTTGTAAAAGAGCTTTCACATTCTCTATCCCATTGTGGCTTGCAGCATCTAGCTCCTGGACATGGGTGGTACATTCGGTGCAAACTCCACATGGTCTTTTGTCTCCAGAGGTGACACAATTCAAAGCCGCAGCAAAAATCCTGGCAGCAGAAGTCTTTCCAGTTCCACGAGAACCTTGGAAAAGATACACAGGAGCAATTTTGCCTCTTGAAATAGCATTGGAAAGAGCATTAGCCACGAGGTTCTGTCCAATCAACTCTTCAAATGTCTTTGGTCTGTACTTTTGGCTTAGACTTCGAGGTCTTTCTAGAAAAACTGCCAGGTCCTTTCCCTCTAAAGGTGTGCGATCAAGCCCATCTTCCTCCTGTAGATCAAAATTCACACTGCTTGACCCTTTCTTTGCACCCTGACCATCTAAACCCAACCCACCATTGAGATCACTTGCAAGTCTCACACTACCTTCTGCAGAAGAGGTTCCACCATTATCACTAATTGCTGAAGGCTCTGTTAGCAAAAGTGCAGCTTCTATCTCTTCCATACTTGATCGTTGATTCAGTCTATCTGATATGCATTCTACTGCTGAGTCTCTTTGCTGAAAATTTTTGAGGACCTTTGAGCTAGGTCGGCCCTTCCTTCTTGATGAGTCTGACAGACCACACGCGAGACTCTTTCCAGCGATGTCTAACAGAGTTTTGCTTCGTTTCTTGCCCTTAGACTGATGGCAAGGCATGCCACGGCCATTTCTAGGGAGCTCGGAGACATCCAACTCGTCATCCGAAGAAGCTTCCCAAGCACATGGAAGGGATCCTTGTGAAAGTGTCCTCTGACTAACGCTTGACAAGCTTGTGAGCAAATCTTGAGACCTCCAAATCTTTTTTACTGCTTCCCCGCCTGATCCTCCACCATGATCCATAAAAAAGGGTGACGGAGATCGTGAGGCAGCCCCTGACTTATTTCCTTGATTCAAATGCTCTTGCTCATCATACACAGGCCCCTCTAATGTGAACAAAGACAAAGAGTGACCACCCGCGTAAAGGCTGTCATCATGAGAGTTAAGAATCAATGGGGAAAGAATTTGAGGGTTCTGTTTGGACATGATATCCTTTTTTGACGCCAAGCTTTTTTTGTTGAGCAGGAACTTCTTTGTGCCTTCCTGGTTTTTGAATTTACAGACATCTCTGCTATGTGATGAAACTCCCCATGTTGTCGTGGGCACCTTTGCACTTCTGGTTTTTCTTACATCTGTGTTTCGGTTTTGGTCCCATTTCTCACTGTGGCCAACTTCATCTTGGGCCCATCCAGAGTTTGTCCAATTCTGCAGTGAAAACTCATCGCTGTCAAGGTCCCTGATGTCCTTGTATGAAAAATGCTTGCCTACCATGGATGGACCTTTTTTTCCAAACCCACCAAAAACCTCCTGTTGCTGTCTTTCATTTCCAAGAGGGGTAACTGCAAGGAGGGTACCTTCGATTCCAAGGTCCCATCTTCCTTGTCCATCACTGACATTGAGAGAGAGTAAGGGTTTGGGCAAAGGCAAAGCACTCTTTCTTGCAGCCCTCCTGGATGCACTACTGCCTGGGAGATGCCCTTTTACATACTGCCCTCTTCCATGACTAGCCCAACCTGTTTCCGAGTTTCTTACAGCAAACCCCCTCAGAGGCAACTTTCGACTAGGGTTTGAAGTTGCAGGAGCACCACCAAAAATAGGTGACTTTACAGTTGATGGGTCCCTTAAGGATCTAGCTCGTTTCAATGCAACCAGCTCCCTCATCAGAGGGAGCTCACCACCGGGCTCGTCTGTATCCAGCATGACCTTGCAACACTTTGCACACGAGAACAAAATGAAAGAAATGAGATCAACTGTGAGACAAAATACATATGTGTGTGAAGAAATAGACTGCAGAAAATGCATTGCATCAAGTGAGCCACCAATTACTTAGGTTCAAAGTGGGAGACTTAAACAGTGAATTGCAACGCTATAAATTCACATTCAAGAGTCAAGACTAAAAAGTTAAAGAAATAAGAATGGTATTCGCCAATTCTAGAGGCATTTTATCACCATGTGTGTGTGTGTGTGTGTGTGTGTGTGTGTGTGTGTGTGAGAGAGAGAGAGAGAGAGAGAGAGAGAGAGAGAGAGATGGTTGGTCCACACAAGTGGATGATTTACTTACGTCAAGCAATTCAACAAACTGACCAAGTAAATTATCATGATTTTTCGAGTTTCTAGCACCTCCTTTGCTGATAAACTTTCTGTGAAGTGCCATGCAGAAGTCTACGCTATGTGGGCAACATTCAATGCATAATTAAGAAGTGTGCAAATCATCTCAAAACACAGCTGATTTTGACAACTGCAATATTTTGTGTGATGGATAAAGCTAAAGAGAGCACAATTCTAAGACAATGTGTAGTTCTGTGTCAGGAAGGGCAAGTAATGTGTGCTACTGGATCTTCTACATAGGAGGAGCAAGAGGGCAAATGAAAAGCTTCTCGTAAACTAATGGAAAAATGGGCTTGTAACATCACAAGTGCTTTGATGATGGGATTAAGGATAGTGTACACAGAAGCAGCATTGGTGAAGAGGACCTTTGATTTGAGGTGATAAGAAGGAGAGAGTTGTTTGGGAGATATTTACCAATTAAAGAGGGCTGCTTGCAGGCGGAGGCTCAGCCATAGCCACAGGCTTGGGTGGATGTGAGAGCTGCTGTGTTGGGGGAGACAATGAAAGCAACAGATGTGGCTACAGTGGTGCTGCTGAGGTAGTCCAACATGTGCGGCAGCAGTAGGGAAAAGGAAGCCATCGCTTGGAAGCTTGCACTTGGCTGCGTCAAAAGCAAAAAGGACAACCAGAAAGTGTTAGATTTTTACACACACACACACACACCCACCCACCCACCTCATCTACCATAGCAGGAAGAGTCGAGTGTACGACTACCGTATGACTTAATGTACGACCGCCCAAAATCTTGGACCAGAAAATGTGTGGTGTTCCTGCAAAATGTGGGCACAACAGAAGTAGACGGCACATTTTACAGAGATACTAAAGAGCGAGATACTTGTGTGTGTGTGTGTGTGTGTGTCACAGTGCGCGCGCGCGCGCGCGAGAGAGAGAGAGAGAGAGAGAGAGAGAGAAGAGAGAAATGGGCAATTTTGAGAGGGTGCTTCTCCAAAAACCTGCAATTTTTAAAATTCGATTAGCCTCAAATTTTTCCCTTGCCGAAAATTGAAGTAAATTAGAGATCTTTGGAATTCACAAATGAAGAAAGAAATCTAAAAGCAGCTCAAAATCAAAATCGAATTGTAACTCCACAAGCGAGAATTCCACAGTACAGTTTTTCCGAGGATGCCAAAAAAAAAAAGTTAAAACCCTTTTTTTTCAGCGCGGGCGTCGTTAAATAATTTATATCTATATCACCTAAAACTATATTCTTTTTGCTAACATTATATGCGGCAAAATTATGGGCGTAATTAGATGAATAATGAAACTTGCGTTACCTAATGAAACTCTTAAACCATATTTTGGTCCCATATTGGTTCGTAATTACTAACAATCGCCCACTAATCAAAATACAATGTCCTAGCCACTTGATCTATATCAAAATACTAATCAGTAACTAAACCCTTTTACTCCTACCTACCATCAATTTTTGACAATTAAGAAATGGGCTCATGTTTAGTCAATTAAGAGGTGATTATACGAATTAATGGGCTCGTGTTTAGTCAACTGACATTAGCCCCCTACCATAAACTTTCTAATTCGCATATTAACGTGGTTTTTGTAACTCTAACCACTCACTAATTAGGCTTTTGCACTTGGGACTTTTTTGAAGGCTTGAAACTAACAGGATAACTACACCCGGCTTGTGTATACAACTCTCACACACCACTGTTGGCAATTTGTACAAGTAGTCAACGGGAATCGTACCCACGACCTTTGAGATAACACTCGTCCTCTTGTACCAACTGAGCTACTGTTGTGGTTGCACCACTTTGGACTATTGGACCAACCATCGCATGATGTTTTGTGATGCTTAATTTGCTAACGACTAATGGATAATGCATATCTAGACCATTAGAACATGTTGAGCACTAGTTACAAATTAAAACTTGTCACACTACCCTTAGGTGAAAACCTATATGCGCACTACGAAAAAAAACGGATATAAATCAAAAAATATCTTCACATTTTGAATTGGTGGTTTTAAAAAGTTTTAGTAATAAAACTTGTAAATTTCATAAAATATATAAAAGTTACATGCACTTTTATGAGTCTATCTAAGATCGATCATGGAGGTTTCCACAACATCAATTGAAGCATTCAGCACAGGTGCATGTAGTGTTTTCTGTCACAATGATGATTACACTAACTAAACAATAAGTGGGTTCCAAATAGACCTTCCTCATTTTGAATGCAATAACTAACTAAATAATAAGTAGGTTCTCAATATGTGCTCCGAATGATGTTGTACAAGCCTTAAATTTACGACCCAAGGTAAGGGGTTTCATATTTAAAAAATTGAAACTTTTTGAGCTTCAAGATGACACCTTCTTATCTATTTTAAGCTTTATCGCATCAATTAATTAGGTCGCTTACTTGCTAACATATATGCACAAATACACATACATGAATACATATACATGTTCATGTATATGCAAACACATATATATATGTATATATAGATACACACACACGCACACCCCACACACACACACACACCCCACCCCACACACACACACCATCTATACATACAATCATACATATATGAATTGTACACCCTTAGCCCTATACTTGGTCTACAATTTGATGCTTTAGTAATATTAAAGGGCTTTATGGTTGTTAAACCGATTCGGTTTACATGGGCATTTTTGCACTTATATGTAAAAGAGCATCTTCCATATATAAGAATGTTGTCTTTCTCATGTTGTAAACGCTCTTGAGATGTTCCTTAGTCACATACTTGAAGGTTCTATCATAAGGAACCCGGTTCATAAAGCCAAACACTTATAAAAGCCTTATAGCTAGTGATAGGTGCCTTGTGTCACTCACTACTCCCATAGTTACTCCCTAGGTGATTATACGAATTAATTGGGCTTATGTTTAGTCATATGACATTAGCCCATTTACCTATTTGTGAATTAACGTACTTACAATAATTGCTCAATTGTATTTTTATTCTTTTCAATATTAACCTAATCACTGACTAACTAGGCCTTTGCACTTTGAGTTATTGAATTGACCATCGCATATTTTATTGATGCTATTTAACCCAATAACTAATGCATTAGGGAAATTTGGACTCAAATTGGGGGGCTTCAAGGATTGCTACACAATCTCTCTCTACAAAAATGGGCTCATAGTTAAATTTTTGCAAATCAACACAGAAGTGAGCAAAGTTTGGACATTTGGAATCTAGTCTTCGAGACCTTTCCAATGCTATATAGCATGATGTGACTTCTTCAATATGCAAAATTGCCCATCATGCTATATATCATTGGAAAGGTCCAAATAACTAAACTCTGCTCACTTCTGAGTTGATTTGCACCATGAGCCCATTTTGTAGAGAGAGAATGTGTAGCAATCCTCAAAGGGCCCGGTTTGAGTCCAAATTTTCCCTAGTGGGTAATGCTAATCCTATTTGGCCAATAACTAATGGGTAATACCAAACTAATGGCAATTTGGCCAATGACTAAGGGTAATACTAAACTATCCTTTGGTAAAATAAGCTAGATGGGTGCTAGAATATATTTTAATTCGACTTCAAAATGCAAAACATATACTTCAAAATTCAAAAAATATCTTTAAATTTTGAGTTTGAAGGTTAAAGATTCTAAAAGGGTTTAATAATAAAACTTGTAAGTTTATGTAAATATCTTACACTATTGTGGGATGGAGGTTTCCCTGCTATAAATGATAAACTTTATTCAAGCACTAAAATCAAAGCATTTAATCCCATTTGCATGGAGTGTTTTTTGTCAAAACAATGATTACAATAAGTAAATAATAAGTAGGTTTAATTGTTGCAAACAACTAGATAATTCTCAATATGTGCCCCTCCCAATGATGTTACCTTTAACTTGCAACCCGCGGTAAGGTTTCATTTTTCTTTTTTAAGTGAAATATTTTGGGCTTCAAAATGACACCTTCCTTATCTATTTTAAGCTTCGTTGCATTAATAAATTGTGTCTCTCACGTATACATATGCATGTACCTATATGCTCATACACACGTGTGTATATGAAAACATGCATACAGATGTACATGCACATAAATTTAGATACATCCATACATATATCGCGCGCACACACACACAGACACACACACATGCTTTAGGAAATTTATAGAGATTTATGGTTATAACTATTAGCAAATTTATAAGTGTCATTTTGAAGCCCAACAAAGCCTTTATTGTGGGTTGTATATTAATCAAAGAGATGATTGTAACCCTAGTATAAATTTATTATTTATAACCTCGATAATGTAGACAACTCCCTAGTCGCTTGCTTGAATAGATGCATGAAGGAAGAAGAAAGAGATGGAGGAGGGAGTTGAAGGTTCTCTCTAGGAAGTATAGAAAGGTTATCTCTAGGAAGTATCAAAAGGTTACAGTGTGCACACCAGACAATACACATACCATCTTTCTCACAGCTCAAACAGGAGAGGTACTCTTACACGGTGTGCACACCAGACAATACTCTCATTCCACTCACAATACACACACTTCTAGATTACAATCCTCCACATAAAACCTCCTTGCCTAAGGCTACATTGATATCCACACCCATCAATTATAAGAAATACACACACTTATAGAGTACAATCCTCCACATAAAACCTCCTTGCCTAAGGCGACATCAATATCCACACCCATCAATTATAAGAAATATCTTTTGATCTAGAGTCCATTTGGGAGGGGGAGATCGTGCTCAAAAGAGATCTCCCCTCACCTTGGGAAAGGGAGAGAGATGTACAAGAGCCATGAGTATCACTTAGAGTAGGCACATGGGAAAGAGAGGGAAATGTGCGATGAGTATCTCTTAGACCAAGGTGGCCATGCACATTGTGCACACTATCATCAGTGGACCCGACACGATGGTGGTAGTGGTGGTGTGGTCGAAGGGGTCAAAGAGGTTGGAGGGGTCGGAGGGGTTGTGGACAAGGAGCCAGTCGTTGAGGCTATGGAGTCAAAAGGGTTAGAGAGGTGAAAGGGGTTAGACAAGGAGGCGGTCATTGAGGCTATGGAGTTGGTGAAGCTGGAGGTGACAGTCAACTTTGGAGTGGCAAAGACAATGGAGACAATGGACAGAGTGTGGAGGATCTCGCTAGCCATCTACCGGTCACCCACCATTCATTCATCATCCTACTGAATGCTAAACCATAATGAAAGCATACTCTTCTTGAAAACCTATCCCCTGCATCCAACAAGATAACTCCCATCATGGAGACAAGTTCTCTAGCACTACCTCCCATACAAAGAATCCAACGAGATAACACAGGCATAAAAAGAAAGCAAGTTCTCTTGCAACACCTCTTAGGCAAGGCATCCAACAAGACCACTCAAGCATAAGAAAACCTAAAAACCAAATGGCAATTAGCAAAGGTGAACACACCCAAGTCTGAGGGTGTGGTATGATCATCGACGATGGAGCACACATGAAAGGAACACTCGAGCAGCCATCTCGAGAGTGATCAGTGGCATAGGGTCTTGAACTAGACTATTAAAAATAATCAACCCCCAATGAGGTGAGGTCAGGGCAAGAATTTTGCTTTAGCGCTTGCAAAAATCTCAAGGAATGGGGGGGTGCTAATGGGAAGGACTAGCGTTGATGGAGAGGATGAGAGGGGTAGAGAAATTTTTTCCTCGTTAGAGAGGCACTATTATTGGGTTAGTGGGTGGAGAGGGTGAGGGGGCTAGGTTCTATGGAAAGGGTGAGGGGGGAATGGTCGATGTGGAGGGTGAGAGGGGACATGACTTTTTTTTTCGTTGTGGAGAGCCTAGGAGAGTGTTGGTCAATGGAGAGGGTGAGGGGCATGGTCGGTGGTGGTAAGGGCAAGGGGCATGGTCAATGGAGAAGGCGAGGGGGTGGTTGGGGAGGAAGAGGATTTTCTATTTTCTATATTTTTGGATTTTTGGTTTCCCCCCCCAATGGAGAGGCTAGGAGGGGTTGAGAGCTTGAGGGATGTGGATGATGGCGAGGGTGAGAGTGAGAGTGGGTGGGTTGGTGGTGGGGAGGGTGAGAGGAAGAGAGGATTTTCTATAATGGGAGAGCTTGGAGAGTCATAGCACATCGACAATACAGCATTCGGCATAGAGACAAAGGTGATGGCCGACCTTCCTCTCATTTTGTGCCAAGAGAGTTTAAAGAACCCTTTGTTAAAGCATGTAGTTTTCGAGGCGAGGTAATCGAGCTACTAGCACCTTTCCCTGCATGATGAAATGGTAGGCCGCTGATTCTCCGACCTTCATGGAAAGTTTGTTCATCTCTTGGATGTTGAGATCATAGTAGTTCCTTGGCCAAAAGGTAGCCATGAACTGCTGCCTCAAGGTAGGGACGCGGTTAGCACAAGGAACTAGATGTATCATCGAGTTGCACTTTTGTCTAATGTATTTGGCCAGCAGACTTGGACCATCTCAATTGAGCCCACGAGAGTCACACCAACACCGTTTTAAGAAACTGCCACACATGGTCTTTAGCATCTTCTTCTATGATAGTGCTTTGAAGTTTGGTAGCTTCACCTACTATTCAAGTTAAGAGCTTTCCTTAACATTGTTGAATCACTATGTGTTGTTGGGTCTTGTTGCAATGCAACTCCCCAATGTGGGCATGCTAACTTGTATATCACGTCCTGGCTTTATTTTCACATGAAATGCTCCTTTGCTAACGGAGTGAAGGATCTTTCCTTTCCTAGATGGAGGCAATAAGGAGAGATAGCCTTCTCAATGGTTGTCTCTCACAAAAGGCGGACAAAGAAGAAGCTAATGGAAGAGAAAAACCTATAATCAAACATATCTAGCATACTTCATCAAGCAAGAAAGATTCAATAAGATACATGCAAGCAAGAGTTGAGGAGAGAAGAGCTTACAAGTATTTTATTGCAAGGGAATGAATGTGTATTACTTATTGTCAGTAATGGACTTATATATAAGTCACTAGTGTTCACACTAGGCCGGCCAAAATTAAAAATGGTATGTCCACTATTACTAGTCTTAAAAAGGATGTATACAAAGTCCTTAGAGTTTCCTTATTTGACATAAAGGTAAGGATGCTTTCTATGTTCCAGCATTGTCTTACAAAATATAGGTGTCCATTTAAACAAGTAAGTGTCCATTTAAACAAGGTCCATTTAAACAAGTGTGTGTGTGTGTGTGTGTGTGTGTGTGTGTGTGTGTGTGTGCGTGTGTGTGTGCACCAAAAGCAAAATTGGCAAGTTATAGAAGGCTAAAAACATGTCCCACAAGCATGGTATTACATTCTTATTTTGTGAGGATTGGTCTTTTATGCAACCCTTTAGATGTAAACCCTTCATATACAAATTTTTTTTCTTTGGGATCATGGAATATATATGGTCATTTTCACCTCATCTTAACAGTGGATCACCATAAAAAGATCTCATCATCACAAACATAGCAGATGATTAGTACAAAGTTTGAGATGATTGATCTTAGGCCTCTGCAGTATTAGTGGGGATTGAGGTTTGACAAAAACTAAATTACATTTTCATCTCTTGGTAGAAATATGTAGGTGAGGTACTGAAGGCATTGTCGTGATCAAATGTAAGGTAGTTGGTACCCCAATGGAGGTTGATCTAAAGCTATCTATCGCGAAGACACTTCAAACCTTAGGGATGAGACCTTATACATGAAATTGGTTGGTAGTCTTATCTTCTTGATCTTCTTCTTGTGTAATACTAGACCAGACTTAGAGAAAACTCATTGGTAATCTTATCTTCTTGATCTTCTTGTGTAATACTAGACTAGATATTAGTTTTACTATTGGTTGGTAGTCTTATCTTCTTGATCTTCTTGTGTAATACTAGACCAGACTTAGAGAAAACTCATTCGTAATCTTATTTTCTTGATCTTCTTGTGTGATACTAGACTAGATATTAGTTTTACTATTGGTGTGTTTTGAGTAGGTTCTTCAACAAGACTAAGAAGAATCTTATCTTCTTGTGTAATACTAGTCCAAATATTAGTTTTATTGTTGGTGTTTTGAGTAGGTTCTCCAATAAGCCCCAAGAGAATCATGGGTAGGTCTCCAACAAACCCCGAGAGAATGATGAGTAGGTTCTCCAACATAAGCCCTGAGAGAATCATTGAGTAGGTTCTCCAACAAGCCCCAAGAGAATCATTGAGCAAGTTTTCTAACAAGCCCTAGGAGAATCGTTGGAAAACAACTATGTAGGTGTTCCGATACATCCGAAGTACTCAAGAGTATGGCATCACCTATGTTGCGCTAAGACTCTTAGTGGCTTTTATGACTCAGATTGGGTGGATGATTCGGACAATAGGCATTCAACAAAACTAGGTATTTTTTTTCTCTTAGTTTGGGATACATATCTTAGATATAGTCCATTGTTGCACTCTCATCGATAGAGGTTGAGTACAAAGTTACATGCTTTACATCATCCGAGGCATTATGGTTGACTGAGAAGGATTCTATAGAATATGGGCATGGTATAGAATCATCCTTCAACAAACTACAATTTTGCAATGTGACAAGCAAAGGATTTGATAGAATATGGGTGTGGTGAAGCAACCTATAGTAACCTACAATACTACAATGTGACAACCAGAGTTACATGGATGAGGAGGATTCTACAGAATATGGGTGTGGTGCAGAAGCAACCTATAAAACAACCTACAATGCTACAATGTTGTATGACCATTACATGGCTGAGGAGGATTCTACAAGATATGGCTGTGGTGTAGAAGAAACCTATGATAGCCTACATTACTACAATGTTGCATGACATTGCATGGTTAAGGAGGATTCTACACGATATGGGTGTGGTGAAAAAACAACCTACAATGCAACAATGCTGCATAACCATTACTTGGAATCCTATGCTTGTATGGAACACATGGAGATTCTATGTTACTTTTTGCATGAGCTCATCATGTTATGTTGTCTAGACTGCCTAATGACAGAGAATTGTGTAGACATCTTCACAAAAGCTCTTAGAAGGGGCTAGTGGCATCTTTATTGACTTAACATTGGATCATAGAGGTAGTTCACCTTTGGTAGGTGGGGACATTGTGGGGGTGTTGGATATCAATGCTCCACCCTGATATTTTATTGTTTAGGCACTAGCTAGCTTATGTTTATGTGGCCCCATTATGAGGAGCAGCCATGGTTGAGCAACAACTTGAACACTACCATCCTTATATTCATGTGGAGATGTGGCCTACGATCCTAGATTGTTAGAGATGGCTTGGAATAGATTTGGCACACTGCTAAATAGACTACAAACTACAGTAGACCGTTATCTCATAATGGTCCACACATGGAGTCAATAGACTTTATATGGGACAACCTATCCTCACATTACGAGGCCCAAAAATTGGCCCGACTAGCTGTGGAAGGTGGTGTAATTACAAAACAGTCTTTTGTTCATATTTATAAGTTTACCCCACGAAAGGTGGCTCTAAATATGACTACTCCTACGTGGTCATGTCATGGTTGCCTCATGTGTGTACAAGCATATAATATAGATACACCACCAACCTCTTGTCTACACAATTCATCATCATTACTATGAGTTTTGTCATCACTATGAGTTTACTCCCTCGAATTTCTAGATGATTAGCCATCGAAGATCCCTTCACACAAGCACACGGGTGTGTGGCTTTACCTTCTATTGTATCGCTTTAATATTAGAGGGAAGCTCCTTTCATAGGAGAATAGGAGTGGGGCTTTGCCATATCTATTGTATCACTTCAACATTAGAAGATCCCTTCACAAAAGTACTCAGGTGGGGCTTTGCCATCTACAATATCACTTCAATACTACAATATTCTTCTATATCTATCTACTACTATTATAAAATTTGAGTTTTTAAGTTTTAAGGTTTTACTTCTCATGAGTGTTCCCTTGTATTGTATACATTGCACGTTGTATCCTCTTACACACACACACATGAACTGCCTATTGAATAGACACCGTGGTTGCATATAGGTTTTAACCATCTAATAACAAGTTTTTCTGACATATGAATTGATTTGAGAAATTGCATATTAGGTTGTACCTTATGATATTTATATAGGACACATAAATTGGCCACAATTGATTGGCTGGTTGGTTATTATTTAGAATATTGAATGATTGATTAGCTTGTCAATATAGGAGAAATTGATTGGGGTGTCCCTGATTAAATCCTAGCCTGATGAGTGACACTTGCTTAGATAATCATTACATAATACATATCTACTATGGTTCTAACCTAGGGCTACACTACATCCCCAAAGGTTTTCTATGCATCACGGCTATGAGCCCGACTATAGCATAAGACTAAAACTATTTTGTGTGACATCTATAACATGTAGTAGATCCCATGACACCTGTAAAGCACACATGGGCTAACAAATTGTTTTATCTATCTGGATGGATGCAGGTAACACGATATACTCTCTCAAAATATGTTGTGGTCTTTGTTCTACTTCAAATATTTTTATCAAATGGAGCCACAGACTCCAATTATTTGTAACATGATTATTGTATACTAATCTATTGTTATATAATCATGTTTAACGTTTTCACTGGTCAAGTTGGATAAGGTTCTTGGATTTTTTTGATTGCCGATGTAGAAGACTGAAACACACACACACACACACAAATTTAGTTAAGTTGTTTGATATTCCTAATAACCAAACACATGAAATGTCACACATCATTTGACCCATTTTTAACCATCAAGACCATGTGCCATACATGCCTAAATGAATGGTCTCAGCATATAAGGCTATAGTTTATAACATAGGTTCCATATTAGTATGTGGAAATTTTGAGACTTAATATCCTTTACCTCTCACATCCAAATGACGAGCTTGATATATCAGATTAAAGCCTAGACGAATGGTCTCAGCATATAGGGTCATAAATTGTAAATGGATTCCATATTGGTATGTGGAAATTTTGAGACTCACATCGAAAAGATGAGCTTGATATATTAGATCAAAGTGTTATGTGGAACTTATTTATACTTAATACCTTCTACCTCTTAGATCTAAATGATGAGCTTGAAATATCAGGAACGTGTAAATTTTTTATGAATCAATATCTTCTACCTCTCACATCCAAATGGTGAGCTTGATATATCACATTAAAGTTCATACAATATACTACTAGTATAATATATATTAATTCAACATGGAAAATTCTCAAACTAGTTCTCCAAAGGTGCAAAAATGCATTAGATTTCACAATGCACACACATCATGTTCCATAGGCATTTTTGGTGCTTAATATCTCTTGGTCCACATGTTCAAATTACAAACTTGTGCAATAATTATTTCTTCTATGCCAAGCCTCATGTCAAGAAAACACCAAGAAAGTTCTCAAACAATTACTCACAAATCTAGAAAAGCTCATCCATATAGCAAGTAACATAAATGCTTAGCTTCTTTTGGTGTAGATTTTGGAAGCTCAAGGTCCTCAACTCAAAAACAAAATGATGGGATTAATCAAATACCATATTACTACCAAGCATCATGCCGATAAACCTAATATCCAACACCAACCATCTCTTTTTTCATCATAATGCATCATCCACACATCAGCACCCCATATTACCTAATTATGATTAATATTTGTTATGCCAAATTTTGAACTAAAACTTTGCATGGAAGAAAGATCAAACTAGTTCTCTAAAATTGGAAAATTTTTATGAAGCTTCACACCACACACACAACTTGGCAATCGATATCCACACATTCAAATTATAAACTTGTCACACTACATTGAAGAACATATAAGTATTATTGCCATGCCAAGTCTCATTGTTCTCAAACAATTTCTCAACATTTGGAAACAATAGGCACTTAAAATTGCATGCTTAGCTTATTTTAGATCCGATTTTAGAAGCTTAGGGATCTTAACTTAAGAAACCAAATAAAGCGCTTGATGCATCCTATTGAAAACCATATTAAATCCATGATAATAGAGCCTATACCCAAAACCAACCATCTCATCTTCAATGATAATACATCACATAAACTAAATAAAGCATTTGATGCATCTTATTGAAAACCATATTAAGCGTTTGATGCATCCTATTGAGCACCATATTAATTCAATGATAAAATAAAGCCAATATCCAACACGAAGCATCTCGTCTTCAATGATAATACATCACATAAACCACGTCAACAACTCAAATTTCCCAATTATATGATTAATCTTGATGTTGACTATTAATGTTTAATCCATGCTTAGAGATAATAACACTAAATCCATCATCATAATTTCCTCTAGGATTCCAACACGCCAAATTCACCAAGAAGATTACACTAAATTCACTAACTTGATGGACTGCCTACGTACTTTGCCTTCCAACTTGATATTTGGAGCTTAATAACTCTTAGGGACAGTGGCCAATCAAAGAGATGTATTTATTTCATTGTAGAAAAATAATGATAGAGAGCCTCTTTAATTAATTACTAAAAAATGTGCCAAACCTTTCTTTAAAATATGATAGAGAGTATCTTTAATTAATTACTCAAAAATGGAGAAATATATGTACTGAAACATGTACAGGGATACCCTTGGTGGGGGAAATCTTAAGACTTAATATCTTCTAGCTATAACACCCAAATGATGAGCTTTATATATTGAATTGAAGTTCATGAAAAATAACTTGGACTAAAATTTCACATGGAAGATGTTTAAACTACATCTTCAAAATTTCTTATGGAACATGCTCAAATTAAAATTATATTAGGTTCATAAGAAGTTCTTCTTCCATACCAAGCCTCATGTTAAGAAAACACCAAGAATTCTCTCAGATAAATGCTCCAAATTTGGAAAATCTTACGTGTGTAGTAATAGGCAACTAACAAGCTATGTATGTGTGTTTGTGGGTATGTATGTATGTATGTGTGTTTGTGGGTATGTATGTAAATATAAAGTATTTGTATATACTAATGAATTGATATATTATATTAATATAATTTATAACTCTATCATGCAACTAACAAGCTATGTATGCGTGTTTGTGGGTATGTATGTATGTATGTAAATATTAAGCATGTGTATATACTGATGAATTAATATATTATATTAATATCATTTATAGCTCTATTATGAAAAATAAATATAAAACATGTATTTTATTAAATATAATGTGTGTGTACACACACAAATCTATCTCACCCCCCCTTACCTTCCCTTATTCTTTTGAAAGATTGCATGTGTGTGTGTGTGTGTGTGTGTGTGAGAGAGAGAGAGAGAGAGAGAGAGAGAGAGAGAGAGAGGGGGGGGGGAGGGAACCACATTAGATTCTTTCTCTTGACCCTCCAAGTGATCATACTCCTACGTTTGTTTCTACCTATTCCTCAAGGAAATACTTAGGCAACATTCCTAGTTTTGTGGGAGTGGGGAAAAATATGCATGTAAGCCATAGACTTTAAAAAGGAGAGGAAATTGATTTATATAATTCATAAGCCATTTCTCAATAGTAGGTCACCTAGGAGTAAGTGCTCTTCTAGGGCACCCGGTGTGGTCCCATCTTGGAGTTGAATAGCAGCACCATATCACCTTCTTCAAAGATCTTGAACATAGAGTTTCTGCCTTGAAGCTTTCTTCTCTTTTGAACCACTTCTGTTGTCCATGCATTGAACAACCTGCTTTCTAGCTTCAATATATAATCCATCACGTGCTTCCTAGATTCTTCAAAAGTTAGCCTCTCTACTTACAAAAATCTTGAGAGTTGGCACTAGGAATTCCATGGGCCTCTAACCCATACACCATACTAAAGGGTGTTAGTCATGTGGTGTTCTTATAAGATGTTCTGAATGCCCATAATGCACAATATAACTTTGTGTCCCAATCTATCTGGTTCATTCACAATCTTGACAATAATTCCCTTTATTTTCCTATTAGTAAACTCCACTTAACCATTGGCATGTGGGTTGTACACCATTGACTTCTTATGTATTACCATGTGTTGTTCTTTCAGCCCCTTGATTATGTCATTCAAAAAATGAATCCCTTGGTCACAAGTTCAATTGGATGTCTGAATCTTGTCATGGTTACTTCATATACCGGAATTTTTCTACTACAGATGATGCCTTGTAGTCTTTCATTGCCTTTGCTTTTCCTTTCATCTAGTCTATTGCCACCAAAATATTTGGGATGCTGTTCTGAAAAAACCTACAAAGTCCAGTCCCCATTTCTCGAATAGCTCAAGTGGCAATATCGAACTAGGTGGCATTCTATCTAAATCATTTTGTTGTCTTGTCCTTTGGCACATGTCACATTATTTTGAAAGGGTGTGAGCATCCTTAATTGTTGTTGGGCCTACCATAGTCCCCTGCTTGGAATGATTTCCTTCATGTGATTTCTCCTAAAAAATGTCCTCCTTAGTGTGTGCTTCTGCCAACAAAGCTTAGTGCTCTGCTCTAGGACACATCTTCTTAGTATCTAATCAATCTCCATCTTGTAGAGTTATCTAGGTATCACCAACTTGCTTTTGAGGGTTAGCTTCTTCCTCTAGTCCCTTGATATGTATTCTTAGAAGGATTCAAGAATTGTAGCATCTCATCATACTAGTTCAGCTTTTCATCTTGTACCTTGGCATATATATCACGGGAAGGATAGGTCATTCAAGAATTGTAGCATTTCATCATTCATACCAGTTTAGCTTTTCCATCACCATAAAGAGTTATGCATATGGAAAGTCATCTTTCACCCAAATTGGTGCTTTTCTAGACTCCAATCTAGATAAGCAATCTAGTACTGCATGCAGTACTAGATAAGCAATCTAGTACTGCATGGTGATGGGGTATGTTCGATGATGAAGTTAAACTCCTATAGTAGTAGAAACAGTCATCTTGTTAACTTTCTTGTGAGGTACAACTTATTTACTAGATGCAAAAGTGCCTTTTGATCTACGTGGAACTCAAAAAATTTTCCCAACAAATAATGCATGAAATTCTTAGTGGAGTAGATCATTCCCAAGGATTCTTTCTTAGTGGTAGAGTAATTCCTTTCCAGCTTGGGCAACCTTGTGCTTACATAGTATGCTAGCCATAAGCATCCTCCTACATCAGGACACTTCCTATTGCCACATCTGAAACATCCACAAAGATATATAATGTTAGGTTGAAGTTGGGGTTGTTGAATTATGGGTGTAGAAGCCAACATTTTCTTCACCTTCTAGACACTTCCTGACACACCCTATGAGGACCATACATACTATATATCCGTCTACTATCTTGACTTGAAATGGGCAAGGATGAATTGCTATGATTCCCAACATCCTAGCTCTGATAGTATGTTAACACAAGACCTTCCATCTAGGATTACTTCAGACACACTAACTACCCTCTTATGTGATTGTTGTTACTTCTGGAACTATTGTTTAATCATTGTCCTGTACTTTCTCCACCCTCTTGTAGTCCATGTTTCGGGCCTTAACACCAAACCTTGGTAGTTCCACTAGTTTTCTCCGTGGGCATTATTTTTTGGAGAAATGTCTGCTTGTAGTTAGGCACTAAGTGCAAGAAGTGGTCCAGAGTAATATTGAGCTTCTTCTTTCTAAGATCTTCCCATAGCTCGTATCCTACTCCATTTTCACTATTTCTTGCTTATGGGACTTGTTGCCTTTCTTTCTTGGCTCTCCTTGCTCCTTTTCCCTAACCGTTTCATGTGTCAGTATTCCATTCATGTCTTTCTCCTAGTTTCACGTTCAAAATTTCTTGTAAGAAGGCTTTCTTGTTCTCAAAGCTTTGGGTTCTCTCATGGCATTCTTGTTGCAACCTTTCCTTTTGCTCCTTTTCCCTAACCGTTTCATGTGTCAGTATTCCATTCATGTCTTTCTCCTAGTTTCACGTTCAAAATTTCTTGTAAGAAAGCTTTCTTGTTCTCAAAGCTTTGGGTTCTCTCATGGCATTCTTGTTGCAACCTTTCCTTTTGCACATCCATACTACCTTATGGCTTCTTGCTTGAAACAATTTCCTCTCCTTTCTTGGCCAGATTGGTCTTGTTCTGGCCTGCTTCTATAGGCATGGATCTCTTACATCCGAATCACTCCTTGTGCATTCTTCACAAGCTTGGTGACTTGTTCACGGACTCATTATTGTCCCATCCTTGGTTTTTCTTCCGTTCATTTTTTGGATCATATCTCTTATTTGCCAATTCCTTCATTGCTCCTTGTCATCACAACGTACACTTCCAAGGGCTTTTCCTACAATCTCTTGACTGTGCCATCCACTTTCACCATATTCACATTGGATTAGGTCCTCCTAGAATTGCATCTCCTTGCTTTCTTGTGTCTTACAACTCTTGCTGCTGGTGTCTTTTCCAAATCGAACAATCTGTCCACCATCTGTGACCAAGGGTGTTGCAATAATAGCATGTCAATCCTGCTCCTCTTTGACCAAACTTTCCACCTCCTCCTCTTCCATATGTACGATTGTTTTGAAGTATGGTGGCTACTTGAGTGACAACGTGGCTAGTGGCTAGTGGCTACTTGAGTGACGGGTTGATGGCTACTTGACTGACAAGACTAGTGTGGCTACTTGACTAATGATCGATGGTGGCTATTGCTAACATTGTTGTCTCTTTGCAATTATAGGAATCTTGCTTATGGTGGTGTAGTAGCATTTATTGGTTTTGTTTCAAGTGGCGCACGACTGAGAAAAAGGGAGTTGGCACTCCTCCTTAATATGACCTTGGTTCTTACACTTTATGCACCGGATGTTTGATCTGAGTTTGGATCCGCTCTTTCCTGTGTGTCCTCTGGCAATCTTGGCTAGGGTGCCTTACAAAATAGAGCACATCCATCACCTGCAGTATCAACATGAGGATGTACCATTGAGCAAATAATTTTCCAACTTATATTATGGATTATTATGCATGATAGATGCACTTAAAAGTTCTTAATAGCCTCTATATAGGAATATTCTATCAAATTAGCCAATGTCTATGTTATGGATTATCATGCATGATAGATGCATGCCCTTAAAAGCTCTCAATAATCTCTATACAAGCATTTTATCTATGAAGATGTAAAAAACCAAATATCCAACGTTTTATATGGCTCCTCCTTTGTTATTTGCAAGTTTATAGTAGGTGTTACAACTTACCTTGACATTATACGTCATTGGGAACTTGTTAAATAGCCATGGAAGGAACTTCCATGTTAAATAGCCATGGAAGCAACTTCCATGTTCCTAGCGTGTCTTTAATGTCATCTCCTCGTTTGTCACATCAAAGAAGCTCCAAGACAATGGGATAGCTAAAGAGAGCTCTTACTTACCAAGATGGGCAAGGGGAGGTCATATAACCTAGTGCTAATCTTGCTACTAAAGAGGAAAGGAAAGTCTTAAACGTGATGCTGACTAATCACTTATTCCTATATATAAGATTGACTAATCACACTCCTATATAAAAGCTACCATCAAAGAGATGCATCAAACCAAAACTTGCTAGAGACAAGAGAGTAGAGAAGAGGATAGAGAGTAGAGAGTAGAGAAGAGGATAGAGAGTAAAGAGTAAAGAAGAGGACAAAGAGCTCATAATTTTTATTTAATGGAGAGTGCTTAGTTATACTTTTTATAATATGAGCTCATGTCTCTACAAATGTGACTTATATTTAAGGAGCCATTTTCTCACTAAACTCTCCACACCTTCGCATTGGGAATGCGTGTCCTCACCATGTCATTCCTAGATTCTACATCTCAATATTAATTTGATTTAGGAGTCATAGGTTCTAACATCCACACTCTACCATCTCAATATTAATTTGAGTTAGGAGCCATACATTCGACCATCCACACTCATTGGACCTACTTGATAGCATATGACACTATAGGATAAGGTTGTGAGGAATATATGTCTTGATCTTCGTGAGAAGGCCCATCTTCTTTAATTTCTTGAACATTACTTGACTTATCATGTTTATTCATCTTTTTCCAAAAGTTCTTGGCCATATGTCCAAGATTTCCAATGGTAACACTCTTTGAGTACTCTTGTGAAAGAACACTTTCTCTAAGGTTAATGTAATATCTCCTTTGAGCTTCTTCTTCTTCTCATAAGCGATGACTAATACCATCAAAATTTGGATTTAGGAAATTTTGACCTGCTGGGTTAAGTGCTTAATATTTTGTTGGCATACTTTTGAAGAGTATAACTATGGCATCTTTGCCATCTACTAGTGCAACATCATCCACACTAGCAAGCTATTACATGATACTTCTCATGTGGATAGGACTCATAAATTTCCATTTTTAGAGCAAAAATATAATTTTAAAATTAAGTTTTGAGGGCTTTTCTTTGGTACCAAATGGTCCCATACTCCATGTGGTGGTGTTTTTTTGGTAACTATCTTCAATATGAGTTTTGAGGACTTTTCTTTGGTATCAATTTTTTATCTATGCTCCATGTGGTGTTTTTTTGACACCAATGTAAAATAATAATACATTGAGAGATCCTTGATGCAATGATGGATTGTGCCTTTTCACCATGTATTTCCATGCATTTTGAGCATGTTCATTATTTGGTAATTTGTCTTTCCCATATATGATCTCTCAAATGCTTTGTGTAAATTAATTTTTCCTACTATAGTGGTATGGCATAAAATGAGTGGGAGGTCTTAAATCTTGAAAACGTGGCTAGTGTCTAGCATGGTATAAAATTTTAACATGCCATGTGAACATCCTTTTATGTCTACAACACTCCTTTATAACACTACAAAGGGAGTACATCTTTGGTATGGAAACTCCACTTAGGTGTGAAAGGACAACCCTTCTTATTTTATGTGTGGACGTGCCTTTTACAACACTACAAAGGGAGTAACTATTTGGCAGAAACTCCACTTAGGTGTGAAAAGCCTCTCTTCATGTTTGTGTGGAAATTCTGTACGTAAACATCACATTAATTTAAAACATTCACACTTTATGCATTCTAAGCCTTAGGGTTTCAATCCTCAAATCCTAAACCAATTCGTGTGGGCGCGAGCTTATAGCTAAGCTTTCTACTATTATTGTCAACTCTAGGTGCCCCACTATTGTTGAACCTTAATTATTGTTGTTGACTCTAGGTGCCCCACAATTGTTGAGACTTCTTCATTGTTGTCAACTCTAGGTGCCCCATGGTTGTTGAACCTTCTTCATTGTTGTTATGCCCCATGGTTGTTTTGAAACTTATTCTTTGTTGCAAAGAGAAAAAGGTTAAGAAATTGATACAGTTGTCGAACTGGATCTTGATATCATGGATCCTTATAGGCTATGTTTTAGGTGAAGCCAACAAGGAGGTACTTGCTATGGTGTTATATAGACCTCTCTCTCTCTCTCTCTCTCTCTCTCTCTCTCTCTCTCTCTCTCACACACACACACACACACACACACACACACATGCACGCACGTACGCACATGCATACACGTACGCACATGCATGCACACACACACACACACACACACACACACACACACACACACACACACACACACACACACACACACACAATGCGCATGCACATGCACACACACACATTGTAATAAAGAACCTTTCTTTCTCTAGAAAGTAATGGAAGTCATGATGAAGGGGAGAAAGATATAGAGAATACAGAGTAAGTAGAACTCCTAAAATTGATCAATTCAAGGATTTTTACTTTGTGGTTGGATACTCCTTATTCTCTGCATTAAACTATTACTAACTAGACACATAAAAGTAATTAAAATTCAAGATTATGGCTCAAAACTTCATTGAGTGTGTCTATGAATCGACATTTAACTAGTAACATCTATAAGATTATTTAATAAGATAACTAATAATCAATTACTAATCATGTGTTTGTACATTTATGCTTAATATCCTAATAATTACAAGATGATTATGTGTAGATTATCATCATCAAATCTCAACACTTGAGTTGAACAAATCTCCACTCTCCATTTAATGCCATTTGGATTGCGTCACATATTATGGCTCAAAACTTCATTGAGTGTATCTATGAATTGACTTTTGATTAGTAACATCTATAAGATTATTTAATAAGATAACTAACAATCAATTACTAATCATGTGTTTGTACATTTATGCTTAATATCCTAATAATTAATTACAAGATGATTATGTGTAACCACATGCATAGACATGGGTGCACTTGGACTCACATTTGGATGTGTGCAACATCAAATCCAATTGAGCAACCTCCATATTCCTTTATGTAATATCATGCTATCGTGCTATTGTCACAACTCTCATAAGCACATCTCCACCTATAACTTATACCATCACATGTGTTGTGAAGCGTTACCTCTCCTTCTACCACTTGCCCATTTCACCTTTGTTGTGTATCAATACGTGTACCATCTCTTGTCCATGTTTAAACTCTCTAATGATCTAGTGTGCATGCCACTTGTCTAGGCGTATCAATGCCACATGTACCATCTCTTGTCTATGTTTACACTCTCCAATGATCTAGTGTGCATACCACATGTCTAGGTGTCCACCCTCTCCTACCACCATGAGTACTCACCCTTTGTCTACATATACCACACCATCTCATGACACTTATCTAAGTGTCCACCCTCTCCTACCACCATGCGTACTCATCCTCTGTCTACATATACCACACCATCACATGCCACCTTCACCATTTTCATACGCATGTGCTACCCCTCGTTTTTCCAAATGCCACAAGCACATCATGCCAAGTGGATTTCACATAGATGGCCAAAAGTGAAGGAACTTCCATGGTGGGCACAACACTCAAAGTGTAGTTTTAGGAATGTATTTCGATATGTTGTCTAGACCAATTCCCTAGGAGTGAAACAAGCTTAGTCGAGAGGTTGACAAATGTCTACAAAGTGACCCCCTTGTAATCGTGCACGCTATGCTAACTATCTTTTGTCTTGTGCCATGTCCCCTAGTTAGATTCTCACCCTAAGCTAGAGGGTTTTGATTGAGTAAACCGTAATACCCATCTTTGGGGTATTGTTAACCCCAAATATGGTAGTACCCATCTTTGAGGTACTACCATATTTGGGGCATTGTTAACCCCAAATTTGGTAGCACCCATCTTTGAGGTACTACCATGCAAGCGGTGCCCTTCTTATCTAGGAGAAGCACTCACATCATATCGTAGAGAGGTGACCTAGGCATAGAGTGCAAGTGGAGGAGAACTTTAGGACTTAAATATACCTCCATGACATTGTATCACATAGATAAACAAATGTATACATACTTCAAGCAAAAACCTATGAGCAAGGCTATTAGAACAGGTGCTAAGAGGGGTCAATTAAAAAATAATTTCTTAAATAAATATAATTTATAGCTCAAATATAGAAAAACTAAAAAAACAATAAAATAGTTAGCTAACCTTGAGGATAATGCTATTTCAATGATTCAATCAAGAATCTAACCTAGATCCTTCTAAGAAAGATAATATCGCTTGTTGGTAATAACATAGGGAGTATGGAGAGAGTGGTAAAATTTCCAAGTTGATTATGATTATTGAAATAAACATATTTTTACCTAAGAGAAGATCAAGAATACATCTAAAAGGAGGTCTTATTCAACTAGGATAGATGTGTTTCTTTTGCTCTTTTATACATGACATGTTTATAAATTAGTCCTTCAAAAGAAAAAGAATAAGAGTCTCGTTGTATTATTTATAAGATTAAAAAAATTTTAGATTTCTAAAATGAACTAGGGAGGAATTATGTTTATAAGGTAGCTTCTCAAACTGTCTTTAAAATAAATATGGAAATAAATACAAGGTTTGGGTCTTTATCACAAAAAACAAAATATTTTTTTCCCATTTTAATTAGTAAGATTTATGAATTTTATCCATCCCAATCTCTTCTTCATTTGGATTTGAGTGGAAGATGTAAAATCTATGGCCTATTTCATAGATTATGCTAGTGAAAACAAGGTTTGAATAGTAAAGTCTTTGCATTCTTACCCCTAGATTTGATACACATGACAAGTTGGCGGTATGCTATTTTTATTGAAATAGTATACTAATACATATTTAGTGAAATAGTAAAACAAGGTTTGAATAGTAAAGTCTTTGCATTCTTACCCCTAGATTTGATACACATGACAAGTTGGCGGTATGCTATTTTTATTGAAATAGTATACTAATACATATTTAGTGAAATGGTTTGCAAATAGAAAGATCTTTTCTCTCTGCTTAATACACATTCCTCTAAGCTTCCGTCCCCTTCAATGCAAGAGCTCCAAGTAAGTATGTTCTGTCTTTTTCTCTCTCTTAGCTCAAGGGGAGAACCTCTATGCATGTTTTTCAACATTCCATGGCCTTCACTACCCACATCCATAGAGGGTTTTCTCAAATGAGAGCTTTATGCTGCAAATATCCACAAAATTTTGTCCTCCCCCCCCCCCCCCCCACCACCATGTTGAGAGTAGTGAGTTGGTGACTTGTGCTTGTTTAGCTAGCTTGCACACAATTGTTTTGTAGTATATGTGACTTACCCCTTTAGCTTGATTTTCAAGAAGAAATATTTTAGTGGTATTCCACACTTTTGTTCCCACAAGCACCTACCTCCACTGTGCAATTTTGAAGACCATAGAACATGGATGAGATTCTAGCATGCATGTCCATGAAACCTTCTAGGTATCCAAATGCACATGTTTTTATGAGAACTTGAACAATGCCATAATCCATGTGACATGCAAATGTGTGCGTGCGTGTGTGTGTGTGTGTGTGTGTGTGTGTGTGAGAGAGAGAGAGAGAGAGAGGGGTGATGTAGGCCTTTGGAGGGTTGGTTTGAAGGGTATAGGGAAGGTGTTCATGTCAAATGGATAAATGAGTTTGGCTAATAGTGTTAGTGTATGTCAACAAAAGAAGCGAGAAACTCAGTGTGTGTGTGTGTGGGGGGGGGGGGGGGGTGTGTCAGAACATGGTTTTGACTGCGCAGTTCTGAATCTTTAATAGTCATTTATTTAAAAAAGAAAGCCCTTTTTAAGCATCAAGCGGGGATAGCTCAGTTCAGACTGAAGATCTGAAGGTCGCGTGTTCGATCCACGCTCACCGCACAAATGAATGACTTCTTCTGTCCAAAGAAATCGTCTATGTAAAATTTTGTTCACCCTGGATAAACATGTGTCCTTGTGCTTTTAAATAAATAAAAATTCCACTTAAAAAAAAAAAAGCACACTCTTTTCATACCTTGCCTAAAATTTTGAAAAAAGAGTCTTTGTTGATGTGTCATATTTCCAATCATTTGTGAGAAGACGTTGATCCAAGATTGGCAAGTCTAGCTATGTCTCCCTTTAAAATGGAGTGAAGAGAGGGGGAATCGGACTTAGTTGAGAAAAGTCGCTACTTTATAATCACCGGCGCCCAGAAAATAAAATTTACAAGTGAAAACAAAAATGTTAGCAGGTTTTCTATCATTATTGAAAGCTATACCTTTTTTGTTTTTCTAAGCCAAGAATTGAACCCACATCCTATAGGATGGAGGATGCCACCTCCATTGCTGGGCTATTGTCCTCCTCCCCCAAACAGTGGAAATTGGGGTTGGGACTGAAAATTTTCTAAGACACAATCAAGATGAATCTGGAAAAAACATTCAACTCCAGGTAAAGATGACTAGGTTGACCAAGGTAATTAGAGAGCTTTAAATATGCTACAAACATCTGCAAAATTTTGTCTTTTTCCTTTTCATGTTGAGCAGTGAGTTATGAGTGGTGACTTGTGCCTGTTTAGCTAGTTTGCACACAAACTGTTTTGTAGTATGTGTGACCTGCCCCTTTAGCTTGATTTTCTAGAAGAAAGACTTTTAGTGGTATTCCAGACTTTTGTTCCCCACAAGCACCTACCTCTGCCATGCAGTTTTGGACAGAACATGGATGAGATTTCTAGCATGCATGTCCATGAAACCTTCTAGGTATCTAAATGTGAGTCCCATGACCTAATGAAATCTGATGCAAGTCCCATAGTTGTTGAGTTGAATCAACTTGATGCTACACGAGAAGGCGAACGTAGAAATCGCTCTGGTTGAGGCTCATGTTGTTGGTCAGCTCTAATAGCAATTGAGGGAGTTCTTTTTGTTGTACACAAGCCAATACCTGATCATGGTGTGAAAGCTAGTGCCCATGGATGGCTACCCCAGCTAAAGCTGCTAGGTGCCAAATGGTGATTCATGAAAATAAGGAGTTTTACCTACCAAGGGCCCATGGTCTTGCCACTGGGGCTTGCTACTTGTTAAAATGGAGGCCCTCTATGCCACATTAGTAGCTACACTATGAATTGCTGAAACTAAAGCTGTGCACAAGATTTGTGAACTTCCGGAACGAGGATGATATCTCATCCTTGGGCTTTCTACCCTTCAAATAGCAGCACCAAAATTTTGCTCTTTAAAAGAAAGAATCTAGCTCAAAAAATCCTTTAGGGGGGCCTTTCAAGTTTGAGGTAATAAATGCAATCCAAATTTGGCCCTTTAGTGCGAATTTGAAGTAATAGATGCAAGTCCAAATTCTGCCCTTCACACAAAATAATGGGATCCCCCTTCAAAACTGAGGCCTGTGCCTATGTCTTAGGCTGGCCGCCGCAATGTATGTGTGGATGTGTCAAACAAAAATAGATTAACATATACATGTGGATGAACAAGAGAGCAGAAAGTCTTGTAGGCACAACCTTATGTGCAAATACATCACTCAAACACATCATTTCATGCATGACATGGACACACTCTATAACCCTTTCAAAGAAAATTCACACCCACAATAAGGTATGGTTTTTAATTTTCTTCTTGTAATGGAGAGAAATATAGCTACAGCACATGACATACTAGGAAGGAACTTGGCAAGTTAACCTAAATGTGCCAAAATTGGCACAGTTAGGTTTTGGGTTTTTCCATCTTAAACTTCGCTAGTGCAATTAGCATGACGGTAGCTTGTGGGCATGGAAATGCAAGAGCTTTGCAAGCATTAAATTCATTTGCAACTTGCATGGCCCTAGAAGATAAATGGCCATGAGAAAACCATGTTATGAGCATTTTTATATTAAAAAAATGCCCACTGTCACTCGCACTCTTGTGTGATTTGTCTGATTGACATACACAAATGACACAAACACGTGACTCGTGAAATTGCATTAATTTGAATATTCAATTCAAATGAGTTGATAAATTTTGAAAGCAATATAAAGCAATGCAAAAAAAAAAAGATTCTGTCCAAAAATCTTTTTATACCACACAGGCTCAAACATTATGTGTGAAGTACATCTTATATGAAAATGTCTAACAATGTAGTAAGGAAATATAGTACAAATACAAATGTCTAGCAATGTAGTAAGGAAATATAGTACAAAAATATTTGGTCTGCATACAAACAACCATGGGGTTTCACCATTCTCACAAATTTGCCAAACACATGACCAAGTAGTGAACCCCAATTCAGATGGGGGGAA
The DNA here is from genome assembly GCF_041138505.1 of Cibotium barometz. Classification (NCBI taxonomy): domain Eukaryota; kingdom Viridiplantae; phylum Streptophyta; class Polypodiopsida; order Cyatheales; family Cibotiaceae; genus Cibotium; species Cibotium barometz. Next base: position 63,026,702 of record NC_141046.1, on the reverse strand, counting down.
AACAGGTTGAATTCAGATTGGGGGAAAAACAGGTTGAAGTTCAAACTATAATAAAAATTATTTTGTTTTAGCATTAGTGTTGTAAATGTGTGGATGGTAAATGAAATCGTTTCACATGATAATACTCTTTTAGTGTGAATTAGATTAGCCTTCCATACTGAAGATTGCTAAGTTTTAAGCTGTCTGTGAAAGTGATCTTTTAAACTTCATAAACATGGAACCTTTAAAAGTCTTTCCATTGTTATGCTCAAACCATCATGTTTGTTATGTATGGATGAAGAAAAAATCATGGCACTGGAAAAGACTTCAAGTATATATGGGAGTTTCAAAAACGCCCAACAAAGAAAGAAAAGATGACAGCCCCGAACCATCCAAGGCCTCAAAGAAGCCAGTCCCCACTGGTTCGAGTATTGGACCTTGTCGAAATTCTATGCTGTAGGCTGAGGCCCTCATACAAAGATCAGTGACAACAAAAGCCTTAGGCCTAATGGACCTGAAAGTCAAAGTTGGAGCTCAGAATAAGCTATGGCCCCAGGTGAGGTTCTTGTCCGACAAACCCATCCACATGGAAATCTGAGGAACAACACTCACTAAGGAAGCCCGTCTTCTAGCTGGATGGTGGCTAACAATACTCTGATCCATTTCCTCTTGCAACCACCCCCTCAATGTGGACCTCCACTTGGCAAATAGCCCTAGCACACCTCCATGTTGGGGCTCAAGAATCACGTGAACAACACCAAGTGACAAGTAGGCATGATGTAGCTCAAGGTAAGCCCACAACTCTCTCTTGACTACCGTCCACTGCTATTCCAACAGACCAAACCTGCTACTCCCAAATTGAATCGTGTGACTTTATACTAAGAAAAGGTCTTAATCAAAGAGATAATATTGCCAATAATGAGAGTGGTTTATTGATTGAAAATTGTGTCTTAAATTTGGGTCTTGAACTAGAAAAGAAGCAGCAGATTCTTACCAACTGGCAACTGCTCCATCAAGCAAAGACCTTGAGAAAAGGAAGCATCACCTATGTTCTTACTCCACAGACGAATGGTGGGGTCTCCAGAAAGAGATGTCCATTCCAGGGATCTCTGGGCCCCAAACGTGTTTCGGTCATTTCTCATTTCCGGAACAGAGCATTTTGGGAGTTTCTGCCATATCCTCAACAACTGGCATTTCCCCTCTGCACCCAGTGATTTGCGTTTCTCAATCTCTCCTCACCCATCTTTCTTATCCTTGTCCTTTAATCCCTCTACAAGTCCCTTGTGGAGGTTTTGATGGTGAAAAGTTTCTCCTCACCCTGGGCTCCCTTCAGCACAGGCCTCCTGACCCTCTTAAGAGATCTTGGGCTACACTGAATACAACTTAAAAGTTCAGGGTATGCAAAGCAGGCTGAGATTTTTCTTAAGACTCTCCTTGCCAAGCTTGCATGGCACAGAGGGTGCATTGTGTGCTCTCCTATGCTTTGGTGCATACAAGCTGGAAAGGTTGAAGTGCTGAGTAATGCCCCAGCTGAGCAACCCAGCCATGCATGCAACATAATACCTGCTGCACCTTGGTCTAGCTGGCTAGAAGACTCCCCATGCTATGCTTCGTAAATCATTATACATAAGCCCAACAGGAACATTTCCCATCATTGACAACATGGAAATGGTGGGTGTCTCTGCATATAATCAAACGGCTCTCTAATTTGGACATAAGTGCAATGGCTGCATGGCAATCATCACTGAGCCAATTATTTTGTACAACATGTATGGATGTCTCCTTGCAAATATGTATCAGGTCAAGAGCAATCTTCTCGTTGTGCCCAAAAGACACATCTTCTTGTGTGTTGACATGTATGTTGTAAGACACATGGCCCACATTTGGCATACACATTTCCTTCCCCATTTTGCGAGAATACAGAGCTTGTTTTTGTGAATCTTGTGTATCTTCGTCCACGAAGGTATGCATTATTCCACCAATTTCGATCCACATCTTTTTGGAATCCTTAAGGGCATCCATGTTGGCCCTCATCACATCTATTTTTTTTGCATCCTCCCACATGTGAGCATCTGCATAGATGCTGGACATGAGACGAAAAGCTGCAGTATGATTTTTATCCAATCTCACTGCACATTCAAAGGCTTGTCGACCAAGATCTACACTACCCCACTTTCTACAAGCACCCAGCACTGTATTCCATGTCGCAAGAGTAGGTGGTACAGGCAGACTCTTCAACATTGCAACTGCCACATGAAGTTGGCCTGCACGGCCAAGAAGATCAACTATACAATTGTGGTGCTCAATAGTCGGAGTAATACCATACTCTCTAATCATAGCCTCAAAATACATCAACCCTTTATCCACCAGACCTTCATGACTGCATACAGCCAGGACACTAGAGAAAGTGATCTCCTCTGGATGTACGCCTTTCTCTCTCATCTTCTCAAACAAATCAATGGCAAGTTTGCTCTCTCCTTGACGAGCATATCCTGCTATTAATGCACTCCACATCACTACACTCCTAGCCGGCATGTCATCGAACACCGCTTGTGCTTCCACAAGTGAGCTACACCTAGCATACATATCCACCAATGAACTGCCAATAAATGGACTTCTTTCAAGACCCTTTTTTACTATCTCAGCGTGTGTTTCTCGACCTCTGTCTATGGCACCTTCACAGCCACAAGCTTTCACGACACATACAAATGTAACAGAATTGGCCAAAACACCCTCTAGTTGCATTTGTTCATAGCATTTCAATGCATCCTCACCAAGATTGTGTTCAGCATACCCTGCAATCAATGCAGTCCACGTGACTACTTCTCGCATTGAAAGCTTGTCAAACACTTGCCGGGCTTCTGCATGTGAGCCACATTTGACATACATATCCACCAAAGTGCTGCCAACAAAAGGATGTCTTTCAAATCCCTCCTTGACTAGCTCAGCATGCATTTCTCGGCCCGTGTCTAAGGTTTCTCTGCTGTTACAAGCTTTCAACATGCAAACAAATGTGGTAGCATCCAGCGATATGCCCTCCAAATGCATCTTTTCAAAGCACTTCAGCACTTCATGAGTAAGTCCCTGCTCAGCGTACCCAGCAATAAGTGCATTCCAGCACACAACATTTCGAATGGGTAGCTGATCAAACACTCTCAAAGCACTTGCAAATGAGCTGCATTTCACATACATATCAATCACTGTACACCCCACAAAAGGATCCCCTTCAAATCCATATTTAATGATTTCAATGTGCATCTCTTGGCCCTGGCTTAAAGCTCTTTTGCTCCCACAACCTTTTAGACTGCAAACAGATGTGATTGCATTTGGAGGCACGCCTTCTAGTTTCATCTTTTCTATATGATTCAGCAATTCCTCACTATGTCCATGTTCAGCATACCCTGAGATAAGTGCCGTCCATGAGACAACACAACGAACTGGCAGCATGTCAAACACTCCTTGTGCTTCTGCAAGTGATCCACACTTGGCAAACATATCCACCAAAGCACTGCCCATGAAAGGATCTTGTTCTAGCCCCTCTTTGACAATCTCAGCATGTATTTCTCGGCCCTTGTCTAGGGCTCCTATGCTGCCACAACCTTTCAAGCTGCAAACAAAGGTAACAGCATTGGGAGACACACCCTCCAGTTGCATCTGTTCTAAGCAACTCAGAGCTTCCTCACCAAGCCCATGTTCAGCATACCCCGAGATAAGCGCGGTCCATAAGACTACATCTCGACTTGAAAGATTGTCAAACACTTCACGTGCTTCTACAAGTGAGCCACACTTGGCGTACATATCCACCAACGTACTACCAATAAAAGGGTGTACTTCAAGACCCTCTCTAGCAACCTCTGTGTGTATTTCTTGGCCTCTCTTCACACATTTTAGTGCGGCACAAGCTTTCAGAAGGACCTGAAATGTATACCTGTTAGTCTGTACAAGATCAACTTGCATTCTCTGGAACAGGTTGAGTGCATGCTGGAAATCACCATACTCAATGTAACCTTCTAACAAGCAATTCCAAGCGAACACGTTTCTACACACCAACTTATGGAAAACCTGCTGAGCATTGTGTATGCTTCCACATTCCACGAATATTAGAACAAGGTGGCTCACAAGCGCTTCATGAGTCTCCAGCCCATTGCCATGAATATGCATATGCACATGCCTAGCATATGCTAGACTTTTCTTTTTCCTACATTCTTTCAAGATACGGATAAAGTTTTCCACTGGAGGGAGCTCGGCTGCTTCTTCCAAGGGAGCAAATGCCTCCTGTAAGCTCAGCATCTTCTACTAACTGGTCTCTCCCACTTCTTCTCTATATGCATTTGCGTGCCCTTTACAACTAAATCTGGGCTGTCCAAGGCAAAATGGGCAGAGCTTGGCCACTTTTGCAGTCCAGAAGGCTTCATGACATTCTGTGCTGGCTCCTCAAGCATTCCAGAATGACCCTGGAGAAGTTTAACCCGTCGAATGACCTATAGGTTCAATTCTCAGGCTGGTCTTACACTTAGACAAAGATGTTCTAAGGACAAGTGTTCATTCATGACAGAATCAACCCATAAATACCTTCATTCATTCATTGGTAGACTCATCCCATCATGCCCATCATGGTTGGGGACTCATCCCATCATTATCTAAATTCATGACAGAATCATCCCATCATGCATCTCAAATCACTTCTACAGCCTTCAAGCTCACGAGCTTCATTTCATTAGACCAACATGATGTGGGATGGATGTGACTCAGCTGTAGTGTTACCTTGTCAAGATCTTTGGTTAATACATGCGAACGATGAAAACCTAGGAGTACTTCTGTCAGCGAAATCAAACAAGGCACAATCCTTATACCTTCGGTGGTGCAGTCGATTGGGTCACAAAATTTGAAGCTCAATGGTGTAGTATGCCCCCATCCCTGGAGGGATCAATTACCATCATTTTCCTTTTTTATACGGGGACCGTTATTATAATGCCTAATGATGATTAATGAAGAATAGCCATGTTAGCTTTAATCTTAAGCTAAGTTTGAGACCATCTTGTATGGTCCCAACTAGCTTATGTCTTTTTTAAGAGTGATGGGTTTTTTTGGTCCTACCTATAGGACTTTGTGACGAGTGGGTTTTTGGGGTTCAATCAAGACACTCTTAAGGGACCAACGATGCAGGAAATTCTAAATACTTTTTGCATTTTTTATTTTTGAAAGTTTTTAGATTTGGTATAGATATGTTCTGATTAGCATTTATTGTTTGTGTAATCATGTTATTATTTGTGTATTTATATAATTATTGTTCACAATAAAAAATAAATCATCAAGTAAAGCAAGGGTGGAGGATTATTCTTGTAATTTTTATATTTATAATTTTATTAAAAAAGCATTATAGAGTTGTAGGGTACCCTGTTTACAAATGGGTATTTGCAACTTGTTTTGAAAAGATAAACAAGAGAAGAACACTTATGTAATTCATCAATTTTAGAGAGAGAGAGAGAGAGAGAGAGAGAGAGAGAGAGAGAGAGAGAGAGAGAGAGAGAGAGAGAGAGAGAGAGAGAACATTGTTCAAGTCCAAACCAGTGGTAAAATACACACCAAAGAATTCTACACTTGAGGTAAGCATGCCTGTAAGAGGGTGCATGTGGGTATATCCCCCCCCCCCTTCTCTGGAAAAAAAATTTCCACCCACCCTCTTCTCCCATACCGCCCCTCCCTCCCTAGATTAAACCAAGATTATGACTCTAAATACCTAGTAAGATATTAATTTTCATCGATGTGTTCCATGGTGATTGGTCAACTAAAGATAATTGACAACAACACTAGAGAGAGGGTGACCCAATGCTCATGTCACACATGGATGAATGTGCTAAGTGCTTTTATTTTTCAAGAGTTACTTGAGGCACACAACAAAATATCATTCTACTACATGTTTCAGAATAATATTTCTAATTTTGTATTCCAATAAATGCAACCAATGGAAGGGAATGAGATATGAATAAGTTGACCAAAAGGGGACCACTATAGTGTTAAGGCCCACATAGGTGACATAATGTCCTCATAGAAGCTAGTGAAATGCAACTTCAAACCCCATCATCACACCTTTGTGTAATGGATGTGGGGTTGATCATTTGTACAAGGCTAGGATAGAGAAAATCTCAACACTAGAAGAAACTCATACCATAAGTTTGAATCTTTTCTGTGTCCAAAGAGGTAGGATAAGATACATACATCTCAATGCAAATACATAATTGTAAGCCAAGCAAAGATTGGTTGCAAAAAGAGATAGCAAAGGCTACAACTTCAGGACGAGGCGGCTCAAGGCCAATCCACCATAAATGGTAGGAAGTGTAGAGCAAAATATGTTGGAAAAGTTGATGGGGGGGCAAGGCCACCATACAAAGTGGCTCTGAGAAAGACACCACACTTCAACATTTACAACTTCCTCTATCCATAAGAAATCTCAAGGGCAACTGAACTTGAATCCCTAATAAATCAATCAAGGGAATAGTAAGAATAGGTAGGAACACCCAAAGGATTAGGTAAGTATCCCAATCCCGTTTAGAGGCTACACCTTCTAAGGAGACGGGGCAAACCAAGGCTAATCCATGAGCAGCATATAACAATCCCGTGGAGAAGAAGTGTCGTCGTTTAGAGGCTACAACTTCTAAGGAGATGGGCAACCCAAAGTTAATCCATGAGAAGGAAGCATATAACAAAACATCTTGGAAAAGGTGATGGCAAGGTCTCACCAAAGTGGCTTTGAGGAAGAGACCACCTCAGCATTTACAACTTCTTCATCCAAACTTCATCATCCATAAGTATGCTAAAGGGAAGCCCAAGGGTAAACTAGACTTGAATCCATAGTGATTCAACTAGAGAAACACCAAGAATAGGTAGGGACACCCAAAGGATTGAGTGAGTATCCCAACTCTCTCTCTACCACCACCCTCTACCTCTCTCTCTCTATATATAACTCTCTCACTCTATCTCTCTCTATCTGTTTCTTTACCACCCTCTATCTCTCTACCTCTTCATATGTCTCTCCACATTTCTCTATTTCTCTTCTACCACCCTCTCTCTCTCTCTCTCTCACACACACACACACACACACACACACACACACACACACACCCACATCACAACAAATTAAGTTGAATCTAATTTTAGAGTCTCCCTTCCTATATATACATGTTATTATGTTCTATATTTTATCATATTCACTCCATTAATAGTAAAAATGGTATTTAAATGATATACCAAGTGATGATTCTTCCAAATGTATTCTTTTACGAAACACATGATAGCTCTCTCTCTCTCTCTCTCTCTCTCTCTCTCTCTCTCTCTCTCTCTCTCTCTCTCTCTCTCTCTCTCTCCATCACAAATAAAGTAAGTTGAATCCAAATTTGAAATTTCTTCCCATGTACTCATGTTATAATATCCCTTATTATAATCATCACTCTTCTTATAACCAAATTGTCATTTCTACCAAAGCTTACACTAAAAGATTCCATATTTTAACATCACAATCATTAATCGATTAACAACAAAAATGGTATTTCTACCAAATGATATACCAAGTGATGGTTCTATCAAATTTTTTTTGCCACAAGACACATGATAGCTCTCTCTCTCTCTCTCTCTCTCTCTCTCCATTGCAACTAGTAGAATACTATAATAATAATCAAAGACTAAAAAGCCTCTTTGCAGTTCAAACATAATAGGTTATCAAATAAAACAACAATCTCAAGTGATAGGAGGTCTGACGGCTATATCAAAAGAGGAAGCCATGTAATCTTGCACATGAGGGAAGGAATGATGCTTTTGAATGGCTTAGAGGGTATGGTGGATCCAAAAAGTGTGTCATCTATGGTGCAATGAGTCCCAATGGGTGTGGTGGAGGATATGGACATGGGTGAGAGGATGTAGGTGGTTGGGATGATGCTTAAATGGCTTAGAGGGTATGGTGGAGCCAAATAGTGTGTCATCTTTGGTGCAATGAATCCTAATGGGTGTGGTGGAGAATATGGACATGGGCGGGAGGATGCATGTGGTTGGGATGATGTTTGAAGACTCCACGTCTTGAAAGAAGTGTGATCTAAGATTTGTGGGGACTCGCCGCCACCACATGTCATCTAGGACTAAAAAATGGAAACTATGGTCATCCTGATAACTAATACAATGGCTGTGTAATTCTAGACATGCTTGTACCATATTCCCAATCCCATCAATCCATCACAAGCTCACTAGGCATGGTGAATGTCCCAAGTAAGTGAGTAAGAGTCTATAATTACATGTTAAGGTGTTAGTATATCAATCTCTTATACCAATGAATGAGGTACATATTAGCATCCCTCAAAAATATTAAAGGGTATTTTAGTAAGCCCATGGAGTGGTTTTCTATCATTTCCTTTAACAAAGGAGTTAGTTTCTCTTTCAAGTGCCCTGACCCATGACGAAACATCATTATGTAAGCCTATGGAGTGGTTTTCTATCATTTCCTTTAACAAACTTTAACAAAGGAGTTGGTTTCTCTTTCTCTTTCAAGTGCCATGATCCTTGACAAAACATCATTATGTGGATGGAATCCCCTTACCATGTCTACATCATGCCCATTGGTCCACATGTAGCATGGTAACTAGAAGAGCTTCTCTTTGTGAATATGCCCACAATCACCATGCTTTCTTGCTAGAGGATATTGAGAGCCATTATTAGTATGTTGTATTTCTACATTTTGTATTTATGAAGTTTTAGTGTTTGGCTACAAGAATTGTACCTCCTCATACCTCTCATTATCATGATGGTGATAGGATACTTATAATATAATGTGTGTTGAAACTCAAACCCAGTCTTTATGCTACCTTAAAGTGTTGAAACTCAAACCCAGTCTTTATGCTACCTCAAAGTGTTCCCCAATGTGTAGTTTAAGAAGCTCGCATTGATTGAACACTATGTTATTATGAGGTGCTACCAAGCGAATTGTTCTAAGTGTGGGAGAAATGCTCTAGGAGATACCTCACTATCTGGTGGGTGCTATACTAACGAGGGCACTCCTGCTCACATTAAAGAGATGTTGGGAACTTGGGCTGGTTAACCCCATGACTATGGGAGAGCCATATGGGCTATCCAACACCACCATAAATATGAGCTCATATGGCTATGGGAGCTATATGAGCTATCCGAGAACCCACCATCAATATGAGCTCATATGTCTATGAGAGCTATGTGAGCTATCCCAACACCCACCATCAATATGCACTCATTGTTATGGCTCACCCAAACCCCCCTTGAAACACATCCAACAAGAGATTACCTGGTGAACTGCAACTGTCGTGTGAGGATATTTCCAATGGCCGAGCTTGTAACCCTTGAGGTCTCCAAGCTCTACAACTCATTAAGAAGCAATTCCACCGCACCTCCCGCGAGCGTTGTCACACTGCCGCGTGTTGTACTACGTGTACTTGTCCCTCCTCTCACCTCACTTCACTCACATACACTCACTAGCATGCATTAGAGAGAGAGATTAGCAAGAGCAAGACTCTATTGCACAATGGGAGAGTCCTTTGTATTATGAGAGATATTCACTTATATACATCACCATAAGTGTACACACTCACTTAAATTGTGGCCAGCTGGGCACTTTAGGCTCATAATAGGCCTAATGTTAAAGTACATCACTTGGGACTTCATCCTAACTTACTACCACACGCTCTAGAAGTGGAAATCACCATAAATATTCCATAAGACCATTACGGGCGCCCGTCCAAGTTATAGATTTGGACACCATTGCTTCATATCTTGAATGTATGACCTTTTGGTGTATCCACCTTGACTCCTTGATATAAGATAATGGTAGTAGCTCTTGTTAACCCTAGGAATGGGTTAATATTTCCCCCTTCCTGTTGCCGATCGTGTCCTTTTTGTGATCACGTTTGAAGACCTTTGTGTGGGGAGAATTGGCAAGCTTTGTTGATGGCTTTGGATGCTGAGTGACGTTTAATGCTCGTTGTTCCTCCAGAAGGAATAAGAAAGACTAGTTAGTTAATGAAAAGGTTAAAGATTAGCAGGAATTCCTAACGGGTGGGGGTGGTGGGGTTTTTGTGAATATTACATTTTTATATTTTTGTGAGCTTTTTTTTTGTTAAAAAATATTTTTTGCTCAATTTGTTTTTTTAGCTATCATAAGCAGAATTACATGGGCTTTGTGTTAGTTGGGAAACTAAGAGATGTTAATGATGGGGGAGAAGAGAAGGAAGGATCCGGAGGAACGTAGACAAAATCATCAGAACAAGATTGTGATTCTTAGTTCCTCATCTAATTCATTGAAGCGACATTCATCATTTAAAGAAATTGGCCTTCGATGATGTCCATTTTTGTGGCATGATTCTTGTGAAATGTTGTTGAGTAGGACCTGTTCCCACATGCTTCTTCCCATGTGCTTTTATGCTTTTATGTATATTTAAGTACTCTATGAAGAAAATAAACATGAAGTACATTAAAGGAGTCAATTGGACTCTTATTGAGTTGTTGCTTGTTGAAGTAGCCACTTATTGGCAAGGCATTAAAGAAGTACGTTGACTTGCGAGGCTAATTTAGATATCTTCACCAAGGATTAGAGATCAATGTGTTGTGAAGATTCTAGCTTCGTTTGGAGAGGTTTGCAATTTGAAGAAAAATTCTAGGCGATGGGTTATACCACTGACCAAGCTTTCGCCTACCATGGCCCCCCCATCCAGAGATGTACCCGAAAGGTTGTCGATGATGAGTTTTGGGTGCAAATGATCTCCAGTGCATGAGTATGGATATGTACTCATGGAGCAGTTACATTAACTTAGCCAAAAGAATAGTAAGCCATAAGCTTAACCAAAATATATTGGCTAGTGAAGATAGTTTTTTGTGATATTCTACCATTTTGCAGAGCAGGTAGGACATACTGTGATTTTTTTTTTGGGGATGATGGGAAGAGTGTTAGTAAAGTGAGCAATAACAACAGTGGAGTGATGTGGGGAATTAGCAGAGTAATTAGTTTATGCCGTGAAGCATAATCCGTGAAAGCTTAAAGTGTGAAGTGTTAAGGCATGAAGGGATTAAGCCATGAAGTGTTAGTGCGTGAACGCTTTAAGCGTGATTTAAAAAAAAAACTACCACCTTGTGAGCAATAGGTTCTTGTGTCTACTCCGTATTTGAGAGAATAGGTTCTTATGTCTGCGGCGTAGCGTCCGCACTTATGCTTTTCATCCAAAGGGGTGAAAAGAGCATTGTGAGTTTCTTTGATGCACTCATAAGTATTTGTTGCATAAGTGGGTATTGTTCTTGAATTTGTGGCTCAATTGTTGTCAAGGCGGTAGGTAAGGCTTTTGGTTGGTTGCCATTAGGGTTGACTGAGCAAGCAAGCTCTTGTGTATGTGTTATATGCACGAGATAGGTTGAGTGGCTTGCTTGGTGTTGCTTGGGTCTCCATTCTTCTCAAACTTTAGGTGAAACTGTTGGGGTTGAAGTCCGTTGGTGAGGCTGTCTTCACTTTGTTCGATTTTGGCAACCATATGAAGGTATTACCATCATAATAACCTTGTTCCTGAAGCACGTGCACAGGCATTCATCTTTGATGAACATTAGGAGTTAATGGTTGATGCCCTTGAGGCTTCTTTCTTTGAGCAGGTTTGCGTGATTTCTTGATGCGCTTGGGAATCCAAGCTTTGGTATGACCTTTGTAATACCCTTGTGCTGGCAGTAATTTTTTTGGTATCCACACTTGTTGAGTTGCTGGAGTTTTTGAGAAACTCGCATAGGATTTTGTGGACAGTGTTGTGGAGTACTTTTATGCTTCCTTGGCATTTGAGTGTTGCATTGAGGAAGAGACTTTGATGATCGAGCCATCCAAATTGGATTGGCACCTTCGTAGTAGCCTTGAGCTACATAGTATGTTCAAAGTACCCCAAACATGGCATGTTCAAGTCTTGTGTAAATGGAATTTTTTCAGGATAAGCCGTGAGTGTTGGTTGACCTAACAAATCCCATAACTTGAGGGTTATGAGATTTTTCTCTCGTTGTGGATAAAGATGTGCTTGAATTGTGGTGAGTCTAGTGGAAAGTTCTAATCCAACCATAATTCTTGGGATATTATCAGTAAGATATGTTGTAAATTCCAGCTCCTCTAAGGTCTCTTCCTCCTGTAATAGCAATCGCACAATGCCTACAGGAGTGTTCAAGGTGATTGTTTGCATTGATTTATCAATTGAATACAACGAGTGTCACGTATCCAAGTTCCACCAAGAACGACATCATACTCAAGGGAATCTAGGGTAACATGGAATCTAAATTTCACATTTCCATTGATTGTTTGAGTAGCATAGCTAAAATAACCTAGAACTTTAATGTTTTGTCCATTGGCACCTCTTGCAAGACCATTGTCTTTAAGGATGATTTTAGGCTGTCCCAATGACACCCAAGTGTCTATAGTCATGATGTTATGACTAGCTCGAGGGCGCGTTTATGCTTAACATCATTGCCTGTATGGAAATCTAACCATACCATGATAAAATCTTCAAGTGGAACCATGGATGTTTCAGCTATTGTTTCAGCTTCAGATCTTGTTTCGGTCTCATATTCCCATTCACTTTCATCCTCTTCTTGGCTTTCAGCTTTTTCAAGAGTGCCCAATGTGTACCATTAATGGCACACTCGGACCTTTAACAATTTTAATAACAATTTTAATTGAAGTTTGTTTGGAAACTTGCGAATCCTTATAGTCCTGTTCTATGTAGCTCTTTATGTCTAGGTACAACTCATGTTTAGCCTTTAAAGGTGCAAGGACTGAAGCTTTTGGATGCACATTCTTGTAACTATGGACATCGTCCCAACAATGAGAACATGCACAAGATATGCCATGATAGATGGCAAGGTAATTGCTTACACCTGTCTAGGGAGCTTCTTAAGATGAAGACGAAATTGAGGTTGGTCGAGGTTTCTTTCACATCTTCCCCTAGTGGCGTTGATGTTGCGAAGAGGACAGTCGGGCACCCACAGAGCCCCACAAGGCCCTCGGTGCACAACATGAACAAGGCGGACGATGGTGAGAAAGAGGACCCGTTCAAGGACATTGATCTCTAGGACAAGTTCAAGCAGGGGAATCCGAAAAGCTAGAATGGCTGTTAACAAGTGATGTTTTTGGTTGAAAATGATACAGCACAGGGACGGTGGTCGCCATTGTGAGCAAAGAAAGTGTGGCTCACATTTTTTTAATTAAAAAAAAACAGGCATAAGATAGAAAGATAAGGTTTCATGTGTGATGTGTGGTGTAAAACACACTTAAACAAGGGTTTATTCACACACATACTTCTTTTGAAAGCCTTGTTCGCATGGTGTAAGGAGTTATAAATTTGGATTGGTTTTTGTTTTATGATGTAACAATAAAAGTTACTTCACATGTGGGTCTGCTACCCAGCTTTGCCCAAAAAGGCTTTGTAATTTTTTTTCACCCATAATTAATGATGGGCAAATCGTCCCCAAGCCATAATTAATGATGGGCAAATCGTCCCCGAGCCTACGTGCTCAAAACGAAAAATTTTGTAATCACCCATTGGTATGAGGGTTGCCCTGCCCGAGCTCACCGAGAAGCTCAAAATGGTTGTCATGATGTGTGCATGAGTGATGCACGTGTGAGGTGCATGCGCATGGGTTGGTTTCCACCCGAACTTCTATGTTCAAATCGGACTTAGTGGTTCTGCTGTGAGCGAGTCGGCTCAAAATGGACTTGGTGTCTAAGATGGTAGACACACACACACATGATTGGTTGACGGACACTCCAATGTATCATTGAGGGGGAGTGTTGAGAGGTAGCGATTGCGTTTGTGCAATGCTACATTGATATGGGTGATGGATGATGGGTGAGTTGTGGAACACCTCGATTAAGAGGGGGTGTTGAGAGATGTAATCGCGGTGTTGTGTGTATTTGGGAAAGCACCCTAAAGGTGCAAGATATTGTGGCAAGATAAGAATACCACATGTAATATTGTATGGTGTGTGAGTGTTGACCAAAAGAGTGGAAAAGGGAGTGCCACATGGATGATGACATGTAAAGTGGGATAAGGCTAGAAAGCCTATATCATTGTATGGTTAATTGTGAATGTAATAATGCAATAGAACTTGTGTTGAGTGTGCAATCTCTCTCTCTCTCTCTTATGGAGTTCTTAGTGTGGTTTAATCCACCTTAATTATGTTGCTTAATCTATGTCCACCATGATCGCTTTGTGTGTGTATATGGATGTAAGGGTGTGGGTGTGTGTATGTGTTCTATGCATGCAGGTGCATGTGTGTTTCTTAGTATTTTCTCGTTTTTTGTTTTGTTTTAGGTTTCAAGTTTTTAATCATTCATGGATATATCTATATGTACAATTAATAAGAAGTGCTACGTTACATATGTATAATAGAGTTTTAAGGTTTTGGCTTACCATGTGGCCTCTTGCCGAGCACAGGTAAAGAGTCACTAGCCCATCCACACAAAAGCTTTGACATCACTATCGTGGGCTTTGCTGGCACACACTTGATTGAGCTTTGTCTTTCCAGTTCCGGCTAACGAGTTGGCATTGTAGCATGGCACACACATGTATTGTGGGGTCATGGTAAAATTTTTAAACCTTTGGGTTACTCGATGGTGCCATGAAAACTTGTGCACTACTCTCTTTGGGGTTTGGCATCATGGGTGGCTCTTCTTTGATGTGGAAACATGGATGGGTAAGGCCACTATATATGGGCAAGGTATTGCCTCTTGTTGCTTGGCGTCCATGGACTCATTTGACTTCTCTAAAGATGGTGTTGACACATGAGTCAAGATGGAACTCACTACTCTCTATCCATGTTTAAGCTTTGGGGTTATCGTCAAAGGCATAGCTTTTGGTCTCCACTCCATCTGGTTTTGATGGCATAGTTGTAAAGGTTTGTGGTGTGTAGTGGCAGAGGCTTGTGGTGCAAGTTTTCTTGACTTCAGAACCCAAATCTAAGGGTTCCCTTTATAGAAGCCTTGCACTTTTAATAGCCTAGGGACCCAATAAAATGTTGGTTACTAGGCTTAAACTAGGGTTTGAGGCCACCGCTTGACTCTCTTTAGCTTTTTTAGAGGTTGGGATGCACATACTATAAGGTTTTTGGGACCCAAATGGAAGGGTCGTAGAAGCCTTGAGGTTCTAACATCTTTTACGGGGTCCAATGAGGTTCGGGGTGTGGGTAAAACTCTATTGCTTGGGGCTCCTACTTGGCAAATCTTCACCCATGGGTAGGTTTCTAGCTAAATGGTGGTTGCCAAAGTCTTTTCTTAGGCATCATTATTTTCTTAGCTAGCTAGGATACTCTTGGGTACCTAGTCAGTGACCTCCTTGAAGGGTTGTTGAGGTTGATGGGGGGGTAGTCCTGGTCTTCACTGGCAAGGTTTTGAATCTCCATAAGGGTTTCAGGGGGTGGTCGATGCAGTGAGGCAAGAGGGTTGTTGAGTGGTTACTTGAGGTGATGGCTTATAAGTGGAGGACGAGACTAGGGATGTTTTAATAGGTTGGAGTGACCTCATCTGCCAAGGGTAACCATCCCATGGGGAAGCTCCAGTGTTGCAGTTCTTTTCTACCAACTAATTACACAATCACTAGCTGAAATCCATATGTGATTCCTACACCATCCAATCGTGCGTAGACCTTATCCCAAGCTTCTCTAAAAGAGTGTCTATGGTTGCCCGAACATGAATTCAATCCTCGGAGTCGGCACGTTCTGGGAGGGGCTCATATTATTGTCCTCATCTTCACCATCCAACATCTTGTTACAAGCTCTACAGATATCAATTGACATTGTGTGTGCTTCTCTACTGCACATATACTAAAATAGTATGAGCGGTCGTGTAAGGCTCATTTATAAGAATGCATCAACCCAGTCCTAGTTTTCAAGTTTAAAGGACTGGTTTTACCCTTGTGTATATAAATGTGATTGGTTTCCCAATCATGAGAACCAGTGTTGTGTCTCTCATGTATATGACCCTCTTGTATGAAAAGCCATCACCATGAATGTGTGGTAGAAGCTTAGTCCAAAGGTCATAATCTTTGCATCTTGAAGGATTCCCAAAGGTTGTGTTCCCGTTAGCAAGCTTGACCAGCACCCTTGTGTTTATGAGTGGCGGACTTCTCTAGGCATCCTAGCAATCCTTGTTTCTTTATAAATGATAGGTAACACGACATTGATTTCATCGCTCTTGTGGACTTCTCTATGCCTCTTAGCAATCCTTGTTCCCTTTATAAATGATAGCTTTGTGCTTATAAATGATAGGTAACATGACATTAATTTCATCACTTTTGAAATAGTGTCTAAGCATATTCATGGGAAATTTTGGGTATTCTTTTGCCTTGGGTATGGAGGGAGGGTGCTCAATGTGGCACAGCTCATCCTCCTCTTGTTCAAGTTCAAGTGTGTGGGCTTTTAGGTTCCCAACATCCACTCAAATAAATATCTCTAAAGTTGAGATTTTCCTTGTAAAAGAGAACTTATTGGCACTTGGATTGGACTTCCAAGGACAAGAAGGCTATGAGAGGCTTGTTATGTTCCACGGGGGCTATTTGTGCGCTTGTTCACTTGGTTTGTACTAACTCAAAGGTGGGCTTGGACTTGTAGAGGCATAAGGGTGAATTTGCTTTAGGAGGCGGTTCCTTTGAGGGGATTGAAGTGAAATCATCACCTATCACTTCACTATGATGAATCATGGAAGACTAACTTTCACCTCCCATTGAGTCCTCCTCCATTGTATTTAATAATGTAGGATTTGGTTGGATTGGTTCCAGAGCCAGAGGCTCAAGAATTTGTGTTTGGTACAGATTATACGACAATGAAATTTTCCAAGGACATGGTTAGGTGTGCTCGTGTCTTTATTATAGTCGTAATAATTGGTATGTACTATATTAGGTATACCTACCTCAAGACTCACATCTCTAGGCTCATGTCTGCAGTTTCACATGTCTAAACTCGGGTTAGGTGTGCTCGGGTCTTTATTATAGTCGTAATAATTGGTATGTACTATATTAGGTATACCTACCTCAAGACTCACATCTCTAGGCTCATGTCTGCAGGTTCACATGTCTAAACTCACAGATCGCGTCTCCAAGCTCACGTCTTATGTCTCCAAGCTCACGGCTCACGTGTCTAAGCTCACATCTTTTTACGCGGGACTCTGGGCTCACATTCATACCCGAGAGCTCGTTTGGCCTAATTTGTGTGAGATTTTGGACTTGATGGGGTGTGATTAATAATCTTAATTCTAGTTAATGTTTGTGATGTGACGAATCATGTGTTTTTTAAATTGGTTTTTGATGGTTTAGCCTGCTTAGTCTACCAATTCCAATAATGCATAAATTATCAAAAAATATGAATGCGTGAACAAAAATTGATAATTTCACTCTAATTCAACATAATGAAGCTCCATGGTCATGTTTTTAGAGTGGATTCCACTCCCAATCAATTGCTAAGCTAATTCTTGGATTAAAGCAATGAAACCTAAGCCTCTTTGGTTCCAATTTCATGCAAATTACCAAAAATAAGGTTTTGTCCTACCAATGGATGAATAGAATGCCCTAATGCAAAAGGAAATTCAAATCAAAATCAAAAGCACCAAATAAACACATCCAGAGCTTCAAAACCTCCTAATCTGAACATCAAGCTATATTGGGTACTCCCAATAGCTTGGAATGGATGAAAAAATGGAGCTAAACCTAGGCCCCTCCCCCTTGTATGAAGTAGTTCCCTTTGAGAGTGGCCACCCATGGAGGGGACTACCCTCACGACCGAGTATCTTTCCTCTTTTAGAGGTTATGAGCATATATTTGGATGCCTTTTTAATTTAACTAACCTGAGGGGAAAAAAAGACCGCTCTATATGTTTGAGCACCGCCTTACAAAAAATAAGTGTTGGTCCAGGTGGTTAAGATGGCAAAAACACCTTAGGTAGGTCAGGCGGGTGAAACCATGTTAACCTGTGGAGTAGTTAACCACATCACTGCTCACCGCCAATTGTAAATTGTCGCCCCTCTACAGCTGCCTGCCACCTCCGCCAGTTGTGCAAATTGCAAATTCTCGCCCCTCTACAGCTGTCTGCCACCTCCCCCAATTGCAAATTGCAAATTGTTGCCCCTCTACAGCTCCTCCAGCACATTTACGCCGTTGCCCTGTTTATTCATATATATATATATATATATATATATTGCATTGTAATAAGATTTACAAAGATTTCTTTTGAAACAAATAAAACATAAACCTGCAATTTTAGTGCGTGGGAAGAAAGTGCACACGTTCACACATCTCCACTGTGCAGGTGTCGGTACCTCACGTCCATCTATTCGTCGAGTGCATACCTCGGCTTCGCATCTGTGTTGCATAGTTTGTTCTTGCGTCCATGGCGATGACGAATCAAGAAGCCCCTGCCACTGTCCCTGAAGCAGCAGTTGTAGGAGCGGTTGCTCCGACAGCAGCGATGGCGTCGTCAAGGGCAGCCGCCCGCGTCTTCCTGGGCCGCATCTCAGATACTTGGCAGCACGCCGTCTCGCAGAGCCGGCCATGGCGAGAGCTCGTGGACCGCTCATCCTTCGCCAAGCCAGATTCTGTGGCCGAAGCGGGCAGGCGGATCCGCAAGAACTGCGCCCATTTCCGCCTCAATTACGCCCTCCTCTTCACTGCGGTACTCGCCCTAACGCTAATCTCTAACCCTGTCTCTCTTTTTCTGCTCTGTGGACTTCTTGCAGCTTGGATCTTCGCATACCTCATCAGGACCACTCCCCTCACCCTCTTCGACAGAACATTCAGCGAAAGGGAAGTCCTTGCCGTCATGGGACTTCTCTCCGTTGTGGTTATCTTCATGACCAATGTCGGATCTGTGCTCATCTCTGCTGCCATGTTAGGGTTTGCCATCATCTGCATCCATGCCGCTTTCCGTGTCCCCGACGATCTCTTTTTGGATGATGAGGTTCCTGCTTCTAGTGGTCTGCTGTCATTTCTCAGCACTGGACCTGCTCAACCTCCCATGGCTGTGCATGTCTGACCCATGTACGCAGCACGTGTGTATAACATGCGTTCCTAAGCCACACATATGGTTAATGGTACATTAAACTGTCACATGGCAACTCATTCAACATCATGCTTTGATGTTTTGAAACTTGTTATGTGCATCTTCAAGAAGTAAGGATCCTCAGATACATCAAGGTTTCTGAATAAGTTTTCTTGTGCAACCAGATGTTTCTGACTCTGCTTAGCAGGGCTGCATAATTTCCACCTAATTGAAAACTCTTATTATTGTTAGTTTTGCCCAAAAAAAAAAAGGGTGTTTCATGTATTGAGTTAATTGTTTGGTTCCAAAAAATTATCATAATAAATTAATTAAAGTTTATACGTTTCTCTTTGCATTTGCTGGCTTGTTTGTTCGGTGATTCAAGTATATATTGTCTTTTTAACTTCTTGCAAATTCCTTTTTTTCTAGTGGATAATCTATTTGTAAAAACATAAGACAATTTTTGGTGAATGTTTCACTTCGATTCAACTTTAAATACTAGGATTCTAAATAGCAAGTTTTTTTCATCAAGGTTCTTGTGATTGTTGCCAATGTGTTCCATATTTTTAACTCGAAGTAATGATAGTTTGTGTAAACCTCGGGTGCCTTCATTATTTAAATGTTGGTGTAAAAGTCTTGGGATTAAATAAAAGTATCATAATCTTG
Source organism: Cibotium barometz (assembly GCF_041138505.1). NCBI lineage: Eukaryota > Viridiplantae > Streptophyta > Polypodiopsida > Cyatheales > Cibotiaceae > Cibotium > Cibotium barometz. Next base: position 63,007,007 of record NC_141046.1, on the reverse strand, counting down.
TTGTAGTTATAATAAGAGGACTTATACTCCCTTTTGTTATAGATCATAGATAGTGCATCTTTGTGATTTAATAAATTTTAGTTCTTAGGGAGTGAGTTTAGAGTTTTTTGAGTTGATATCATAAAAGAAATAGAGAGAATTAATGTGCAGTGATTCTAACAATCAATAAGAAACATGAGATATTAAAAGAATTAAAAGGTTAATTGATCTTTGTACAAATTCTCCAATTGGTTTTAGTTGAGATCTTGCCATGAGATTGTGTTAGCCATTTCACAAGTTAACAAGGTTTCACCTGCTCGACTTACCGTAAGGTATTTTGTCATCTTATAGAAGCCCAATTCTTGTAAGTCGTTGTCGACTTTATAAGGCGGCATTATCTTAAGCTTAATGCCAAATGGGAAGTGATCAACTTCACACACATAGTTGCCAAGGACCAAGACAAGTGTCAAAGGACTATTTTAAAGTCTTGTCCGGCTTAGTGTGAAAGCTATAAACTTGTACACAAGAAAATTTTGACATTAAGCAATATGTATCCATTCCCTTGAAAATGAATAGTTGTGAACTCTCATTTTTATCCCTACCTTGTTACTTGTGTTCTATTGAATCTTGTTTGCTAGATAGGTTTGATTGAAGGCTTCTCCCTTTCATTAGTTCTTCTCCATTTACCTTTTGTGAAAGAATCAACGCAAATGCTATCTCCTTCTTGCCTCCATCTAGGCAAAAGAAGTTCTATCTTCATCTCTTTAGTAAAGGAAGCATTTTGAGTCATGCTAAAAAAAATTGTGTAAGCTATGAGACGTAAGATGTGAATGTGAGCTGTAACATACATGAGACGTGCAACCATGATGTGAATGTGAGTCAAAGGGCAGTTGGACCTAATATTGAAACAAACAATTAAACTTGCCATCAAGACTCGTATCCATGTTTTATTAAGATTTTTGTGTTATAAATTTGTATCGACATCAATTTCTAACAAAAAGGCTTATCCTTTGGTAAATTACAATTATTGGAGTATTAAGTGTAATTATTGGAGTATTAAGTATAATTATGTGTATATTTTATAAAAGAAAATTTTTACTGGATCTATTGAGAAATATAGGAGATATGAGTTCTGAGCCATGAGACATGAGTCTGGAAAGTGTGACTCCATCGTGCGTGAGAGATGAGACGTAAGAACTGTGATTCTAGCTTAAAGGATTCAAAAAACTTAAAACTCAAACTAAAGAAGAAAAAAAAAATGTGCATCTTGGGTAGAACACATGTATATGAAGCATTCAGGCCTACTTTAAGAAGTGTTGGAGACCGATTCACGAGAGAGAAATTCTTTAATGCAAACTCAATATGAACTAATTGTTGGAAATGACAAGCTACTCGATTATAGTGCATCAAATCATACCTCCTCAAATCTTCCTAATCAATCCCAACAAACGACCAACACCACTCAACAGAGTGCTCCCTTTTTAAGAAGGTAAAACTTCTCCATAACGTTTGGTGTCGATCTTGAGCTCAATTTGTCCCAAGTTGTGGCCATGGCCAAGTAGCCCAACAAGAAAAACTAACAATAATCAATATATGTCTCTTTTGTTGTACCATTAGAGAAGAGCATTCTATAAAATACTCACAGCAAGCACACATAGTGTAAGCAAGATTCCCACCTTTGTAATAAGGAGCCCATTACAGAAGCTTCTTCACCAGAGAACCAAGTTCTAGTTCCTCCCCATTTCAGACAAGGAATAAGGAACACGGTGAAAGGAAAAGAGCCAATGATAGAGACTACGTCAAACCCAAGGGTTCTACAAGAATAATCACAAGATGTGTCCTTAGCTAGCTTGCAACCTCAAACCCAGTCTAGCATAAGACAAGTGCCATTGGAAACCACACATCCCAACCCCATAGGGCAAGAAACACCAAACCTGGAGAGACAGAGGGTTTTGCGTAACCATTCTTTTACGTTTCACCACTATCACGTGAATATGTAAGAGGCATACTTAGGACATTGTTTGAAAGGAAGGGCAGCACCTAGAGGCTTAGAATTGGGTTCCAGCGCTTACTTGTTAAAACTCCTTAATCAAAATCATGACATGGCTACTAATTCCACCTTTAGTATTACCACCTTAGATGGTTTCTGCAAGAACCACACTATTACAACAATACTTGGTGACTCTGCCTATAGAGACAAAAACCTACGAAAATCAGATTTATGAGTCTTATGAAGAGCAACACCCATACAAGCAGTAATATGATCCCTATAGGTATCCTTAACATGCTCCAACTCTAAATTATGCCTCTTGTTTGAATTTAAGGTGTAACAAAGAGCAAGAGACTTCAACAATATGGCACGTAGGCCATCAATGCACCGTCAATGCAATGCTTTCGATGCAAAGGTCCACACCATATTGTGGAATGTTGTGCACCAAATCCCTCAAGTGCTCTAAGCACTTGGAATCAATCCCAATGTCATTCCATATGGAGGCACAAGCTACAAGTGTAGATTTGACCATGCTTATAAGGATTGTCCCAATATTGTGACAATCGCCCCAACGATAAAAGCATGTGACCACTTTAAAGAGCCTTAACCTGTTGTGTGTACAAGGAGGACTTATTCATATAGTCCCCCTAAATGCCATCACAAGGCTCCAAGCCAAGATGAGGGTAGTAGCCAAGGGAACATCCAAGGCTTCCAATAAGAAAAAAGCTCAAGCTTCAACCTCAAAGCAAGCATCTAAAGATCCCGATGTGTGCAAGCCCCCCAAAGGCCGTAGTAGTAGCAGCTAAAAAGGCTAATAAACCAAAACTAGAGATCCAAAAGAAGAAGACCTCCAAGAGCATGCAAAAACGTAAACACACATGATCAATTGTAAGGACAACAACATCTTGACTATCGAAAGTGGTTCAGATGTGAGCTTTGAAGTTACCTCCCTTATGGAGATAGTGAGTGATCTCTTGATCAAACTAACTCTTCCCAAAGAGAAGAAACCATTGAGTACGCAAAGCTACCAAAGAAACTCAGAGTACCCCAACCATGTGTTGGGTGGACAAAGAGTGTATGAAACAAGCCCAAGATTTTGTGAGGAGGTGTAGGCTGAATTAGAGCCTGAGCAACAAGTGGTTGAGTATGAACGACTAACCCTACTTGAGCTTATCCTAGACCCTATATCTAAGGTAATCATAAAACCTATGAGAGAACCTCAAAGCGTGCCAAAGGCCTTGACTAAACGTGTGAACATTCTCGATTGACCTTTGAAAGAGCCGGTTCTGGAGCCTTTGTTACCCTTAGAACTAATTCAACTAGGCCCCACATTGCTGGATACAATGAGGAAGGACTCAATAGGAGGTGAAGTTAGCCTTCCATGGGTCATCACAGTCACCATAATATTTTTATGAGGTGATTGGTGAGACAACTTCATATCATCACCTTCACAAGCACCTAGGGCAGATTCAATTCACATCCCTTACATAATAGGGGGCCAAACCCACCTCCAAGTGAATGCAAACCAAGTGAATACGAATATAGCTTGTGGGACATAGCAGGCCTCACAGTGTTCTTGTCCTCAAAAGTTCGGGTTTCGATAAGTTCTCTTTTGCAAGGAAATTCTCAACTTTGGAAAGACCTATCTAACTAGATGAATGGAAATCTAAGAGCCCACACACAGCTAAAATTAAAGAGGAGGATGATGAGTCATGCCACAATGAGAACTCTCCCTCCATACCCAAAACCAAAGGACACCCAAATTTTCCCATGAAGAAGTTGAGACACTACTTTTAAAGTGGAAAAATTACCCATGAAGAAGTTGAGACACTACTTTTAAAGTGGAAAAATTACCCATGAAGAAGTTGGGAAACTACTTTAAAAGTGAGAAAATGTTACCTATTGTTTATAAAGGAATGAGGGTCTCCACCACGAACCTTGGATAGTAGTGCTAGTGTCAACATAATCACCAAGGATTTCTCGGAGGCCTAGGGAAGCCCACCACTTCTAGGCATAAGCCTCGTGGGCAAGCTTGCTGGTGGTGGTAGGAACATAACTAAACCATTAGGCATCTTGCAAGATGTGAAGATTAAGACATTTGGACTAAGTTTCCACCACTCATTCATGGTGATGGATTTCTAGAGAAGAGTATTATACACCGTGATCCTTGAGAAATACCTTACATGAGAGACACAAGCCTGATTCACTATTGGAAAACCAACATTTATATCCACAAAGATGACCGGTCTCCTTGAAGGTAGAGGTAAGACATCCCATGGGTTGAGGCATTCTTGCCAATAAGCTTGACATAAATGTCCGAACAGCTTCAGTCAACATATGTAAATGTTACAATAAGATATTTGATAGTGAAGATGAGAATCAGGATTACGAGCCTCTTCCATAGCCTCATGACTTTGTAATCATGTCTTTGTAACCAAACACTCTTCCACATAGGCTTGGAAAAAGGTTGCAAGACTAGATGTGATGGAAATAACCTTTCTATTTATGCTTAGTGTAGCATCCTTTTTGAAAGCAAACATTGAATTTGAACTATAGGGGTAGCTAGTGATTCATTCAGTGAGGACTCCTCCAAAGAAGGATCAACTTTTTCATTGCCCATAGCCACCCATCCAAGAACGAGAAAACAATATAGAAAGCCTAAGAAGTATCTTCTCCCCATGGAAATAATCTTCATTGGCTTTGCTATGTTGAAGCCGTGGATTCACATGAGACCTACTCTATACAGTGGGAAGCTGACCTAAACAAGATCACCCTTTAGGCCAAAACAGGCCAATAAAGGTGTCGAGAGGAGCCCATGAGCTCTAAGAAAGCCAAGATATGCTAAGCCACTAGACACAAGGTCAAGAAAGTCAAGGCTAAGGTAGAGAAGGAAGCCAAACTTAAAGATCCCACCAAGCCTCAAGAGGAAGATGTGAGCCAAGTGCTTGAATACTTTAAGTCCTACAACATTGGGGACAAAGTGGTATAGAGCCCGAGCATAGAGCCTCATGCCTCTTATAACGGCACCGTCGAGGTCAAAAACGTAAAGCTCATTGTCCTTGGTGAAGAACCTTATGCATGTTAAGAACCTTCTTGCTCTCTTAGTAAGAAATCATAGTGCTAGTGGTTAGGCCACTTGTCTTGGATCATGGAAGTCCCTTTGGAGAGACTAAAGAAGCAAAGAAGTGTGTTAATCCCTCTTGCTTAAGCCCTTTATCTACTCTCTAATGCACTAGGCTATCCTTCCTTAAGGTAATGGTTAAGATAGAAAGCTTGAACCACCTTCTTCTCCAACCATGCTCAATCACTCTCTCACTTAAGCAAGCAAGCATGCACACTCAATACACTTCATCAACATACACAAGCATACACACTACAATAAAGCAAGCAAGAAGGTAAGAGCTCAAGAGAACAAGAAAGCTTTGCACTTAAGAAATGATAGAACTTTCCCCTTCACATTATCGAATGTTGTATATGTACCGATGCTTCTCTTGATTGTTTCGGGGGTACAATGCATGGAGTCTTATCGGGTATATCCATATACCGGTGCTTCTTGACCCATTTGTATGATCGAGGCATTATTTTCTAGGTTCTCAACTCTTACGGTTTGCTATCCTAAGCATATTGGTGCCATTGGTTCAATCGGGGTTACCGACATGGTCCTTTCAAAAGGCTCTCACCTTAGTGTTCTCCTCCTTGTGGAAGCTGAATGCTCCTCCTGAATTGGGTCTAATGTGGAGAGAAGCCTCACATTGGCTTTAGGCCTCCTTGTCTTGAAGTGATTTCCTCCAGGAGAGGTCCTCACTTCACTTGGGCTTAAAGTCCTTGTTCTAGGTCTATGTTGGATGGAAAAACTTGCCCCCTACATAGATCTTTCTCTCCGTTTAAAATGGCAAGATAATGGTATGACTCAAGAACATACATTTTTGCATTATATTGGTGCCTCTTATATAGGCTCAAGTGAATCATTAATTTGCTCTAATCCAAGATTAATCAAGCCCTAATGCTCCCACAAATCAAGGGTCAACCTCCCTCAAATGTAGGTCAACCTTCCTCAAATCTAGGCTCATTCAATGCTCATTGACTAATATGCACCCACTTCCCATTTTGTTCTAGGCTCCTCCCTTTGATGATATTCTAAGCTAGTTTTTATATCTTACATCATGGCTTATGCATATAGGCTAATTCATATAATGGCTCATCTAATCATATACCTTTTACACCCTTCATAATATTTATATGCTTTCCCTTAATTCACAAAGGTTACATGCTCCCCTTAATATTTATAAGGTTACATGCTCTCCCCTTAATGCACAAAGGTTACACCCTCCACTTGTTTCTAAAGTTACAATATCCCCTTAATATTTCTAAGGTTACATGATCCCCCTTAATGCACAAAGATTACACCCTCCATCACTTGTTTTTCAACACATGGTTTAAACTTGATTTGTAAAGCCTTTGCTTATTTCATGGCCAACAAACTTCCGCAAAATAGATCAACAAGATAGGGAAAAAAGACTTATCAATGAAGTTGCTCTTTATCATTGGTGGATACCTAGATAGAGCTAGATAATTATACAAGATAGGTAAGGATTGTATACTATAAAGATGTGTAAGAGAGGATGCTAGAGATTATGTGACCAAATGGGTGGAAGAAAAAGCCATGTGTAAAGATGATGCAAGGACTATTTTAAATCCTTATATGAGAATATTATTTCTCATCATAAAGATAGCCAAGGTTTAATAGAATGCATAGCATTCATGATCCTAAAGGATAAAGTGCCAATAATTATATCCATGCCGACAAGGGAAAGGAAAAGTTAAAGGTGGAAGCATGGGCCACTCATGATAAAGAACCATTTTCATGAGCCTCAACAAGCACTAATCACTCTATGTAAGCTCCTAAAGACATACTTAAGTAGCTCACATAATTGAGGAGGAAAGTTCAACTGATTCAATTATTTTATAAGAGCCTCTTAGAGACTAGTTCTTATGTAATCTCTCTTACAAGATTACTTATGAGAAATGGATATAGTCTTCATTTACTACAATGTGGAAGTGTCTATAGTTGTGTCTATAGTTTCTCAAAGTGTGGCAATCTAGTACAACACTCTACTCTAATAAAGCCAAGCTAGGAAGCAGTTTTGTACAAAATGGCTTGACATAAAGAATTATAAGACCACATCAACATTCTTTAGATCCCTATGTTTTCATGGCATGGAGGTAATGTCAAAGCAAGCATAGTGCAAGAATATCTAAAATTTCAATTTCAATTTATAGGAGAAAAAGATAAAATTTTCATTTAGTCCATTTCTATGTGTAGAGATTGAATATCTATGGTGTAGAAAAACTAGACCTACTTCTAAGTGTAGAGATTGAACATCTATGGTGTAGAAAGTAGACATACCTCTAAGTGTATAGATTAAATATCTATGATGTAGAAACTAGACATATCTACCATGTAGAAACTTAATTGCTTTATTTTCCAATGTCACCAATGAATTTCATAAGCATAAAATTCAAACAACCAATGCAGTCCATCACCATAATCAAGAGTACTACATTTAAAAAAAATCAAAACCCATTCAAGGAAATCTCCAACAAAGTTTAAATTATTAAATCTCATATCATCATCATTACCATTTTAGGTGTTTAATGTAGTGTGTATGGCATAGTTGGTGTGATGGTGTCACCCTCTCCTCTAATTATAAGCTATGCATATATTGCATTGACACAGTACTACATAACAAAGTTCAAAAGGAATTTCAAAAATGGTCTACATGTTCACAAGATTCCAACCTTTTTTAATCCAATGTGAAAGTGTTATAAACATCATCGTCTTCCATAAAAGAACAAAAAAAATCCTCATCAATCATCAAGAATTAACTCTTATCAATACCTTCCTTCAAAAAGGGAGATAAAAGACATGAAAAGTTTCAAAAGATGAAACCCAATTTAATATTCACTTCTACAACATAAAGGTTATCGATATGTAAATGATATGTCGATGGTTGAATACTGATCATGAATATCACATCTTAAGTGTAAGGAAAAGTCCCTAGAAAGTACATATTCTAAAAACTTTGTCAATTTTGAAAAAAAAACTTTTACAATCTCAGTTGAGTCAAAACATCCATATGTCAATAGCCATTTTAGAACCTTTATTTCCATACATAATTTATCAAAATTGCCAACAAAATCAAACAAATCTAAATTCAATGATATTGATCAAATCCTTTTTCTAAAGTCATCTTAAGAACTTTTTCAAACATTTGGACTAATATTGAATATAAACCAATATTTTATAAATTAGTCATCCTAAGTGTCTTAATTACTCTAATTATCCTTAGGTGCACGATGTAGACTGTGTCTTAAGCCTTGGAAATATGTCCTACACTAAGCCTATGCGCACAAAGTAGACTGTGTCTTAAGCCTTGGAAATATGTCCTACACTAAGCCTATGTGCACGAGGTAGACTTTGTCTTAACCCTTAGAAGTATCCCCCACACTTGGATACATGGATATTTTGGGCTAATGATACATATTCCTAATCCATTAAGCCATTCTCTCTACACTTCTTAAATTCACTTTTATAAAAGATGGTGTGAAAATACCACCTTTAGGATGACTCATATGTCATGACTCATATGTCATGTGGTGCGCCTTCACATGAAAAGGTGGTTATACACAACCCAAATCCCAAATTTTCTACATTCCTTCACTTCCTATTTTGGCTAATGATACATATTCCTAAGCCATTAAGCCATTCTCTACACTTCTTAAAGTCACTTTTATAAGTGATGGTGTGAAAAGACACCTTTAGTTGTCTTTTCACGCCACAACTCATATGTCGTGTGGTGTGCCTCACATGAAATGATAGTTAAACACAACCCAAATGCCAACTTTTATAAATTCCTTCACTTGATTTGATGATCCACATGCATTCCCCTTGTTCCAATTAGTGCTTCTCCTTTCCAAAAGCACAAAATTATTTAATATTAATTCACTTTAAAGGCCAAAGCATTAACATTTTAGAACATACAAAGCAAAGACTTGTTTTTAAACTATGACATGAGGAAGCTTTATCATGTTTGTAAAGAATTTTTATTAGTAGAATGAAATACCTTTCAATAAATGCATAATTCCTATTCCAAATCCTTTTTTTAGACAATAAATCCATGGAAGAAACTATAATCCTTAAAATAAGTTCTTATCCTTTTTGGTTTCTCATTAATTTTCCTAAATCTATCAATATTATTTATTTTCATGAGTGTTAAAGAGTGTGTGTGTGTGTGTGTACATGTACATGTAAATGTGTGTGTGTGTGTACATATACAAATATGTATGTATGTATTCACACACACACATTTACACACATATATATAATCACACACACACATTTACACATTAGTTTGCTTCTCAACAAGAATTGTCTTCACTAAGGAGTACAAATTGGGTAGAGCATGAAAGCACATTGAACATGGGAATGCTTCCTCTCTCTCTCTCTCTCTCTCTCTCTCTCTCTCTCTCTCTCTCTCAATGTCACGCCATAGCTAGTTAATCACAAGCAAGAATCAAGCAAGCTTACCGTTAGCATACACACACACACACACACTCAAGCACTCACACATGCAAGTAAGCAACTCATCAAGACTCCATAGCTAATGACAACTCAAACATGAAAGCATGCAAGAATTAAGAAGAGATTGAGATAAGAAATAATCATGGAAATCCCAAGCTTGATCTCAAATGTATATTATATTATCAAAAGTTTCTTTATGCACTCCCATAAGTCTCTTATATCCAAGTGGGCTTTGCCTGACCGCCCACACTTTTGGGGTGCCCAAAACATGTTCTCGATACGACTCAAGCCTTATACGAACCGGCTTTTATTACAATGGCAGGCCTTTAGCCATGTATAATATGAAATACCTAAGCTAGGGGGGATTACAAAGTGGTATAGAAAAGGAGTAACAACCCCCCTACCTAAGCTAGCTTCTGTCCTTTTGGAGGCAGTTATCGAAAGACCATCGAGTTCGTGGAAAAATTACGAAGAGCTTCAAATCAAAGTGGGTTGATAGAATATGGTTGGAAAATTCTTAACATCCCTATTTGGAAAAATTTTATCAAGAAACACTCCTTGAAGTTCCGCATATGGTGGGTTGGAAGGTATCGGTGGTGGATTTGCTCGTAGTATCTGTATATTTGTTAGTGGGGGTCGGGCCAATAGGCAAAGTCAAATGCTAGCAAAGCTGTCAGAGAGGGTGCTTATAAAATATGCTAGCTCTTATTTATCTTTACATCCTTAAAATTTTCCTGGAAAATTAGAAGAGTGGTAGAGATTTTACATGTCATTTCCACATGAAAACCCTATGAATTATGATGTTCGTCCAAAAAGAATCGCATCACTTGCCGCATCCATTTGTTCTCCCCTACAACAATGGTGGCAACTTCAGAAAATTGACCAAGTATTCATTGTATTGGAGCTTAGTTGTGTACTCACTCTACTTGTAGCTTTTGGGTATGGGCATATATTGTGGATCAATCCTTTGGGAAATGGGGGCATGTCTGTAAGTGTCTTTGTAAACTCAAACCTTGTGAAACCATGGAAGTTGTCATTTTAGTTAATGTTACATTGTGCCCTGAGTAGAGAAATTTTCCTTTGTGGGTCACGTGAATCCCACACTCATGTGCTCTGGATTGGATTCTCGCCACTCTTTCCATCGAGCTTCTAGATAAGCCTTCAATAGCAACATGTTCATTTGGTATATTTATAGGGTGGCCTCTCCTGGCTTGTGGAAGACTACAATTGCATAGACTAGCTTATTATACCTTGTGATGTTTTCATGCCAAAGCAAATTGATGCCTTTTGGTGTCATATCATAAATTTCCTCCTCATCGAGGGTTGTTGATCATATTCGATCTAATCCCATTCCATGTGGGAGGGTTATTCCAGTGTGTCGTTTCTAGCCATGGGTCCTCGGGTTTTGTAGTCTAAAATTTAGGTTTGTTATTAATGTGGGTTTAGCTATGGGAGAGGTACTTGTTGGCAGCACTAGAAGAGTGTCATCTCCTTCATCCACCTTCCCTTCGCCTTTATCCATGTGGAAGCCACCTTTGTGCTCCTCTTTACTTTCTGGCTAGAATCTATTTTGCCCTTAGTTTCCTTGGCTTGATCTTTGCACTCTGGTTCTGGCCCACTGCCCCTGTCTTTCTTAGAGTCATCTTTATCCTCTTCTTTTCTTGGCATCTCCAAGATCTTCTTATCACCCCCTTCTAAACTTTTGTCCTTAGTTTCCTTGGCTTGATCTTTGCACTCTGGTCCCGGCCCACTGCCCTTGTCTTTCTTATAATCTATTTTTCCCTTAGTTTACTTGGCTTGATCTTTGCACTCTAGTTCGAGCCCACTGCCCCTGTCTTTCTTAGAGTCATCTTTATCCTCTTCTTTTCTTGGCTTCTCCAAGATCTTCTTATCACCCCCTTCTAAACTTTTGTCCTTGCTCGATGGCCCATTCTTGATCTTGATTACCGAATCATCAAGGTCATTGTGCTCGTCTAGCTCTAGGAGGTCGGGGTATGCAACATGTTTTATGTTGTGAAGAAGTAGGCATTATCTTCTCATTGCATCTCCATTTGTTTACAAATTCTCATATAGCACTCAAAACAACTTTGAAGGGTATGCTAGGTACTTAATCCTACTAGGCTTTTGATACCCTATAATAGCAAGCCTCTTTCCCCTACTTGATAGCCACCATTCTATCTCTTAAGAGCACTGCTCATCCTGAAAGGATGCTCTGTGCATGTACACCTCTTCTTCTAGCACTATCTTATGTTCTTGGTCTAGCTTTTTTGGGGTAGCATTGTCAAATAGGAAGAACCAAGCTATGAAATTGGTTATAATGGGGTGTTGGTTGTTGGCAATGTAGATTTCCATGGGCTCCTGCAGGGATATGGCCCCTATAGAACAATAAGTTGATGAGAGTACTCTACTTTCCAAGCTATTGAATTTTGTGTTGTATGCATTGTCTTGAGTATTTGGTTGGTTTGGCAGGGCAACCAAATCAAATTTCCACCCTTATAGTAGTGAGCTAATAACTGCTTCTCCACCCACATTTAGATACCATGAAGATATCTTGACATTGACTTATACGGTGGATAAATTTGGTTTAGGCACCATTGATGAGGCTTGAGTTTTCATGAGAGGGATGGTGAGGTCACTTTTGGATGGATTTACCTTTTTCAGCCTACAATGATGATAACCTTTGGTGTTATGACTGATGATTGAGGTTTGTATTCAAGAGGGGCTCTTAATGATGAAGTTTTTGTGATGGAAGGCTTTGAGTCCTTTAGCAAGGTTGGTTGAAGAGGGGCTCTCGAAGTAGAGGCTTCAGCATAAGGTGATGTCAATATAGAGGGTGGATATGCATTATCAATGTCAGTTGCTCGTTTCCATTCAACATTCTTTTTAATAAGCTTTCAAATAGAACCATGGATGTTTCAGTCTTAGTTTTAAGTTTCCTAATCACTTTGATATGGATGCATGGAATGCTCATTCTTTGATGTATTCCCAAAGAGAGTCTAAAGCATAGTCTTCCTCCTCATTTTGACTCTCAACATTCTCAAGATTACCTAATGTGGTGCTCAACATAAACAATGGTAAGGAACACTTATTAAGTTTACTGGGGCTTGTTTAGAAGAACGTGAAGATGTTGGAGGTTCACCTATATCTCTAGAAATCCCTTTGATGTAAGATTGTAAATTGAGGTGTACAAGTCACGATAAGAATGGAGGGGTATAAAAATGGAGGTTACTTCATCATAAGATGAGATTGTGTCTCCCAGTGCAAATTTAAAATGACATGTCATCACAGATTCTATAGACATTTTACTCTTATATACTGACTTACAATATCATCATTTGTAGATTATTCTTCTAAATTATCCTCATCATGCCTCAATGGATTGGTTTTGGTACACAATCCCTCTTCCTCTGTTGAAAAGGGAATTGGTATGCTTATTAATGGTGTTGGTTATGGGGAATGGGTTGAACATGAACGTCAATTGATTGTTGACCCAGTCACAGCACCTCGACCAATTTGAGCATGTTGTTTGCTAAGGCTCGTATTTTTATCCTAGGGTGGTGGGTCAAGTCTTAGTGCCTTGATTTTACTTTCACTTGCACTAGACGAGGTATTAGAGCACGTGTCTTCCTCTAATATTTCCTAAATCACTAAAAGGTTCCCATTGTTCCTTCCTATGTAATGAGATCAAATATTCTTTTAAGCACTTACAGTAACTGTCCCATACCTTGGGTCGAGGATCATGTTGTTAGTCATTTATGTGGATGACTTTGTGTGAAAAAGATAGATAGAGGGATTACAAACTCTAATAATAAAACAAAAAAGTTTAGGTGTCCCAATTTGATTGGCTGAAAATCCATGTCCTTTGCCACAATAATACTCCCTTTGGCCCTTGTGCCAAAGTAATACTCCCTCCTTTGAGTAACATTATGGGGGTAGTTGGTTTTGATGATTTATCGATGTTGTTTTTTTGCCCTCTTGGAAATTGTATGCTCACATTCTTATGAGAGTGGCCATGGGAAAATTTTGAAATGATAACCGGAAGGCAAAAGGTGGGACACCTTAGTATTAAATCACATCAGAGCATAAACCCCTCCATCCAGCATCCCCCTCCATCTATATTTAAAATTTGGTTGAGCACAATCTCCTCTACCCTTGCAATTATTGGGAATCCAGGCTAATATGTCTAATATGTCTATAGTAGAATTCTATAATGCCTTGCTTGAAAATTTTGAAAGTCACTAGAAGAAAGGGGGTGTCTTACGACCCCTTTCTCTTGTAGACCTAATGTGTTGTGCATAATGCACGTAGCATCACCATCCCAATTTTCATAACATGTATCCTAACCTAGTCTTTCTATATTACCACCATTGTAAGGCTTTGAGTCATGACATCTCACAATGTGTGTATTCACATGTAACGAGTGCACAACAATTACCTCCTCAAAAACAAGGAGCCCCATGTACACGTTTAGTCTCCATGACTCCAACAAAACTAGGGATATAAACTACTAAAGAAAGTAGTCATATAAATTAACTAGGGATATAAACTACTAAGAAAGTTATTCAGTACTTCTATTACCATGGACCACACAAGGTTATAGACTATCCAGTATGAAATGCACCTACAATTTTTGATACCACACAACCCATGTGTGCATCAATCACATGTTCAAAGACTGCCGGAGGAGAGAGGCCATATTGCAAGCTACCTTGCAATATCTAACTCTCAATATCTTAAGTGTGCAAATTGGACATTTGTCCACTATTCCACTAAATATGCTCACACGTCTACAATCCAAGGTGGACACAAAAGCCAAAAATCCTAAAAAGAACACTCTACATAAGAGCTAGAGGAAAATGTCTTGTTTCCAAAAAAAGATTCACAACCTCCTAAGCCAAAGCTACACAATTTGAAGAGGTTAGGACTAAACCTTAAGACAAGGAAAAGAAGCCTGAAGAAAGCCTAAGCCTATGGGAGGTAAACATAACACCATGTACTAGCATCAGAATGAAGATAAAACCAACACCACAAACCCAGCAACTAACCCAAAGAAACCAGCTAGAAGAAGCCACGGATGTGTAGTGGTTAATATACCCCCTTGTTAATGGTGATCACGTCCTTACATCACCTAGGTTAGTGGTGAAGCTATTGTCGAGGTGGAAAGTTGTGGATGGTTGAAGTTGGCGTGCAATGTTAAGTGGTATGGTTTGAAACCAAACGACACCGGATACATGGCAAATTAGTGATGAGCTTAGGGTAGACCTAGGGATAGGTAGCTTGTTAAGACAACATAGAATATAGAATGCAAAGTAGAAGTTTGTCATATGAGGCCTCCTCCTATTTTTTAATATAAGTGGCTTAGGCCCTTAAAATTCAGGTGGTTGTTAGAAGTGACCCACACCCTTGGGATTGGCGAAATGCACGTCAAGACCACCATGGAATGATTTGTATGGGTAGATGGTGGTTTGGATCTTCTTGGCATGACATGTTACTATGCCTTGATCTCGTGGCGTGATACCTCTACTGATTGGGCTTCTTCGTGGCAAATACATTAGGCAAGGCAAGGTTGTGTGTTGAATTAGAGTAGTCCAAGGAGAGGTTGCATGCATTGAAGCTCTTGGAGATACCTGCAAGGTCGATGGTTCTTTAGGTGATGGGTCATACCATAGGCTAGTCTCTTAAGCCATGGCCCCCCATCCATAGATATACTTGGAGGGATTGCATTGACGAAGTTAGTTTCAAGTGCATGTGTGCATGCATAGATGTGAAAAAAAAATGTGATGAGTATATAGGTGTGACATGCATGGGTAATGGTGGGTGGAAGGTGTGCCCTATATGTGTACTCCTCCAACCTCAAAGATTGCAACTTACTGCTTTCTTCGACTCTTTTTATTTCTTTCTTCGACATTTACTTTGACATCCCTTTTCTTGGGGAGTCAAGATCATTAGATTGTTGATGGATGCACTAGAATTTTCCCATATCTACAATGGAGCTAGTGGGCAGCGACCTTTAAGGCTCGAGGGATTTGGTGTTAGAGCAAGCACGCGGATAGAGGTAATGTGGATCAATGGGTGGTGGAGCCAAAAAAGAGGCCATAAAAGGTTCTTGTTGATTTGAGGAAGATCCAGGCGATGGGCCATACCATGGGCCAGGCTTGTGCCCATCATGGTCCCCCCCATCTAGAAATGTACTTGGATGGCTGCCGACTTAATGTAGGTGCTTGAGATATTGGTGCCCGTTAATGTGTCTACTAGATGAAAAACTTGTCTATATATTGCAGGTGTCATGCATGGGCTATGGGCTAAAGGTATTCTCGTGTAGAATCTCCTTCTATGGTGAAAACTCCAACTTGGTGAAAACTCCAACACTTATTTATCTATGTTCGTCAACTCTTACACATGGTTTGGGGTAGGAGATTGAGTGTTGATGTGTAACAAGGCCGGATAACAGGGAACTGTGAATGAGGTTGGGTTGTCCATGAGAATGAAAGAATTTAGGAAGCCTAGTATGGCATGTACGTTGGTGGTACCCGCAAGCTATGGGTGGCTTGCTAGATATGGTTGAATGGATCTAGGTGATTCTTAAGCTTCTTCTTATAGTGTTGGTGTGGCTAATCGGCTCTCTTGCATGAAGCATAGTGATGTCGGTAGAAAGAACACAAGCATTACAAAGCTTGTGAGGCTTAGGGGTAAAATTTTGGATTACTAGATAATACCAACCTTGGGTGTGTGGTATTTTCCAGCTCGTGTTGTAGGTTAACATGGTTTCACTTGCTCAACCTACCGTAAGGCGCTTTTCCACCATCTTACCTACTTGAACGGGCACTTACATTTTGTAAAATGGCATTGGATCATGTAAAGTAGTCATACCTTGAGCTTAATGTAAAGTGGCACTGAATCATGTAAAGTGGCCTTACCTTGAGCTTAATGTCTAGGGAAAGTCTAAGGACTCTGTGTACTAGTAGTAGAGGCTGGACCATTTTAAACTAGCCACTTATATATGTTGTTTTTGACACTAACCAATACACATTCATTCCCTTGCAATACTTGTTGGCTCTTCTCTTCGCTATTCTTGCATGTATGCTATTGAATCTTGATTGCTTGATGGATGCATGCTAGATAGATTTATTTGTAGGTTTCCCTCTTGTGTTAAACTTCTTCTTCTTCCCCTGCCTTTTGTAAAGAGAGCCACCGCAAAGACAAATCTCCATTTGCCTCTATCCAGGCAAAGAGAGCTCTTCCTTTATCTAGGCAAAGAGAGATCTTCCTTTATCCCTTTATAGCAAGGCAAGCGAGTAAGGATGCGGCAAATGAGCTAGCGCACCCATATCGAGGAGTTGCATTATGGCTTGAATAACATATGATTTCGTAAGGCTAAGGTAAGTTATTGACTTGAACATATGTTATTGCCCGCTTTTGCCTCTCCAAGAAACACATTCACAAGAGAATAACTTAGCAAGCTGTAATAATCGTCGTGGGAATCTCTCTAATAGATAGGGTAGTAGTTTCCATCACCATTTCCACGTGTGTTGTCACACTGTCACATTGGACTACATGTCCTTGTCCCTTTTCTCACCTCACAACACTTATACAAGCTCACTAGCATACGTTAGTAGAGAAGAAGATTAGAGAGGGGATTAGCACAAGAGAAAGACTTAATTGCACAGTGGGAGTATGTTATGTTATGAGAGAGAATGACTTATATACATAAGGCCATATAAGTGTTCACACACACTTAAACTATGGTTGACTGTGTGCCTAAGGAGGACTTCATTCTAGCTTGTTGCCACACATTCTTGGAGCAAGAATCACCATAAAGATCCCGTCGGACCATTTTTCAAGTGTCCATGGACACAATTGCTTCATAGATTGATTATATATGCTTCATAGATTTGGACACAATTGCTTCATAAATTGATTATATATGCTTCATAGATTTGGACACAATTGCTTCATAGATTGATTATATATGCTTATGGTGTTTTCATCTTTGCTATTTAATGTAGAATTATAGTGGTAACTCCTGTTAATCCCAAAATGGGTTAACATTTTCCCATTTTTAATATTGATCGTGTCCTCCATGATCGAGTAGAAGACTTTATACTGGGGAGATTTGAGAAGCTATTTTGTTGATGCCTATGTTGTTGCATGAATGTCCAATGGTTAGGCTCACGTCAATTAAACTTTTGAGTTTTCTTCTTTTGAGATTATTTGTGGTTCAAGTGATTTATTGGAAATGTTGGGGATGATTTTTATTGCTTTTAGAATAACTTTTTTTGGCATGAAAAACTTAAGATACTCACAGTCATGAATTTCCACTAGTTTTTCATATCGATTGAACTATTGCATTTCCTATTTGGGAGAGGATTTTATTATTCACCTAATTATTTGAATATCTAGGAATGATCCGTGATGTTTTTTGAACCTATTTTGTCAAAGTGAGGAACTTGAGTTTTTCACAACGTGAATATAAATATATCCACTACTTTTTCACGCCAATTGGTTTTTGAATTTCATGCTTTTGAGTGTCCTTTATTATTCCCCTAACTTTTGAGAAGTTCTAACCATGAGTTATGATCCCTTTTTAGTGACTTTTTCTGGGTGTGAAACATAAGATACGACTATCTGAGGAAAATTATCCGTGAGAACATTCTTGTCTTTATTATCCTTCTTGCCTTCATGGGTGTTGGGGCCCTTCCTTATGCTTGCTGGTAAGCTTCAATGATCTCCTTCACCAATGACTACTACCAAAGTGAGTTGACAAACATCTTGAGACGTCCCATGCGGTCAGAGGACTCTGTTGTGATAGTAGACGTTGATGCATCTGATAAGGTGACCTGTTGTATATCCTTGTTGCTCAAACTATAAGCAAGTTCTTATGGCTTCTTCTTTTTTGGGAGAGGGTTCTTGTGGTCTACTTGTTGTGGCTTTGGGTCGTCACACGATTACAGACATATGTGTGATTCTTCTTAACATAGAAGTTGGTGGTGATGCTATTCTTTCTTTGATAGCTTTGGAAACCTAGATGGTGGAATTACCATCATAATATCCTTGAGCAATGAGTGGCATGTAGGCACCCATTTTTTTTAGATCTTACAATGAAGGAGTAGGTGTCTTTGTTTGGCGAGGTTTATTCCTCTGTGCCAGTTGAGGGAATCTTATGGATCTTTTTGGAATCCACACATTTTCATTACCTTTATAGAATTCGTGTACTTATAATAATTTCTTGGTAACCCATATTTAATGAGTTGGAAAAGTTCCATGTAAAGAAGTCCATAATCATGCTTACTTAGGGAACCACCTCCTATTGAGGGAAATTTACCAAAGCTTTTATGCCACAAAGGTGAAAGGAATGTCATCTTTTCCTAAGTTTGTGGTGATATCGTGGTGCTGCAGAGTCGCATTGCTATGCAGAATCATTGGGGTTTGCTTGCTGGTGTTGTTAACAAGAAGGATTGCGTTGCTAAGCCACTAGCGCCTGAAGCATCATCACCACTAAACTGTAGCTCTAGCAAATTTTGATTTCAAGGAGCTGCTGGCTAGGGCAGAGGCCACGACAGATGTGGAGAAATTAGATGCAATCATAGCAACCATTTCTACATACTCAATGATGTTTGTACAGCTGCATGTTGGGGTGTTAAGGGAGGAATATAGTCGGCTACTACAAGAGGCCATTGTTGTTAAGGGGTTGTTTAGGAGATGACTGTTATTCTCAGGAGACCCTAGCCTTAGAATTCAAGATAACAATTGGTGGATTCCTAATGGTGAATACTTATATCATGAAGGATATCGTTTCTTCTAGGAAATATTAGTATCATGCTATAATTTAGACATATTGTTTTAGAGGAGATACATTGGCCTCCATTTATGGGTCATAGAGAGATATCCTCTACATTACATGATGTGGGTAGAGGATGTAGCTAGATTTGTTGTCGAGTGTATGACTTGTCAAAAGATGAAAAAGGATGTAGCTAGATTTGTTGTCGAGTGTATGACTTATCAAAAGATCAAGAGCTACAATGGCTACAAAGACCAGACTCAAGGCCTATTGATGCTATAATGAACCATGGGAGAGTAGATATCAATTGACTTCTCATCATAGGTTTCCCTACTAGTGCACATCATAATAAAATAATTTGGACTATAGTGGACCGTTTTAGTAAAGAAGTATATTTTATTCCATGCAAAAAGAAATTGGCATCTCAATAAGCCGCATGCTTGTTTATCAAGTAAAATTTTGTGCATCCTGGATTAACCTAGGTCATTGTGTCTGATCATCGTGATTCTAAGTTTTGCAACCATTTTTAGACTACACTCTTTGAGAACTTAGGCACTAGGATTTCATGACTACATTTCATCCAGAGTCTAATGGACAAATAGAAATTGCTAATATCTTACTAATTTGCTACTATAGCATTTCATGATTGATCGTGATTCTAAGTTTTGTTTGCATTTTTGGACTACAGTCTTTGAGAAGTTAGGCATCACCTTGAGTAGACACCCCTCACGACTCTGTCTCCCCTTCCTCAAGTATTCTTCTTCTTTTCTAGCTCACTAAAAGATGGATTCATCAATCATGACACTGCTCCTTTCATGCTCTTAATTCTCACATACTCCATTTATGCATGCACAACTTCTTCTCAAATTTATGTTTGTGTAGTTCTTTTTTCTTAGTAGTCTTGAAAAAAAACTAGAATTAAGGTTGCTAGAAACTTGCTATATGTGGTGAAATAGAAAGTATCAAATAACAACCATCAACTCAAATAACCTACTTTCTTCTATATTCTATTAGCATAGCAACCAAAGAAAAAGAGGAAGAGGAAAAGGAAACCTTGGAATGCATCACAACAAGAGCGCAAAGGAAAGGGATATATTAACATGTTATAATAGGCAGAGTAAAGTGAGATCTTGACATGTCATAAAAAGGGCACAAAGTTGTTTGATGAGCTTGACCAAAGCAATAATAAGGATCACAAGAAAGAGGCCCCATAACCATTCAACCAACATGCTAAAGGTAGATTAAACCATAAATGAAGAGTGGGGAAATAGGTAGTGCATTTAAAGGGGGCATAACGAATAATTAAGATAGTTATGAAGCTTATCTCAAACCATGTCTTTTGGAAAAAATATGCCCAAGGGCTAAACATGAGTTACAAGTAGAGTGAGTCTTCCAATTGCCAAAAAAAGGGGGGCATCCCTAAAAGAGGAAAGAGGGGTGGCACTAACACAAAGGAGGAAAAAGAGGACAGAGGGGTGACACTAACATAATTGCTAGATAAATTAGAGTGAGTCTTGCAATTGCCAAAAAAAAGGGGGCATCCCTCAAGATTCTCACCTTTGGATGGAAGGGTGCCCTCCCCCCTTCCCCCCCCCCCCCCCCCCCCCAAGTCCAAAGGTGCTTAAAATTTTCTCAAATTAGCACTGATTATTCTTGACCTTGAGTAGGGATGCTCACCCTTGGATGTAAGGGTGCCCCCTAGTCAAAAGGCTCCCTCATTGTTGCTTATTAGTCACCCCTCATTTCTTTGAGCAAAGCACCAACTTGATCCTCATCCATTTCTTGCCCACACTGTAGTGGCCTTAGTAGACCATCAATTTCTCTAGCAAAACGAAAGGTGGATATCTTGTCCAAAGGGAGTCCAAGGGGAGGATGGCCTCCCTTTGGACAAGATACCCACTGTAATGGCCTCCCACTATATTGGTCAAATAGAGGATGGCCTCCCACTACATTGGTTGAACATGGCTCCCCCACTATAAGGGTCTTTATGCACTTGGATGTGATACCAAGAATAGAGTTGCTTTTTATTGGGTGCCCTTATCCTTCATTTTAATGAGAATTTCAACCATTTTCTATGTAATTCATGGCAGGGGCCAAATTTGACAAGTGCGTAAAGGTCCTAGCTAGCTTGGCCCTTGACGATGTAAATGCAGTGTCACCATGGAACCATCCCCCTTACAATAACAAGTGGAGCGCTACTCTTTCTCATAATTGATCTAGAGGGTTTACAGATTAGACTAGGCGCCCAAACATGAATTAAGGCCAAGCCTTGGATTCCTTGGCGAGCTTGAAAAGTTGTACACACTTCAAGAGTTAGAATTCAAAGATCATGTCCACATCAAGGTCATGTTTTATGGAATGGACATGGTAAACTGCACCAAGGAAGTAATTTCCCTCCCTTATTTTCTGCCTAACTTTATGCTCTCTTCTCTGTCTTTGCTATCTTCATTGAAACACCAGCGAGAACCTCTTTGCCTTCCATTGTCTTTGATGTGTAAAGGGTGTACCGACAAGGTTTTGTTCAACCGGTTTGTTTCACCGGGGGGGTGGGGGTGCTGGGAGTTGTGTGTGGGGGGGGGAGACCTGTAAACCCCTTAGGATGATGATCCTTGATGATTGTTGATGAATGACACACACACACACACATATGTATGTAAAGAGATTCTTCCAAAGAAATGAGTGGGCCAAAGATCCTCGAGGACCTCGCATTAAAAAAATACATTGCTTATTTGGTGAAATTTTTTTAAAGAGCATAAAATTTTAAAAAAAGTAATACAATTTTGAGGTGGGGGAGTAACCGCCGGATATTCGAGAGGCACCTCCGAAAGAAGATGCTTTTAAAAATTGCAAGTGAAAAAGCAGAACCGCCCGTCACAACAACAGCAAGTGTGAAAACTTGGTGATCCTCTCAAAGCCTGGCAGGTGGACTTCTCCTCCTCCAAGCTTTGCATTCTTCCACAGCCCACCAACCGCCTCATTTCCCCTCATTTTCCTGCTAATCTCTCTCTTATAAGCTTCCTGTTTCTCCTGTTTCTTCGTTTGCTTGCTATTACACTTCGGTCGCCTTTTTTCCCCCCATTTTTTCTCCCACCTTCCTGCTGTTTTTACCCAGTCTTCTGCCAATTCCCTCTCATTTCTTGCTATTTCTCTTCATTTTTCTTAAATCTCTTGCGAAACACAGGTTTTCTTGTAAGGATCGCCCCAGCTCCTGCATTTGGGCGATCTAGCGGGGTTAATTACAGTTAAATCATGAGCAATTCGGCCGTCCTTGCTGCTGCTCCTGTTTCAACCACAGGCAACCCAGCAGGTAAGCTTGATTGGCCCTAATTAAGCACGACTTACCATGTACTATGTTTCCAAAAAAAGATGCTTATTACTAATGTTCCGTTTTTCTGATGCACGGGCATTTTTAGATCTGTAATTTTTTGGGTCTCTGTATGCGTGCTGTTTGGCGTTTGAGATTTCACGCTGTGGCTTTTCAACTGCCTTCACAGATTGATGGGTGTTCTTGGGGCACTGTTGCTTAATAAATAAAAAATTAAATCCGTAAATTTCTTTTTCTTTTTTAGATGGCTTTCTGCACTGGTGTAGAATTTTATTTTCTTAAATGGGTTTTTTTGCCTGTAGGAAGCTTTAATATTAGTCACTGTTTGATAATATTCTTATTTTTTGCAGAGGAAGTCTGTGTAGGACCTCCAATAAGGTCCCAGAGAAGCAACAGGTCGGCCGGTAAAGGTGAGCAGTGATTTTCATTGCTTGTTAACTCTTTGAATAATGCTAGTTAATCATGTTAAATTTGCAGGCTGCGTGGGTGTGTGAGTGTGAGTGTGGGGGTGGGTGTGGGTGTGTGTATTTATACTGTCAACTGCATGCATTATATGTATGATGCTGGTTAGTCATGTTTATTTTGCAGGCTTAAGTTCTTACATATGCAGCGCGGCAATTGTTTTTTCCGATTTTTTAGAAACTTATTCGTTGTGCATGTCTTCAGGTAGAAGGAGAAGAGCTATTGCAGAGCAAAGGCGGGCAGAGCAGCAGCATTGGAGCCATCTTGTGCATGACAGTGAAGAGGAAATTTATGTAGCGCCTCCAAGGCCACCGATCAGCAGGCGGCAGTTGAGGCGAGCTGCCAGACGCTCCTCTCAGGGGGAGTGGGAGGTTAATGAGGATGACGATAACCTTGATGTCGCCCTTGGTAATTCAATCAAGTGAAAAATACTTGTGTTGAGCAGGTGCTAGCTATAGAGCTACGTATCTTGGCTTTAGTTTGTTGCCATGTGCGTACAGTAGCCTTTTTTCTGTTAGGAGGTAATGTATGTTGTGAGGTTGGTTTTTTTTTTGGCAAAGTGTCCTTGTGTTGGAAGTGCTCAGAATGCATGGGGTTCATAACTGCTTCTTCCTTTTTATGTGCAGCTCTCTCTCTTTCATTGTCGGAATTGCCCCATGATGCAAGGGAAGATAGTGGGCCAATGGTTAACCTTACCCGCCCAGCCGAACACGGGCACTTGGACTTGTCATATGAGGTATGTGTAAAAGTAAATGTTCTTTGCTGCTTGCGTAGCCTTTATATCCATGACAATAATTGCTGTCTGTTGTCATTCTTGGAATTTCCTAATCTATGCATGAATTTTTGGGCAGAGCCTGGTGATGCTGGAGAATGTGAAATGTACAGCTCCTGCTCCCTTAGTCAGATCATTGGCAGGGCACATTTTCAACAAGGACAATCACATCTCGTCGGCCGAGAGTGTAGAGGAGTAAGTGATACACATCTTACATGCATGCATGGTGTTATCAGCCTTGATCAACTACATGTTACATCATTCATGGCATAGTAATCGTATGATGATGTGATGAAGTTGGCCATTGATGTAATGTAGTCACCCATTTGCAGGAAAATGAGCATGCACATGGTTTGACTGTAATTAGAACTGCCTCTTATATGCCTGTTTTTCTTACAGACTCTGCACTATCTGCCAGATCGAGTATAAAGACGGGGACTCGTGCATGCTGCTGCCTTGTCTGCACGCATTCCATGATGTTTGTGGTTCTGAATGGTTTCTGAACCACTCAAAATTATGTCCAGTGTGCAAGCATGATGTCACTGAGAAGGCTTGAATGTCAACATCTTCTGTGCAAGTGGAGGATGTCAGATTATGAGGCACACCACCTTAGGCTTCTGCTGCTGCATCTCTCTCTTTACATGCTGTACAGTTTAATATGCTGTAGATATCTCGCTTTGTACAGAATTCCTTCCTGCCAATACTCTCCACTATCATGGATTGTCAATTGTATTCATTGTTTCAAACAAATGGAAGCAAAACTTTTGTATTTGAAAACTGTGTAGTGTGCTATATGCAGAATGTGTTCTAGCTCTTAGGAGTTCAAATTCTATTGTTTATGGCTAGTTACAAGTGGACCTTCACATGTTTGTGGACATGTGAAGCCACCTTGCGGAGGAATATATCAGCAGGGGCTGTTGGATGATTCCATATGCGTGTCATCATTTTGACATGTGACCTCTTAAAAAAGGGGATGTCTGACGTGGGATGGTGTCTTGCAGATGGAAACTCATCTGCCAGTTCTACCCTGGACTCTCACAGCTTCCTCCAAACCATTCACCAATTCCACCCTGCCCTCTTATGCATCCGGACCCTCACACCCAATCTGTGCCCTGACACCCATCACCAGCTTTGCTGCTTCATGATTTTCGTCTGCAAGCACAGAGAGGCACCTGCATGGGTGATTCTGGGCTGCAAGCAGAGGCTTGACAGGGTTGAACTGGCTTTTTCGCAGGAGCCACAAGCTTCATGTGCAGGAGGGGGTAGGCTGTGTGAAGATGACCTGTGCTGGAATCAACACAGCAGTTGAAATCTCCCGATCATAGCGGGCCCTCAGCTTTACCTCTCTGCAGCCCCTCATATTGATTATGGTGATTGATTTGGAATCTTTGGTCTGCAATCTGGTGAGAGGAGGTGTGCTTGTAACTATCTAACTTGGCAAGTAGTATCAGTAAACTTGGTCCATCTCTGCCTGTTGATAGCAGCTAACCTACGACCGTTACCATTGCTGGAGGATCAATGGCAAAGAAATTTTTTTATGGTCAGACAGAGTTTGTGGCAGTGTCATGCTGTTATGCAGGCAAAGTCTCTCTGAAAGAGTGAGCATTGCAAACGGGCATCCAATCAGATCCATCCATGCTGCCAGTGACCTTGTGCTGTTATGTTGCCCATCCATCACCCTTATAGGGCTTGCTGGCAACTCTATGTGGGACAGAATCCAAAATATATGCTTTTCAACGCAAAGGATTCCAGTAGAACCCCTTTGCTTCATTTGTTTCAAGTTGTGTTCATCACAAAATGCATTTCTTGTGAAAATGGTGGTGTCCCCATGAGAATTGACAGTCCTTTAGGTTGGTTATTTAGTATTGTTTTTAACTTCTACCATTGGTTATAGGGGTTAGAAAGGAATTGTAAGATTCCTACCCAGCCTCTCAGGATGTCCAGTATCTTCCCCTGGAATCAATCTCCTCTTCAGAAATATAAAAGATCTTGTTTTTGCTTGTTTTGGCCTAGAGAGAGAAAATGTTCTAGAGAGGTTATTCAGATTTTGAATATTTTTGGATAGAAAAATTTCTCATCTTATTTATATAAGTTCTCTTGAAACAGAAGTTCGAAAAGATTTCCAAAAGGTGCATTAGAAATCAAGTATAATTTGTTTAAGAGGCATTATCTTAAGGGTCAAGATTTTTTCGAAATTTTAAATTAAGGTTCTTATGGGCCAATAAGATCAATCCATGTGTGAGGAGGAGATAAATCTAATTTGTAAAAAAAAAACCCAAAAATGAGTAAATGTTCACATAAGATGAAGAGCTGACTATGTACAAGGTTTATTAGTAAAAAACTATGAGTAATATTAAAAAAATAAGATATTTTGGGTATAATGATTTTATTTTGACACATATATAAGGAAGACGAGTCCCTTCAAGGAGGCGTTTACTTCACATGCTTGAATGAGTTTTAAATTAAAAAATAATGTGATATTTTTATCTCTCCTCTCTCTTGAATCAAATCGAATCAAAACCGAATAAAAAAAAAACCAAACTAGGTTCAAATCTAGTCTAAATTCAATCAAACTGAATTTGAAAATTTTTAGAAATCAGTCGCTCTTGGTTAGAGTCTTCCTCTCTTATAAGTAGAACCTGAGTTCTTTGTAAAAAAATATGAACTATGTCAGAATTATGCTGAAATAATGATAATTTTTATTATTCTCTAAAATTCTCTCTAAATTGAAGAAATTGGAGCTTTCCTCCTTCTTCAATCTCCATTGGTGGCTCCATCAGTATACTAAATCAATTGATTGGTTGGGGATCTCTATCGTGATCAAAGAATCAAGCAATTTGTAAGGTAAAGTGTGAATTTTGATCTTTTTTCATAATTTCTCAATGTTTCTCTCTTCTCAATCCCTCTTAAGCTTGAGAAGCTTAATTAGAATGACTTTTTAATGTTATTGAAGTTAATTGATGAATGGTAGTAAGAAAATACATAAATTCTCATTTATATTTAATTTTAATGGTTATTATGATTTGATCTTCTCTAAAATGAAAATGATATTATGTCTCATTGAAAAAAGGCATTCCTCTCCTCTTTAGTAAATCCAACCATTCTTTATCCTAGATGAATGATTAATGGATAAAATCAAGTTTTTCATAATGTTTCTCTTAAATAAGTAGAAATTGCTTACATTAGAATGAATTAAATACTCTTGGTGAAATTCTAGTTGATTTTAGAAAGTTAAAAATTGAAAAATGGTCAGCCATACAAAGGAGGTTATGGCGAAATTTTTTAAAATTGTGTAAAAATAAGTTTTACTTTTTTATTCTAAAAGTGTAATTCTTACTAAATTGGTTTATGCATGGATAGATGCATAAAGAATTTAAATTAATCCAAAAAGTGTTATTTTTATCAATTTTTTATTTTATGCATAGAAAGATGCATAAAGATTTTTATTTTTAATTCAAAAGAGTGATTTTTATCATAAATGATTTTATGCATAAATTAGATGCATAAAAGAAATTCTTTTATATTAAAAGAGTGATTTTCATCATAAATGATTTGTATGCATAAACATATGCATAAAAGATATTTTTTTATATTAAAAGTGTGATTTTTATCATAAATAATTTTATGCATAAATTAGATGCATAAAAGAAATTCTTTTATATTAAAAGAGTGATTTTCATCATAAATGATTTGTATGCATAAACATATGCATAAAAGATATTTTTTTATATTAAAAGTGTGATTTTTATCATAAATAATTTTATACATAAATTAGATGCATAAAAGAAATTCTTTTATATTAAAAGAGTGATTTTCATCATAAATGATTTTATGCATAAATTAGATGCATAAAAGAAATTCTTTTATATCAAGAGTGATTATCATCATAAATGATTTGTATGCATAAACATATGCATAAAAGATAATTTTTTATATATTAAAAGTGTGATTTTCATCATAAATGATTTTATGCATAAGAGAAATTCTTTTATTCTAAAAGTGTAATTCCTACTAAATTGGATTTATGCATGGAAAGATGCATAAAGAATTTATTTTAACCCAAAAGTGTTATTCTCATTAATTTTGATTTTATGCATAGAAAGATGCATAAAGAAATCTATTTTTAGTTCAAAAGAGTTATTTTCATCAATTTTGATTTTATGCATGAGACGATGCATAAAAGATCGAATTTTAATTCAAAAGTGTCATTCTCATTTAAAATGAATTTATGCATAGAAAGATGCATAAAAGATTGATTTTTATTTCGAAAGTGTTATTCTCCTTAAAATGAAATTCATGCATAAATAGATACGTAAAGAAATCTTATATTAAAAATAAGAATTCTCTTGTATTCTATAAATAGATATGAGGATGTGAAATGAATCAGATATATAAAAATGAACCAAGGAATGGATGTATGGATGTGGATGTGGATGTATGGATGTGGATGTGGATGTATGAATGTGGATGTGAAAATGGATGTATGGATGTAGATGTGAATGTGAATGTGGATGTGGATGAGGATGTATGAATGTGAATGTGGATGTGGATGTGGATGTATGAATGTGGATGTGAAAATGAATATATGGATGTAGATGTATGGATGTGGATGTGAAAATGGATGTATGGATGTAGATGTGGATGAGGATGTATGAATGTGAATGTGGATGTCGATGTATGGATGTGGATGTGGATGTATGAATGTGGATGTGAAAATGGATGTGAATGTATGGATGTGGATGTGGATGTGAAAATAGATGTGAATGTATGGATGTGAAAGTCGATGTATGGATATGGATGTATGGATGTGGATGTAGATGTATGAATGTAGATCTGAAAATGGATGTATGTATAAATATGGATGTGAAAATGGATGTATGGATGTAAATGTGGATGTGGATGTGGATGTATGACTGTGGATGTGAATGTGGATGTATGAATGTGGATGTGAAAATGGATGTATGGATGTGGATGTGTATGTGGAATAATGAATGCGAATATTTATGTAAATGGATATGACGTCGATATGAACAAATGGATGAGATGAGATGTCATGTGAATCAGAATGTGAATGAATGATATAAGATGTGAATGAATGAGATGTAATGAGAAATGGATATGATGAGACATAATGTAATTTAAGAAAGTTAGGAATAGATGTTATGTGAAGTGAATGAATCTGATGTGATGGGATGAAAAATGATGTATCCGGTTAAGAATGGATACGCATATGATTTGAATTTGGGTTAAGTAATATGGATTGATGTGGAGCAATGTGGAAAGACCAGAGTTCAATATAGAAACTGTATTTGTGACCTGTTTGTAAATGACTGTTTTATGTCAAGAATGTTGGGGAAGCATTTTGACTGTCTTGTGATTAAGGTCGTGGAGACCTAACTGATAAAGTTGCAACTGCTGACAGAGAGTCATTGGAGGACGTCTCGCGTAGCAAGGTCTACCGAGGTCTTGATCAGCCTTGGTTCGATTTAAATGGTGAGGTTCCGGTACGGTGGATGAGGGACCAAGGAAGCGGCCTATGAGTGAAGCTCTAGGTGACCTGCGAAGGATCCTAGAGGGTGCTGACCATACGGTGCTCGGGCTTTGGGTCGTCGAAGATACCCACACGTGCGTCATGGAAGATATTGGAATAAGGAGTAAGAGTTGTTTTCTGAAACCGGGCATGGATCTGGTTGATTGACCTTGCTGGTCCTCAACGGATAAGTCCATGGCTCTTTTATATGGATCTGTTGGTTGATCTTGCTGATCTTCCACGGAGATTCCATTTTGTTATGTGAATATATTGTCGGTTACTATGAGCTAGGAACTATCAAAAAGGTCCTTGAGTGAACAGGTGGTGAGCGTTCTGGTTGCCAATGATGCCATAAGTACACCGATGAATTAATGATTGAAAATATGGATTCAACCAGAGATTTTGAGGATTGTGATCAGTGACATAATGGTTTCATTAAAGGATTGTTTTAAAGTTAGCTGATGCTGAGAAAAAGACAATTTCATATTGGGTGTGTAAGTGGTGTGACTAGTTTTATGTTTGCATGAACTTCCGGCTAGGGGACCTGGGAACTCCTTTCCCTGGTACCCGGGACAAAACCTAACCAAATTCCTAATTGAATCCCATCACTACAGTGGTTGGGCGGTTGGCTAACCCATGGGACTGGATGGGGTTAGGCTGGATTGATGGATCCATAAAATGAGACTCAATTTCTATTGTAGTATGCTAGATGAAGTAAATCTCGAATAGTAATTGTTCTATGGAAAAAGGAATCAACGGCTGTGCCTCTCGATGGGGAAAAAAGCGTTGATCTCTATGATCCAAGTGCAATCTATCCCTTGATCTGACTATGGAACTTACGAGTTCGGTCAGATCAGTTCAGTTAGTTAAGGCTTTTGACCACGTTAGGGAAAAATTATCTTGGTGGAATCATCCGTGCTTTCCGGGCAAAGGAAGTTTTTTCCGGGTTCGGTTTTGGAAAAACGGATGGATTAGTCCCTCGTCCGGATATCCGTTGGACGAGGCCCCGAATGTGGGACCCCAAGATGTGCTACTTCCACTGCTAGCACACCCAGAATCCGTTGCGCGGTGGGGACGGGGATCTCACAGTTGGTATCAGAGCTAATTGGGTAATGAGGATCAATCGAGAAGCCAAATATGTCAAAAATTTATCAAGAAGAAGTAAAAGGTTGTAATTGTGTGATAAAATTCATACGATTTGATGTTCAAACTGAAATTCGTAATTTGGTAATTGGGTCTTCAAATGGAAGTACCACAATTGTATAGAACCCCTGACTTGCTTGAGGCCTAGACATGATAGTATTTACCTTATAATTCCAAGGACCATGACTACTCGTATATACCGAGGATATAACTGCAGCTCTTTACTCTGGCAGTATATACAAGTAAATCTAAGACTTGAAATTATAAGCATTAATGCTATCCAGATGATGAATTCGAATGTGGTTGATATGATTTTTAAATTCTGGTTGAGAACTGATGAGTTGATTTGGATTGTGATTGAAAAATGAAGATTTCTGAATTTTGGCTGAATTGTAATTAACTAAGTAAAACCAAAATTAGGATGAATGGGACGAGTCCCTGTGATGATGTTCTTAACTGGAATGATGTTAATGACTTCAGCCAATCACTATCAGATTAGTGGATTGTGCTTGCAGATTACTACTGTTAACTTTTGATCAGTGGATCAAGTTAAGGGTTGATAAATTAAAAATCTGAAAAATTGAAATCCCCATGGAGGATTGTTCAGATAAAAAAATTCAGTCTTGATTCTATGGAGAGCCGACCTATTTAGAGAACCCCAGAATCAGTTGAATTAAAATTCGAATTGAATCATAAATAAAGAAACTTAACAAGAATTTTCGTATTGATAGGAACATGGACCGAGGTCGTCGTGGTAGAAATGTTAACCCCCAACTCGATGAAGAAGAGCTCGACCTGGATGTTTGTAAAACTCTTCGTAGTTC
This sequence comes from Cibotium barometz, assembly GCF_041138505.1. Classification (NCBI taxonomy): domain Eukaryota; kingdom Viridiplantae; phylum Streptophyta; class Polypodiopsida; order Cyatheales; family Cibotiaceae; genus Cibotium; species Cibotium barometz. The sequence goes on along the minus strand of NC_141046.1, from coordinate 62,975,622 downwards.
GCAGCCTGGACCTTTCAAGGGTCAAGGGGAAAACTTGGGCGAGGCTATGAAGAAGTGGATCGAATCAATGGAAGAATACTTCGATGTCACCGGGTACAATGAGAAGAGCAAAATGGCTCTTACAAGGCTGAAGATAGTGGAGACAGCTAGAGTGGCATGGAGAAACCACTGCGAGACAAACCGTCTCGACCGTAATACCTAAACTTGGACCGATCTCAAGGCTTACCTCAGAAAGAGGTTTTGTCCCCCAGGCTTTCTTGAAACTAAGATGAATGAGTTCTTGGAACTAAAGCAGGAAAGCTGGACAATTGAAGAGTACCATCAGGCTTTTGCCCTTCTCCTTAAATATTCCTCTCAATTGGATGAAGATCAGCTAATGGCCAGGTTCATTCGGGGAATGAACGAGCCATTGGATACTTTAGTCAAGAATGCCAAATCCACTTCCACGGCAGTAACGCTGGAAGTGATTGAAGAAGAAGAAGAAGATGAAAGAGATCAGACTCCACCTGCGAGATGAGGACATCTCGCGTTTTTCAAGTGGGGTAGGATGTAAGATTCCTCCCCAGCCTCTCAGGATGTCCAATATCTTCCCCTGTAATCAATCCCCTCTTCAGAAATATAAAAGATCTTGTTTCTGCCTGTTTTGGCCTAGAGAGAGAAAATATTTTAGAGAGAGGTTATTCAGATTTTGAATATTTTTGGATAGAAAAATTTCTCATCTTATTAATATAAGTTTCCCTGAAACAGAAGTTCAAAAAGATCTCGAAAAGGTGCATTAGAAATCAAGTATAATCTGTTCAAGAGGCATTATCCTGAGGGTCAAGATTTTTTCGAAATTTTAAATTAAGGTTCCTATGGACCAATAAGATCAATCCATGTGTGGGGAGGAGATAAATCCAATTTGTAAAAAAAAAAACCCAAAAATGAGTAAATGCTCACATAAGATGAAGAGTTGACTATGTACAAGGTTTATTAGTAAAAAACTATGAGTAATATTTAAAAAATGAGATATTTTGGGTATAATGATTCCATTTTGACACATATGTAAGGAAGGGGAGTCCCTTCAAGGAGGCGCCTACTTCACATGCTTGAATGAGTTTTAAACTCAAAAATAATGTGATATTTTTATCTCGCCTCTCTCTTGAATCAAACCGAATAAAAAGGAACAAAACTAGGTCCAAATCTAGTCCAAATTCAACCAAACTGAATCTGGAAAATTCTAGAAATCAGTTGGTCTTGGTTAGAGCCTTACTCTCTTATAAGTAGAACATGAGTCCTTTGTAAAAAAATAGGAGAATTATACTATGCCAGAATTATGCTGAAATAATGATAATTTTTACTATTCTCTAAAATTCTCTCCAAATTGAAGAAATTGGAGCTTCCCTCCTTCAATCTCCATTGGTGGCTCCATCAGCATACCAAACCAATTAATTGGTTGGGAGCCTCTACCGTAATCAAAGAATCAAGCAATTTGTAAGGTAAAGTGTGAATTTTGATCTTTTTTCATAATTTCTCAATGTTTCTTTTCTCAACCCCTCTCAAGCTTGAGAAGCTTAATTGGAATGGCTTTTTAATGCTATTGAAGTTAATTGATGAATGGTAGTAAGGAAATACATAAATTTTCATTTATGCTTAATTTTAATGGTTATTATGATTTTTGTCTTCTCTAAAATGAAAATGATGTTATGCCTCATTGAAAAAAGACATTCCCCTCTCTTCTTTAGTAAATCCAACCATTCTTTATCCTAAATGAATGATTAATGAATAAAATCAAGTTTTTCATAATGTTTCTCTTAAATAAGTAGAAATTCCTTACATTAGAATGAATTAAATACTCTTGGTGAAATTCTAGTTGATTTTAGAAAGTTAAAAATTGAAAAATGGTCAGCCATACAAAGGAGGTTATGGTGAAATTTTCTAAAATTGTGTAAAAATAAGTTTTACTTTTTTATTCTAAAAGTGTAATTCCTACTAAATTGGTTTATGCATGGATAGATGCATAAAGAATTTAAATTAATCCAAAAAGTGTTATTTTTATCAATTTTTTATTTTATGCATAGAAAGATGCATAAAGATTTTTATTTTTAATTCAAAAGAGTGATTTTCATCATAAATGATTTTATGCATAAATTAGATGCATAAAAGAAATTCTTTTATATTAAAAGAGTGATTTTCATCATAAATGATTTGTATGCATAAACATATGCATAAAAGATATTTTTTTATATTAAAACTGTGATTTTTATCATAAATGATTTTATGCATAAATTAGATGCATAAAAGAAATTCTTTTATATTAAAAGAGTGATTTTCATCATAAATGATTTGAATGCTTAAACATATGCATAAAAGATATTTTTTTATATTAAAAGTGTGATTTTTATCATAAATAATTTTATACATAAATTAGATGCATAAAAGAAATTCTTTTATATTAAAAGAGTGATTTTCATCATAAATGATTTTATGCATAAATTAGATGCATAAAAGAAATTCTTTTATATCAAAAGAGTGATTATCATCATAAATGATTTGTATGCATAAACATATGCATAAAAGATATTTTTTATATATTAAAAGTGTGATTTTCATCATAAATGATTTTATGCATAAATTAGATGCATAAGAGAAATTCTTTTATTCTAAAAGTGTAATTCCTACTAAATTGGATTTATGCATGGAAAGATGCATAAAGAATTTATTTTAATCCAAAAGTGTTATCCTCATCAATTTTGATTTTATGCATAGAAAGATGCAGAAAGAAATCTATTTTTAGTTCAAAAGAGTTATTTTCATCAATTTTGATTTTATGCATGAGAAGATGCATAAAAGATCGAATTTTAATTCAAAAGTGTCATTCTCATTTAAAATGAATTTATGCATAGGAAGATGCATAAAAGATTGATTTTTATTTCGAAAGTGTTATTCGCCTTAAAATGGAATTCATGCATAAATAGATGCGTAAAGAAATCTTATATCAAAAATAAGAATTCTCTTGTATTCTATAAATAGATATGAGGATGTGAAATGAATCAGATATATAAAATGAACGAAGAATGGATGTATGGATGTGGATGTGGATGTGGATGTGGATGTGGATGTGTGAATGTGAATGTGGAAATGGATGTATGGATGTAGATGTGAATGTGGATGTATGGATGTGGATGAGGATGAGAATGTATGAATGTGGATGTGGATGTGGATGTAAAAATGGATGTGAATGTATGGATGTGGATGTGGATGTATGAATGTGGATGTGAAAATGGATGTGAATGTATGGATGTGGATGTGGATGTGGATGTATGGATGTGGATGTATGAATGTGGATGTATGGATGTATGAATGTGAATGTGAAAATGGATGTATGGATGTAGATGTATGGATGTGGATGTATGAATGTGGATGTGAAAATGGATGTATGGATGTAGATGTGAATGTGGATGTATGGATGTAGATGTGGATGAGGATGTATGAATGTGGATGTATGGATGTGGATGTGGATGTGAAAATGGATGTGAATGTATGGATGTGGATGTGGATGTATGAATGTGGATGTGAAAATGGATGTGGATGTATGAATGTGGATGTGGATGTGAAAATGGATGTGAATGTATGGATGTGGAAGTGGATGTATGGATGTGGATGTGGATGTGGATGTATGAATGTAGATGTGAAAATGGATGTATGGATGTAGATATGGATGTGAATGTATGAATGTGGATGTGGATGTATGAATGTGGATGTAAAAATGGATGTATGGATGTGGATGTATGGATGTGGATGTGAATGTATGACTATGGATGTGGATGTGGATGTATGAATGTGGATGTGAAAATGGATGTATGGATGTAGATATGGATGTGGATGTACGAATGTGGATGTGTATGTGGAATAATGAATGCGAATATTTATGTGAATGGATATGACGTCGATATGAACAAATGGATGAGATGAGATGTTATGTGAATCAGAATGTGAATGAATGATATAAGATGTGAATGAATGAGATGTAATGAGAAATGGATATGATAAGACCTAATGTAATTTAAGTTAGAAATGGATGTTATGTGAAGTGAATGAATCTAATGTGATGGAATGGAAAATGATATATCCGGTTAAGAATGGATACGCATATGATTTGGATTTGGGTTAAGTAATATGGATTGATGTGGAACAATGTGGAAAGACGAGAGTTCAATATAGAAACTGTATTTGTGACCTATTTGTAAATGACTGTTTTATGTCAAGAATGCTGGGGAAGCATTTTGACCGTCTTGTGATTAAGGTCGTGGAGACCTAACTGATAAAGTTGCAACTGCTGACGGAGAGTCATTGGAGGACGTCTCGCGTAGCAAGGTCAGCCGAGGTCTTGACCAGCCTCGGTTCGATTTAAATGGTGAGGTTCCGGTACGGTGGATGAGGGACCAAGGAAGCGACCTATGAGTGAAGCTCTAGGTGACCTGCGAGACGAAGGATCCTAGAGGGTGCTGACCATACGGTGCTCGGGCTTTGGGTCGTCGAAGATACCCACACGTGCGTCGTGGAAGATATTGGAATAAGGAGTAAGAGTTGTTTTTTCAAACCGGGCATGGATCTGGTTGATTGACCTTGCTGGTCCTCAACGGATGAGTCCATGATGAGTCCATGGCTCTTTTATATGGATCTGTTAGTTGATCTTGCTGATCTTCCACGGAGATTCCATTTTGTTATGTGAATATATTGCCGGTTACTATGAACTAGGAACTATCGAAAAGACCCCTGAGTGAACAGGTGGTGAGCATTCCATAAGTACACCGATGAATGAATGATTGGAAATATGGATTCAACCAAAGATTTTGAGGATTGTGATCAGTGACATAATGGTTTCATTAAAGGATTGTTTTAAAGTTAGCTGATGCTGAGAAAAAGGCAATTTCATATTGGCTGTGTAAGTGGTGTGACTAGTTTTATGTTTGCATGAACTTTCGGCTAGGGGGGCTGGGAACTCTTTTCCCTGGTACCTGGGACAAAACCTAACCAAATTCCTAATTAGATCCCATCACTAGTGGTTGGGCGGTTGGCTAACCCATGGGACTGGATGGGGTTAGGCTGGATTGATGGATCCGTAAAATGAGACTCAATTTCTATTGTAGTACGCTAGATGAAGTAAATCACGGATAGTAATTGTTCTATGGAAAAAGGAATCAACGGCTGTGCCTCTCGATGGGGAAAAAAGGGTTGATCTCTATGATTCAAGTGCAATTTGTCCCTTGATCTGACTATGGAACTTACGAGTTCGGTCAAATCAGTTTAGTTAGTTAAGGCTTTTGACCATGCTAGGGAAAAGTTATTCTGGTGGAATTGCCCGTGCTTTCCGGGCAAAGGAAGTTTTTCTGGGTTCGATTTTGGAAAAAATCGATGGATTAGTCCCTTGTCCGGATATCCGTGGACGAGGCCCCGAATGTGGGACCCTGCCCCGTGCAAGATATGCTACTTGTCTGGATATCCGTGGACGAGGCCCCGAATGTGGGACCCTGCCCCGTGCAAGATGTGCTACTTCCGCTGCTAGCACCCAGAATCCGTTGCGCGGTGGGGACGGGGATCTCATAGGAATACCTACTCTCACAAGGGATCATGTATCTTGAAAGTCTATCAATGATCCATCAACAATCTACGAATCTCCTGCGTTGCTTCGTGTTTGATACGAGAGATGACTAAAAGTTTCACATTTATGTGCTCCGGTCAAAGGAGCTTTGATGATTCACTAGTAACTACTTAGAGACACACTAACGCTCCGGGGGGGATGACTATGGATATGTTGGACCTTGACTCTCTAAAGGCCTTTGTACACCATGTTGGATCTTGGGGGAGTCCTCAGTGTTAGTTGGGGTATGTATCACCTCGGTCCGTATGACTTATTCCATAGTAAGAGACCAATGGAATAAGCACAAATTGTTGGAGGATGGAAACAATTTCTTAGTTTCCTTGATTTGACATGTGTGGGGGATCATCAAAGCTACACATACACACCCTCGTGATTATAAAAAATAATAAAGTGAGGGTATTATTATTCAAAGGGTCAAGTAGTTTTAGAGTTGCACCAAAATGTATTCTTTTTGTGTAGAAAAATTGATGGAACTCTATTTTGAAACCACAATTGTGCACATGTACTACATTCATAAATCACCACCAATTGAATTTTTCAACAAAGAGATAATGATAGCAATGACTAGTCAACATGAACATGTTTAAATTTCAACCTTGAAAAAAATCTATTGAGATTGAAGCTCAAAGTCTACTGAGATTCAAAGCTATAAGTCTTACACACATGCAGACATCAATCTTGAACAAAAAAAGTGGACTACAAGAATAGGCTAGAAAAGTCTTAATATAAATAGAATTTTCATAAGCAATCGATGTCTATAGATGAGTAACATAATTAACAGAGTCCTCTTAAAGTTTCTACCATGTAAAAACATGTTTACTATGCCAAAAGGACTTGGTGGACCCCCGAGTTTTAAGAAAGAATATTGTAAGAGACAAATAAGCAAATCATTTGTCCCTTTGACTTAGAAAATGTATCACCAACTAAAGTATGTGGTGATAATAATCGCGATGAAAGAACTTCATTAGCTGACCAAAGGAGCCTCTTCATTAGTTGACCAAGTACTTTAGAACTTCATTTTTCTTTTTGCACATGGAGTGGACCATGTCATGACTACAATTTATTGAAAAATCTTAAGGCCTTTTCTTCATTCCCACTATCTCCCTAAAAGTGATCATCATTTTGTAAACATGCAAGTTATTGACTTATTGAGAATTTTGACACACAAACACCTATACCAATTGTAAGGCAATGGAATACTTCCACATGGTGATGCATGGCATGCCTCTATTCCTTTACTACTAAAGTGTCAAGAGATGTGTGGTTGAATTTTTTTAGTGAACCCATAATCAACATTGCATGTTTGGTGCATTTAAATTCGTACGAAGCAAATTTGGAAGTGCTTGGGGACTAGATAATGAGGCTATAGGGAGTTGTGATTTGAATTTTATGTATGCTTTGCATCTGCATGTGCAACATCTTTAATGTAATAAAAGTATAATTATAATGAAGGATATGGTGTAAAAGAGAGTATATTTTTGCAAGTGGGAATGAAGAGTACGGTAGGTTGTATAGTAGGGTATATAGGTTCACAATTTTATGTATTAGTAGCTTAAAATAAAGTAAATATTATATAATATACTATATAAGTCTAATAATAATATTATGTCTGATGATGTATAACTTTATGTCATGTAGTATACATTATACTAGTATATTTCCAATAGGCATGTTTTAAAAAATTTAATATAATTATACTAGTATATTTTCAATAGGCATGTTTTAAATTTTTTAATATAATTATAAGAAGAATATATATTTTTGCAAGGCTTGGTTTATTTGTTTTATGTTTTACAAGAGGAAAAAAGTGGAGAGAGAGAGAGAGAGAGAGAGAGAGAGAGAGAGAGAGAGAGAGAGAGAGAGAGAGAGAGAGAGAGTTCGATATGTAAGAAATGAATAAAAACTTTGCTAAAGAAAATTGGTTTCCTTTTCAATTTGTAGCCTTCATTGTTAAAGGGAGGAAATGAAAAAGGCTATATATATGTCTTTGTTAGCATTGTTAAAGGGAGGACCTTAAAAAAAGGGTATATATATGTCTTTGTTAGCATTGTTAAAGGAAGGACCTAAAAAAAGGTATATATATGTCTTTGTTAGCATTGTAAGAGAATTTAACAACTTTCATTTGTATAGGTATTTTGAAGATTCTCTTAAATATGTCTTTGTTACAAATCTTTCAGTGCTGGATGCCTCCATTCAATGGTTTAATAGATTTTTAATGTTTAAGGACACCTTCATTAGTTAAAAATTAGAATGCCACCTCTAAAATGTTATTTCAAATATTATTTTACAAAATCTATAAGGACCTTTCAAACAAGATAAAAATAGTCATTTGTTGAATCTATCTAATACTATTAAGGAACAAGAGAGAAAAGTAACGAACTTTTCTCCATTTTTTTCCTACTCGACGTTGGGAGTGCATGTGTAGGTTTATAATGTGCAAAGTTGGGTTGGAAATAATGTTGTGGCATGTGAATGGGCAATAAAAAATTTTGGTCTTTGTATGAAGGAAGAATCATAGGTAGAAGTGAAGTTAGGATTAGGTATATAGTAGTGGAGGGTAATGTTTTGCTTTTATTGTGAAGACCATGGTGGGTTATGGAAGGTCTCAAACTTTTTAAAAAATAAGTATGTAATTCGATAATTATAGGTTGGGGTGGATGTAAAAATCAAGAAAATTTGTTAAGGTTTGTTAATGTGTACTTGAACTTAAATATAAGTGGTAGGCATCCAAGATAGCCTCACATAGAATAAATGGGCTCTTCCCCATACAATGGAAGTAAACACATATATTATAAGCCCACGTAGAATAAATGGGCTATTCCCCATACAATAGAAGTAAACACATATATTATAATCCACTATTATTATTAATGCAAGGTCAAAAAGATTATATTAGATGAATCTAGACTTTATATTCACTGTTTTCAATACATCTTTAAAATAACACCATATTGGAGAATATGGAAATTTTCCACAAGTTTGGGACACGTGGTCAAAAGTTTGGATTAACCATAACTTGAACACCACTAATCCAAAATGAGCGCTTTATAGCTCTTTAGATTCCATTTTTCAAGCGCTTTCCAACGATAGGTCATATGATAGGGTTTTGAGAAACTTACAAACATGTTATCCATGTCCCCTTTTTTAAGTATTCAAAAATAGGAATTGGGAAATTCCCAAATTCACTAATATGGTGTTAAATAATAATTAGAGGTCATATATACATTAACAGTAATAAAAATTTATTAAAGATATTTAATAGTTCTAAATATCAATCATGTTTTATATTAATATATGCAAGTTGCTATATACATGGATTTACTATATAAAAATAGATAGAAATGTTGGATTATCAGAAATATGTATACTTTAAATAATTAATAAATACACATCTAGTTTATAATCTATAGAGACTAACAATTCAAATGCACTTAGACATGACACGTTATTAGTAAATTAACACATTAAAGGGCATTCTCCTACCTATCCTCTATTCAGAGTTTGATTTTTTTTGCGAGCTTTATTTGGCGAGCTTTTTGGAGATAAGATAGTTTTATGCGAGCTTGTAAGAAAAATGATACATTTTGGTGAGCTTTTATATATTGGGTTCAAATTTTCTTACAAAAAGATTGACTTCACATTTCCTTACAAGCTTAAGTAGGCACAAACATGAGAGGCTTGATTAAAGCTTAAGTATAGGCACAAACATCCTTGCTTCAAGGACGTGATAGTATATTGCCCACATCCTCTGGTGATAGTGTCGGTTGATGCATTACCATATCCTCATTCCCCTTATGTAATCCCAAAACTCGCAAGAAGACAAAATAGATATGCTTACATGCAACGTAAGACTTTCCTCTAGATTCTTTTTGCTTGAAATCAGGACATGTACACCAAGGTTGTACCTTGATGTGTATAAAATAGTCCTCTCCACTCTCACATGCCAAATGAAAAATAGAGTAGGGGGACGGCTGCATTGCACTCTCATTAAGGACTATCGATGTCATGGCCTCGGCACTACCAATCCTCTGTTCTGCTTCTTTGGAAATCCAATGCCGCCACTTGGTTGATCTCTTTGTATTCTGTGTAGCATCATGTGGCCTCTTGTCACTTTCTTTGTTGCCCGCTGCTTGTGTGGACGTTTCTCCCACCCCTGACACAAAAGGTTCTTCATGAGTAACATCTAACTTGAACCCTGCCTTTACTAATTTCTCTACCTCTTGGCTGGTTATGTTGGTCCCAACATCCACTTTCCACATATCTGGGTATGATGGCTTGTATATGATGTTTGGATCTACATACCATGTGTGTGAAACATCTGAAGGACAAAACCACATCATTTGAGCCTTTGGCCCTCCCGGACAAGGATGTCATCGCTCTGAGTAGAAGCTAGGGGCAACAACTCCAATAGAGCTTCCCTATATGTATGAGTTGCACTTAAGTCTTCCATCAATACCTCCCAAACATTTGACTTTTGAGTTCAATGGGGTTCGTCTAATGGCCCACATTGTACGTCCAACGGCCTCTTCCTTTACATGCATTTGTCCTCCGCTCATTGTGCCATAATGTTGTTTAGGCTCTTCATGTCCGACATCTTTGTTTCCTCCAGTCATTGGACTTTTTGGTCCTCCCCTTGAAGCGTGACTTGCTGCATTGTTTGTTCTAGATCTATCTCCAAAACTTACTCTTCTTGCTGTTCACCGATTTTGACGATGTCTACTCTGCATGACATAACCTGGACGATGTGAGCATTGGTCTACTTCCGTTGTCCTCACCCTCTTTCGTTGAATCTTTCGTTGAATAGTCTCCTTATCTCCATGTAGAGGCCTTGATTCCTCATACATAGGAGTATTAGCTACTGTTTCATGGACCATGCGAGCCACTTGTGGTGGTGTCAGTCTTGACCTTGTTGCCACCTTGTCCAGCAACTTGCTCAAGCTTGGTCCCTCACCTTTGTGCTTCCCCATCTGATATGCATATTGCTTTGCACTTTGTAGTAAAGCGTTTGCCATATCTGAAATGCACGCATCATACAAGCTAACCTTTTCCTTATATCCTTCACGAGCAAGCCAACTCCCATGTACACTTTCAGATAAGTTTGTTCGAGGGGTTTTTGCTAAATCCATCGCGCTTAAGACCACCTGCACACAAGAGGTTTCATACATGAAATCACAAAATTGACTCCAATGCAAATACATCCATACAACATATCATTTCTCCATAAAATTTCTCACCCTTGACATGAGGTTGCCCCAATGTGCTATTCGTACTTCCCACCAACTCATCCACGTATCCATTACTGATAGTTTTCCCTCATAAACATGTCCATTTCTCCACTCACGAATCTCCCCAATACTTGTAGGTAGCTCATCATTTTGATTCATCATGGAGGAAAACAGCATATCCTTCACAATATCCATCTGTATTTTTTGAGGACCTGCACTTCTCTGGGCTTTCAACACTTGAGAAACAAACATTTTCACGCGCTCCAACATTGACCTTGAAGTTCCTTTGGCTGAACTGGATGTTCATGCAGCCCAGTGTGGAGCATCATTCTTGTAATAGTTGTGTCACGAGGCATTACGTAATACACAACACATCTACACACTTGCACACAGTGTGGAGTTTTGCGACGAAAGTGACAAACTATTTTAGTTTTCTCATCCTCTGTTAGAAGTCCAACTGCAATCTTTTTTGTTAGATTTCCATGAAAGGTGTTTTTATACCTTTTATTGTTCAAGTAAAAAGGACAGCTGAGCCTATGGCACTCCAAAGTACCAACACAATAGCTAATACGCACGGTACAACTTACAAACATGTTTGATGTTACTGGATGTGTCCATAGGTGACCATCATATTTTTGCTCCATTCCATCCATATTTCCTATTTTGCCATATGTTGGTGGAAACTCTAGGATGGAATCACCATCATAATGTCTTGGCACCTCCTGGACTTGGATGACTCGAGTAACTTTTTCCAACAATGAACGTAGAAGAGAAGGTTTCTCCTTCTTACGAAGAACTGAAAGTATACTCTCTGAAGCAATACATTCATCTTCAGAGATATTGTGCTTCGAACCTTTTGGATTGCTTGTGCCTTCACCTCGTTGTTTGCAAAACACTTGCTGAGCCATTCAAGTCACTCTCAGAGGAGGAGCTCGAGATATGAACATGGGTGTTTTGTGTCCCTAATTCTTTCTCCACTGAGGTCTCCAAATGTCGGACATCTTGGGCAATGTCATTAGCACTAGAATCAAGACTATCAGCACCACACAGAGAGGACTACATTGTAGCATATATGTTTTACTTCGAGTAATATCTACAAGGTAGTTTTTATTGCCCTCCATGTCATAATGAGCGATGATTTCCTGTAGGCTTCCATTGGTCCTAGTAGCTTTCACTCCAGAAAGGGCGTGTGATGAAGGCAAAAACCCTTGTAGATATCCATGACTGACAAGCGTGGTCTGGTGGAGAAGTATTAAAGTTTGAGATTTTTTGCTGTAGCCATCAAGCTCCCACTCAAAGGTCACAGTGTGCTCCATAGGGAAGGCAATACGAAGATGCAGAAAGGACAGGAGAGACAAAAATGTGAAATGAAAATATAAAAACGAAGGAACAGGTGGACTTTATAAAACAAAAATAGAAGATCAGGTATCTACGCCGAAAGGCGGCTGAATGATAAAACAAGGTGGAGCAATCACGATTGAGAATGAAGGCGGCTGAAATGATAAAACAAGGTGGAGCAGTCACGATTGAGAATGGTCACGACAGATTTTTTTTATAAAAAATATAGAAATATATAAGTATCTTTTTATATTAATTTATTATATGTATGTTTTAAATTATACATTTATTGGCTCTAAGTATTATATGTATCTTTTTATATTAGTTTTTTATATGTAAGTAACCTTTAAAATGAAAATAATATGTAACTCTCTATAGGCCCTATTTAAATAGTAGACGATTATTATTATTGACATCAAGGTTTATAGTTCGAGTTCCTATATTTATCTCCTATATGTATCTACATATGTATCTACATCTAACCAGACTCTCAACTCACCTGGCGATCTAACGCATCTGTGAACTTCGAACAGGCAAGGTACTTCTCTTTTCTGAAGATTTCTTGCTGTTCTCTTTCTAAAAATTTGAGGACCGACGGCAGTGGTGGAGGTGGCGGCGGTGGTGGAGATGGCCCGGGCGCTTAGAGATGGGGGCAGTGGCGATGGTGAGGGGGAGGGCAAGGTGGATAGAGATGGAGGTGGAGGGTGAGGTGGATAGAGTTGGAGGTGGAGGTGGAGGTGGAGGTAGAGGCGGTCCAGGCAGGAGTGATCTCCTCCCTTGCCCCCCGTTGCTCCGGCCACTCAAGGCACCCGGTAGAGCCGAGTGCCTGGAGTGGCCAGAGCAACGAGGGGCAAGGGGGGAGATGGAGGATGGAGATGGCCTGTTCACACCGTTCAGAGAGGCTGAGAGGGCTGGCGGCGGCGATGGTGAGGGGGAGGAGGCGGTGGCGCTCGAGGCAGAGATGGAGGTGGAGGGCGAGGTGGAGGATGGAGATGGCTTGTTCACAGCGTTCAGGGGGGCTGAGAGGGCCGGCGGCGGCGGCGATGGTGAGGGGAGGAGGCGATGGTGCTGGAGGCAGAGATGGAGGCGGCGGCACTAGAGGTAGAGATGGAGGTGGAGGCGGAGATGGAGATGGAGGTGATCTCCCCCCTTGGCCCCCATTGCTCCTCCGGCCACTCCAGGCACCCGACAGAGCCGAGGGATGGTCTGAGGCAGAGATGGAGGTGGAGGCGGAGGCGGAGATGGAGATGGAGATGGAGGTGATCTCCCCCCTTGCCCCCCGTTGCCAGCCACTCCAGGCACCCGACAGAGTCGGGGGATGGTCTGTGCGTCTGCACAGACCATCCCCTGGCTCTGTCAGGGTCCTGGAGTGGCCGGAGGAGCAACAGGGGGGCAAGGGGGGAGATGTGCAGGATGGAGATGGAGGTGGAGATGGAGATGGAGATGGAGGATGGAGATGGAGGGCTGAGAGGGCCTGTTCGCGCAACAGATTTCCTGGAGCAATCGGTCTAAGAATCTAAGAAAGAGTTCCGTACTGCCGAAACCGACACAGGTGGGTAGGTGGCTCCTTAAACGTTTTCTAATTAGAAGCTTCAAAAGTTTCTCCTGTTACCCAACCTAGGGCTCTGAGTATCATACAAGGACGTGCCTCCAGTTTCTAATTAAAAAAATAATTAGAAAATGGAACGGCAAGTATAAAAATCAGCAATAGTCCCCAGTAAAGGCTTGTACGATTCAACTCTACACTCTGTTTGTGAGGGGGAGGAGGCGGCGGCATTGGAGGCGGAGATGGAGGTGGAGGGCGAGGTGGATGGAGATGGAGATGGAGGTGGAGGTGGAGATGGAGGTGGAGGTGGATGCGGTCCAGGCATGTGTGATCTCCCCCCTTGCCCCCCGTTGCACTGGCCAGTCCCCAGGCACCCGATGGTGGCAGAGCCATCCCCCGGCTCTGTCGGGTGCCTGGACTGGCCGGAGCAATGGGGGGCAAGGGGGGAGATGTGTAGGATGGGAGGAGTCACCGTCTGTGTAATAGTAGTAGATAAAGATTCATGACCTTTCGTCTCCTATCTATCATTCACAGCTCAAACTGTTTGCTACTCATATTCAAGGCAAAAGAGAGAGAGATGGCTCCAAGAAAAGTAGGAAAACAATAGGCAAAGACTAAGAAAGGTATATGATGTGAATAGCCAAGATTCTATTGAGATTGTGTTTTAATGTTTTTGGATATACTTACTTGGGCTTGGTGTGTGTGTCTTACAGACAACAGGGGATACTCACTTAGATATGGGCATGTTTGTTTGACTCTTAGCGAGGAAGCTCAATCACGGACACCTGTGTCCTCACATGTATCTCCTGTTAGAGAGGAAACAGAAGCGCATAATTCTCTTGTTCATGAGGAATAAGCACTTGTGTTAGAGAACGAAATTGGCTCAATGAGCTCACCTCCTCCAACTCACACGGAGATGCCTGAATCTAGTACTGGTCAAGGGGAGACCCATAGAAGGCTTCTTGGAAAATCTATTGAATTGGGATTAATTGGTGATGTATTCACTAAGTTTTTTGTGCAATGCAATTCCTCTACCCCATTGGTCCCTTTATGCAGGCTGATTCCAAATGAAGCCATCCGTACAGTTTCTAGCCAACTTGAGGTGTTTCGTGATTCCTTTGACTGCCATGGCTATGTCGAAGCATCTCCTCCTTTTTTAGTTTCACTTACACGTACCGGAAGCTCTATGTATTTTGCGGTCACACAAATAGACTTGTAAGAATGGGGACCATACTGGGTGGTACAACATGACAAATTTGAGGATGAAATCAGAGGAACTGAGTGGGAGGATCTCAGTGGTAAGAAGTTTCTTGTTTGGGATGGCAATCATCGTGTGAAGGCATGGATGTCTCGAGTGCGCGAAGGTATGTTCTTTTGAATGCCATAGAGTGATTTTATGCAACATTAAAAGTAATATATTATAATATCTTTATTTTGTTTTTCTAGCTTGGTCTCATAGCCCCTCACGCCATGTCCGGGTCAAATGTTAATTTTTGGTTGTGGGGATAAGAAGCAAGAAGGAGAACTGCTATTGGCTTTGCGATCTCAAAATGAGTAAGTGATCTCTCTCTACTTAATTACGGACATTGTGAAGTCATTGTGAAGTTCTTGGCTCATTGTGACTCTTTACAACAGATTGGTGCGCACTAGTGTTACACCCACATTGTCACATGAGATCTTCATGTTTCAACAATTTGGAATGGCGGACAAATCATCCATATTGGACTACCTTGGAGAAGACGTAAGGAGGTGGGCTTTAATGGAGCTTAGTTTGGAGCAACGAAGTGGAGAGCAATGGTACAATGCTCTAGCTACAATCTTGGCACAGCTTGTGTGGAAGGTAGTGTTTGCATTTCCCATCTTTTATTAATAAACGGATTATCAATGTTTTTTAATCGTGTGAGTGATAATGAGTCCTTTTTGTTATACGTAGACATCGTTTGAAAATGCGGTGAAGCAAGCTATATCATGCATTGATAGACATGCCATGGGGTTACAAGAATATGAGACAAAATGTGAGAAAGCCAGACGTGTTGTAGAGCAAACATTTCGAGATAGAGCGTACAAGATGCTCATAATTGCAAACCCATCCAATGGTGATGCTTCAACTCGTATATAACTATGATTGGTCTAAGAAGGGATTGGTTGCTTTGACTAAAGAAAAGCTCTACACAGTCGCCATATCTCGGATTTCAACTCAAAGGTATGTCACATGTCAATAAACCTCCCTTAACATAAACTAACCTTAACATCTAATCTCTTATGGCTTTGGTATGATGCTGAAATAGGAAGACGGAATTGCTTCAAATGCTTATGTGACCGGGAGGGCAAAGGACAAGGTAATTTCGCAGATGTTTGGGGATAACAAAAAGACGTTGCTGCATATGAAGAAAGAGTTGTATTGGGAAGAGCTAATAGGGGAGGCAGACTCTATTTTGGAGGGTTTATTAGTATATGATGATGTCATCTACATCCCACCATTTATGCAATGGGTGAAAGAGGAGCGATCGAAACACATACCATGGGTCTTCCATGAGGTGTGGGCAAAGATTGGAAAAGTGAAGGAAGGCCAAAAGCAACCTGAGGTGGAGAATGCCGCAAAGAGGGTTGTCTACATGTATATATCTTCTAATTCCATTCTATTTTTGCAGAAAATACGTATACGCATTAAAAAATATTTTAGTGCTATTTGTTTTATTTTGGATATGTAGGTGGGTCCAGCTACTCATTGGCCAAGGTCTAATGGACGAAGAGACGGAAGCAATCAAAGAATGGGCAGATCCAAATTCCTCGGAAACAATGTACCCGAAGGAATGGT
Source organism: Cibotium barometz (assembly GCF_041138505.1). Taxonomy (NCBI): domain Eukaryota; kingdom Viridiplantae; phylum Streptophyta; class Polypodiopsida; order Cyatheales; family Cibotiaceae; genus Cibotium; species Cibotium barometz. Next base: position 62,959,051 of record NC_141046.1, on the reverse strand, counting down.
TTGAGAGAGGGGTTTCTGATTGGGAATATAAGAGACTATCCTCTAAATCATGTGCCTCCAAGTGAGCTCCTAGACAAAGGTACTTTTTTGCTTTCTACTGAATTATATGCATGTAAATGTATATGTATATGTATATGTAAACCTTCCTACCTATACAAATACATACCTATACATACATATAAATATATATAAACTATCCATATGCATATACATATTAGATACATATACATACATATATATACATATACAAATACATATGTAAACATATATGTACATATACATATGCATACATAAATACATACCTACATACATACACTAAATTATATACTAAATTCCTACATACATACAAAGTTCATGTTACATTTAAGATTTGGCATGTTAGATTTTAAAGAAACATTTAGAAAATGCAAAGGAGATGTTGTCCAAATTTTTTACAAATTTATACATACATACATACATACATAGTTCATGTTACATTTAAGGTTTGGCATATCAGATTTTAAAGAAACGTTGTTAAGTTTTAATATATACATACCTACATACATATACATATAAATAGATACATATACTTACATACATATACATACACATACACATACACATACATATACATAGATACATACCTACGTAAATAAGAGAAATTGACACACCTCTCTTGGTTTCTTTAGCCTCTTCAAAGGGACTTCCACAATCTACGACTAGTGGTCTAACCCACTAGCACTATGATTCTTTGCTAGAGAGCAAGATAGAGAGTAAGAAGGTTCTTAACATGAACAAATAGTGTCACCTGCTTGCCGAGATCAACAAGGGGGTGGGGGGGTCACTCTATTAACCTCCACTGGGGGGTGGGGGGGTCACTCTATTAACCTCCACTGGATTAGATTAGCTTAATTAAGTCATTAATCTTAGCAAGTGTTGTATTTTTTAAAATTTAGTAGATAACCATGACGATGGAGTTTTACTAAGCAACCCTACCACATCAAAAAAACCTAAAAGACATTAAGAAAAAACCTAAAATTATAAAAAGCTAAAAAAACTTTGTATTCTATTCTCTAGAATTTTCTGATCATCGTCGTCGTCAACCAAGATTCAAATCTATTAGGGACTATCTATGGTAAGTAACCTTCATTGCCACTTGAGCATAAATTATGAGGGTTGTCAAAGTACCTATCAAGTTTTCTCTTGTAAGTGGGAATAAAGCTGACTAAACACCCAAGAAGTACTTGAAAAGGACATTGAAACCAGTGTCGGATTGTCAATCTTGAATCCAGATTACCGATTTAGTTAACATTCCATCCGGTCGCCAATCTATGTAGTACTTGAAAGGACATTGAAACCGATGTTGGATTGTGGATCTTAAATCCAGACATTCCCTCACGATTGCCTATCGTGTCCACTCAAGATTCCTGATCATCCCCGTCATATTCAAATCGTTGACATCTAGATTGTTTATTTACGATTGTTGATCTAACATTGAGATCATCTGTGATCTAGCTTGTGTATATATATTGGGATCATCTGTATTTTAGATTGAGTCTATTCCAATCGTTTACATTTTAAATTATGTCAATTTTGATCATTTGAATGTTGTTATCCAGATTGCTACACTGAGATTGTCGATCCAACCTTAAGATTCTATAGAATGAGATCGTGCTGGTTAAGATCGTCTGACTTCTAGATCATCCAAATTATCAATATAATTGGATTCCAAAGAGTGGAAAAAATAAAAAGAACTTATAATTGCATTGTGTGTATGCATTTTTGTACGTTTTATGAGTTATTCTTTTCTTGAATCTTGAAAAATACAAAAACATTACAAAAAAGACCTTAAATTTTCCTAAAACCATAAATTCATTAAAAAGAACTTCTGCAAAGTGATTTTGGCAATGTGGATCAAGAGCTTATGCATTTGTGATCAGGCCAAATCATTGTCTACTCCTATTCAAATCCGACCATCCATTACATCTCATCACTTCACATACATTAACATCTATCCAGTTTACATCGCATTGTATCACATCCATTTCACATCACATCTCATTCATTCACATCCCGATTCACATGCTAACACATTCATTCACGTCCCTTATCGTTCATTCACATCCCGATTCACATGCTAACACATTCATTCACGTCCCTTATCGTTCATTCACATCTCGATTCACATGTTATCACATTCATTCACATCCTATATCATTCATTTACATCCTAATTCACATGACATCACATCTATTCATTCACATTTATCTGATTCGCATCACATATCATCACATCTATTTACCTTTCATTCTCATCACATCCATCCATCCATTCTTTCCCATCTATCTGATTTGCATTACATCTCATCACATCTATTCACCTCACATTCTCGTCACTCCTATTCTCGTCACTCCTATTCTCATCGCATCCATCCATCCATTCATTCCCATCTATCTGATTCGCATCACATATCATAACATTTACCTCTCATTCTCATCACTTCTATTCTCATCACATCCATCCATCCATTCATTCCCATCTATTTGATTCGCATCCCATCTCATCACATCTATTTACCTCTCATTCTCATCACTTCTATTCTCATCACATCCATCCATTCATTCCCATCTCATCACATCTATTTACCTCTCATTCTCATCACTTCTATTCTCATCACATCCATCTATTCATTCATTCCCATCTATCTGATTCACATCACATATCATCACATCTATTTACCTTTCATTCTCATCACATCTATTTACCTTTCATTCTCATCACTTCTATTCTCATCACATCCATCCATCCATTCATTCCCATTTATCTGATTCGCATCCCATCTCATCACATCTATTTACCTCTCATTCTCATCACTTCTATTCTCATCACATCCATCCATTCATTCCTATCTATCTGATTCGCATCACATATCATCACATCTATTTACCTTTCATTCTCATCACTTCTATTCTCATCACATCCATCCATCCATTCATTCCCATCTATCTGATTCGCATCCCATCTCATCACATCTATTTACCTCTCATTCTCATCACTTCTATTCTCATCACATCCATCCATCCATCCATTCCCATCTATCTGATTCGCATCACATATCATCACATCTATTTACCTTTCATTCGCATCACATCCATCCTCTATTCATTCTCATCTATCTGATTCATATCACATCTATTTATAAAACGTAAGAGAATTCTTATTTTTGATATAAAGATTCTTTATGCATCTATTTATGCATAAGAACAACTTCAGTGGGAAATAACACTTTTATAAAAATCTGTTTATGCATCTATTTATGCATAAATTCAATTTTAAGGAGAATAACACTTTCAAAATATACATCTTTCTATGCATAAATTCAATTTTAATGAGAATAACTCTTTTGAAATAAAAATAAATTTCTTTATGCATCTTTCTATGCATAAAATCAAAATTGATGAGAATAACTCTTTTGAAATAAAAAGAAATTTCTTTATGCATCTATTTATGCATAAATTCAATTTTAATGAAAGTAACACTTTTATAATTAAAAAATTTCTTTTATGCATCTATTTATGCATAAAAATCAATTTTGATGAAAGTAACACTTTTATAATCAATATATTCCCAATATGCATCTTTTTATGCATAGAAATTAATTCTAATGAAAATAACACTTTTATTATAAAAATATTTCTAATATGCATTTTTCTATGCATAGAATAAAAATAACACTTTTAGAATACACAAGTGGTGGGGATTACTCTTCTTGAATAATAAAAGATAAAACTTATTTCACAAAATTCAAGAAAATTTTGCCATAACCTCCTTTGTATGGCTGACCATTTTTCAAATTTTTTAATTCTCAAGTTACTTAGAAATTATCCCAAATGGTTTAAAGCATTCTAAACTAATTAAATTCTATTTTTTTTCATTCTCAAGTTACTTAGAAATTATCCCAAATGGTTCAAAGCATTCTAAACTAATTAAATTTTATTTTTTTAAGAGAAACAATATGAAAAGTTTAATTCTAACAATTTGATTATACATCTAGGATAAAGAAAGGCTGAATTCAAGAATGAAGAGAGGGTGAAAGCCTTTCCAACAAGGCATAGCATCATTTTTCATTTTAAAGAAAAAAATTTAGAAAACCATTAAATGGAATAAAAGAAAAAGTAGGATTTTTGTGAGCTTTCCTTTAGCTTGATGGTTGAGAAGTCAAAGTTTTCTTACAAGGTAAAAAGTATGCTTGCTTACTTAAACGGTCAATTATTGTCCAAATCATATCGTTAATTATGACTTGATGTAGTAGGCAAACCTGTGAGATGAAGTCCATGGATATTTATTCCCAAGTATCATTAGGAATTGGTAGGGGGGTAAGGAGTCCTTGGGTTTTACCTTTGTAGAAGCTTTTAATCTTCTGACAAACAGAACATTCAGCCACAAATTTTGTTATATCTTGTTTGGGATGATACCAAAAGAATTCCCTAGATACTAATTGTAGGGTAGCTGAAACACCTCGATGACCCATGTATGGTGGGCTGATGCATTTCCTATAGTATGAATTGTCTGAAAGGTTTTGTAATACATAATCTTTTTTGGAAGAAAAGATAACCATCATGGCATGAGTAATCACCAATAGGGTTCCAAATTCCGAGGAGCTTCGGGACGAAATGAGCCAACTAAACATAAACATGAGTGAAGGAACAACATAACACTTAGAAACATGAGCCACAATTCTTCGAGCTCCAAATTCACCACAACTAGCTTTGTAAATAACGTCATAAGCTTTCTAAAAAGGACACTAAGCCACCCTATCTTTGGGCGAAGCTCCAGTGAAGAGCATGAGCAGGACCAAGAACCTCAAGATTGGCTCTCTCAGGAAGTAGTCAAACCATGTCGGATGCCACAATGCTTCAACATTTTGGTGTCGATCCTAAGCTGCGTTTATCCCAAGCACACCACAACTGACAAGATGCCTAACAATCCTATTGTTATAGTAATCGAGAAATGTCTCCTTGCTGTACCATTAGGGACAAGTGTTCCTCAAAACATAGTCTCCTTTGCTGTAACATTAGGGACAAGTGTTCTTCAAAACACATAGTAGCAAGCATACATAGTAGAAGCAAGAGTCCCACTTTATATAGGAGCTCATTATAGAAGTTTTTTTAAAACACAGAACCAAGTTCCAGTTCTTCTTTATTTGGATGAGGAACATGGAACACGGGGAAGGGTAAAGCCCGAGACTATCTCAAACCAAAGGGATCAAGGGAATTTACATAACATGTCCTCAATTATAGCGAGCTAGGAACCTTAAATCCAGGTCACGCGATGGTAGCATAGGACAAGTGCCATTGGAAACCATACAACCCATGGAGCAAGAATTCCCAAACCCTAAAATAGAGGGTTTTGTACAACCACTCCCTTACGTTCCACTGTCACATGAATTGCAGAAGACATGCTTAGGATGGTGCTTGAAACGGGAAGGGGGGGTGCCACAAGTAACCCGGGAATCACCCCTACATACGAACCAACTGAAACAAACATTGGAGACCCCAAGCATACGTCAATATCCACCAAACGTATTAATATTTATAATGGTATCACCCATGATATTAGCATAATTTAGCATGACGCAAAGATAATCCAAGCGTCCCCGAATTATCTAAGAGGGTAGAATAATATTTTTAAGAGGGCTTAAAATATATTCCCATAACAATCAAGCTCTTAGAAAATAAGGAGAGATCCCATTAGTTTTTTTTCATCAAGACCCTGGTTGGTGGGAGTGGATTGTGAAGGTGCACGCTGCCTAGGCCTAGGGTTAGGATAAAGATAGCTATGGACGGTGGTAGTCCATCTCAACTGTGGAGAGAGAGAGAGAGAGAGAGAGAGAGAGAGAGAGAGAGAGAGAGAGAGAGAGAGAGAGATTGCATGACTCAATTGTTGATTGTTGCATTATATTCATTAAGTATATTGCTTTTATAGGTACACGGCCTTATCTTTTGTCTCTCACATATTACACACCTAGATAAGCACATGACACATGGTATACTTATCTTATCAAGATATAAGGGGTTTTCACACCTAGGCAGGTGTTCACACACACATATACATAAATAAGATTACACACATACATATAAGGTGGACACACAAATATGCTTGACCCCCTTTTAGGGACAATTCACACATGAATACAGGTGGGTACACAGGTGAACACATACACACGGGTATATATAATACGGTTACACACATGAGGCTTCAAAATACCTAACAAACCTCCCTTCGGAGTGAAGGTAGAGATGTCCCGAGATAGACCTTCAATCGCCATTATGATTTGGGCTCAACACTGCACTCTAATGCTCCATCTAAGACATGTTCCTTACTACATACTTAAAGGCTAGTAAGCATGGTTCAGAGGCTAGTGAGCTTGGTACAAAAGGCTCAGAGGCTCAACAAGCATGGCTTAGAGGCTTAATAAGCATGGATGTGCATAGCCTCAGAGGTCTAGGAAACATGTGCCAATAGAGCTTGACCACTCATGACTTTCATTTACATCAGGCTCTCGGAAAATTAACCCCCTTGGATCTAAACAATGATAGATTAGGATATTGGAGCCTTTTATAACACAAGGTATTACAAACATAAAAACTGACAAATATGACGAACACTTACTAGAAATCTATTTCGGGGACGACCACCCAAACACTCACATAGAGAAACACATAGGAAATTATTACATCTTGTTTTGGGGGACATCCTAGATAGAGAACCCTAGATGCTCACACACATAAGGCCAAACATAAATAGATTATCCTCCCTCGATGTCGGTGATGTCAGTCTTTTTGCGGCATCGTTTCCATGATTCCATGGCTCCGGGGGAGCTTTAAAGTGTCAGAGGAGGTTTCAATTTGAAAATCTCCAAAGTTTTTTTTTGAGAAGCCCCAAAATCTTGATGTTGTGGATCTCAAGATGTGCACATGTCTGCTTGTGCTGACGTGGTAATACAGTGGCACAGTTGAGATTCTATGTAGGCGACGATGTCTCTAGCAATCAGCATGGTAGATAGCAATAGGGAGGCACCTTCAACTTTGCTACCATTTGAAGGTACAGGTTGCCTAGGCCTAGGGTTAGCTATGGAGGGTGGTACTCTATCTCGACTGTGGAGAGAGAGAGAGAGAGAGAGAGAAGTAGATTGTATGACTCAATGATGTTGATTGTTGCATTATATTCATCAAGTGCATTGCTTTTATAGGCACAAGGCCTTATCTTTTGACTCTCATGTATTTACACACACAAATGAGCACAAGACACATGGCATGCTTATCTTAAGGTTACACACATAAACATAAGTTGGACACACACATATACTTAGCCCTTTTGGGGCAGTTCACACACAGACACTGGTGGGTACATAGGTGGACACATACGGGTATACATAAGATGGTTACACACATGAAGCTCCGAAATACCCAACAGATTGATGCTACCAAGCACATCCAGCTCTTGGACAAATTAAGAAGAGCTCTAGTTTATATTACTTGGAATACTATTGCTTTGCTGAGACTTAGTCTGTTCCACATATATTCTTTTGAGGAAAGGGGTTCTTTCTTATCGTTTTGGTACATAGAATGACAAATTTGGAAAGCCAAATGCACATAGGCTTTGGAGGGCACTCATATATATGATGCTCAATGTATATGTAGCATATGGAGTGATATCATTCACACTCTTACAGGCGACATGTTGCACACACAAGGTCCATTTAGAGCTGTGCAACAAAACACAACCTGTTTATGAGAGAGTGGGATCATGGCTCTTTGACCTCCATGGGACTCGTTTCTCATACTTAATGGAAGTCACTTTCTTGGAAAAAAAACAATGGCAATTTGGGCAAGTTAAAGCCAAAATGAAAAATAGAAAAACAATAGAGTATCCTAAAGCACTCGTCGATGATGAGCAAGGGAGAACGTTGTCCAAGGTACACTGATGACCCACAAAAAAATACCAAATTTTTTTAAATTAGCTTGGTCCTGTGCCAAGGAGAAGATGAAGACAAAGGATTTAATTGTTTATTACAACACCCGCAACCCAAAAATCTAGATCTAAGAGGGTGGATGGAGGTGAATTGGGAAAAAAAAAGGATCAGATATGGAAGAATATAGGAATTTAGGAAGAACCTATTACTCAGTGACTTTTGTGAGAAGGTTGAGGTTGTTAAAGGGATCTTAATAGCAACTAAAGAGGCCAGATTCTACAAAGGTACCCTAGTAGAAGCATTCCCCTGGTAGCCTAACTTTAAGGAAAAGTGGAGAACCCCTGCTGTGTGGAGACTTTGCTAGGGACAAATGGAGAGAAAAGGTGAATAGGACCCAGGAGAGTTTCACTTTAAACTCAATAACACCCTCCTTGAGAGTGGGTCTCTAAAGAAGGATTTTGAATCCACGTGGAGAACCCCTGCTTGTGTAGACTTTGCTAGAGATAAATTGAGAGAAAAGGTGGATAGGACCCAAGAGTGGGGGAGACAGGTTGCAAAGAGTAGAAGGGCATTAGAGCACAAGCTCAGGACTCCAACCAACTAGATATCCTATGGAGTTGGGAAAAGGAAGAAGTAGGAATTCTCATGGTGAAATGGTGCAGAGAAAATAATGGGGAAGTTGATGGGAAGGGTTTCATTCAATGTCTCAAGTAGAAGAAGGTCAAGGAGGACATTATGGAGCTAAAATTGGGAGACCTTAACGTTATGGAACTAAAATTGGGAGACCTTAACATTTCCAATCAAAGAAAAATAAAAGAAGAGATTCATATGTTCTATTCCATCTTGTTCACCAAAGTGGATTATAATAATGAAGAAGAGAAGGGTAGAGTTCGGAAGACATATAGAAAGGTGTGAGACAATATGCAAAAAATTCCCTCAACCAGCAAATAACTATGGAAGAAGGCATTGGGAGAAATGGAAAAAGGTAAATCTCTTGGACCTGATGGACTCACAACTGAGTGATTTGTGTGGGCATGACCAACAATCAAATAGGAGTATTTTGAAATGTTGCAGGAGACCATTAGAGAAGGGAAAATTGGCCTTAACTTTGGGGTAATCAAACTACTACCCAAAGGACACGATGGGCAAGCCTTAATAATTGGAGGCCAATAAGCCTTCTAAATGTATCCTAGAAAATCTTGGCAAAAGCTATAGCTTTGAGGTTGAGGAATTGGATGAAGGAGTCTATCAGACATGAGTAGAAGGGAGACATATTCTGGACTCTTTTATTCAAATATGGGAAAGCTAGAACCGATAGCACAAGAGGGGAAAGAAGAAGTGTTCCTCAAAATAGACATGGACAAGGCAACACATATGACAAAACGATCGGGATTTTATAGTATTTATGTTAGAAAAGGTTGGGTTGCAAAATTTCTTTATTAGTTTGGTGAAAATACTCCTCAAAGGATCCAGGTCAGCTATAGATGCGAATGGTTTTTGGATAGAGCCTATTGAGTTAAGTAGGTGGTTAGGCCGGATTGTTCTCTATCACCTTTACTGTTTGATTTTGCAATCAATGCCTTGGAATGGGACTTGCAAGAAGGCTACATCAATGGAGTGTAAATGCCTTCAAAGGCCCAACATTCTTTTTTGAACAATTTGCTGATGATACTACTTTAACCATGGGGGGAGATCTACAATCTAGCATCCATGCATGAAATAGTGTGAAAGACTTTTGCCATGCATCTGGTTCTTATGTCAAGAAAGAGATGTAGTGTGGATTGTCAATAAGAACTTGGATGAGCTACAAAAGGTACTTCAGATACCTGCCATGCAAGAAGGGAGAATCTTAAGGGTATTGGGAATTCCCTTAGATATCAATGTAACCTTGGCACGTAGATGGGATTGGCTTATCCAAAGAATGGATAAGAAATGCAGTTATCGGAGGTTGCCCTTATTTAGCCTTTAAGGAAGAGTTATCTTCATAAACAAGAAGTTGATTTAAAGTATAATCTATTACCTATGTTTCTGGGGACCTCCCAATAGGCAGCTGCAAAGATTAGATAAGATGCTTAGGAGTATTCTATGGCAGGGGAGAAAGCCCAAAATAAAGTGGAGAGAGTGTGCTGCTCTCCAAAGAGGGAGGGGGGGACTAGACATACTTAAGGTTAGAGATCTTGCAGCTAAATTAGCAGCGAAATGGATAACCAGAGCTCTAGGTAACATATCAGAATCCTATGGGCTGAGCTGGTGCTTAACAACCTTAAGCTTCTGACACATGCAGCAAATCCTAGATGGACTGGATTGTTAGAGGTGTCATCTTATGTGGGCAATTTTCTACTTTTGCAAAGGGGTATGACACATGGAGGAGTTTGCGAAATGCTTCGTGTTCGAAATATGAATTATCCTTGTCAGATAGACAAGGGGAGGATTGAGAGGACTTGAAAAGGATTCTGTATGGTTTTCTGCTGTGATAACAAATCAAGGGCTGGGCATTAAAAGGACTAGGTTACTGCATAGGAAAGGTATCGAGACTTGGGAGGATTCCCTCGTTTTAAGGTGGCTTTTTAAGAGTAGGCTAGAGAGCAAGTGACCCTAAAACACTAAATTTATTCATGTTTAGCTTCCAACAATGAGTGGCCTCAAAACACCAAGTGTTCTTGTATCAAATTTATGTTGAGCTTCAACCAATGCTTATAAAATTATCATACGATTATCAAATGTATTTATTGCCTGAAATAAAAGCTTTCCTTGTTCAACATGTGCTGAAATAAAAGATTATCAAATGTATTAAAGATTTCCTTGTTCAACATGTGCTGTAGGATCTAATTTTCGACAGAAAGCCTAAGAGCATTGTTAACTAGCAAAAAATAATATAGGCATATACGAGAATTCATACATCTAACCCCACCTTGGTTCATATCAAAGTATAAATATTCAATAAATCGCCTAAAAACCATAAGCTCAGATGACCATGCTCCATCCAAAAGATGTTTTTTCTTTTGGCTTTCCAGTGCAATCATGGGGAAGGTGTCTCCAAGTACTCTCTGGGAATGATGCTGGTAAAAGGAACATCAGTACAAGAAAGGAATGACAACATAGGGAACAGAGCTGGTACAAGGAAGGAACAGTGACACAGACTAGATCAGCAGTGAAGCAAGTAGAGATGACAAACTACCAAAACCCCACAAAAAAATAACATAAAAAATCCATTGTAGTAAGCTGTTATACTTCTCTTGGTGAACATATTACCTAGGTGGATTGAATATGACATGCTCCAGCACCTATTTGTATAAATAGGTGACGTTAAATACTTATTTATATGAATAAGTAAGTTTATAACTATTTGCAGCACATCTTGCACTACTATGAAGTTCACTCTTCTAATTATCCTTAGATGTTTTTTACACACCTGAATTTACAAACAAGTATAAGCATATACACGAGCTGACAATGGTCATGTTTTACACTTTATCATCGTGAAACCACCACCGAGCCTCCTTGGGAGACCTCCCATTTTGACAACTCCTTACATACTGATCATTGCCAGGTGGCCTCGCCTGCCACAATGCAAACCAGCTCTTTTAGGGCAATCAAAGAGAACCACCTTGCAAAAGCCAATCTTCTTGGTCAGTAAGCAAGTAAGAATCATGTATGATGCTGGAATTAGATCAAATACCTTAACAGTAGAGCTGGAAAGCATTGAAAGAAGGCTAAAGCAAATGGAGCTGACAGTCATCGCTGGCGACCATGAATCATACAAGATGTCTGTTTCATAGGATACAAGATTTCTTTTAAGGAGGAAGATGTGGAAAAAGAAAAACAAGGGACCGCTCATTTGATTAATAGAACCTTGCCAGGAGGATGCAACATAGAGCACATGCATGTATGATGCACAAGCCATGTTTCACAGCTATCGATTGTTTCAATGGAATCCCTTCATGACACAAGCATGGTGTCCAGCACCCTGACCCCCATCTATGCCTTCACAAATGGATGCACGCACCACCAGCATGCCAAATTGATTGGCAGAAAAAAATTACCCGTTGACCTTTGATTCCACAAAAGCCGGAACTTGGACCCACACGGCCCTAAATGCCCAATAATAAGCAAATAACTGGCAGCAGGATGACGCCGGTCACAAAGTGCACTCCTAAAAAATTTTCAAGGTGCACGAATCAAACTCTCTTCTGTCCCCCACTGCAGCTTGTCGTTTGTTACTTCCTGAAACTGGAAAAGTGCACTTTTCAGAAAACTTCACCTTTTTCCGCCCGTCTCACTTCACTTGTGAACAGCTAGAGCGTGCCCTTGCAAAGCCCCCTGATGTTCACAAGCTATAGTGAATGTATCTGACAAAGCACCAGCAAGCTGTGGCTTATGCATTTCATGATGCACACTTGAATGTCACAAATTTGTCACATGCAAGACAATTTATGCACTGTAAATGTGGTTGCATACACCTTTAATGATGCATATACATGCACAGGGCAGTCATTGGCAGCACATGGGGTGGGTCTGTAACAATGGAGCCATCCTGGCCTTGCAACCTGCGGAGACCATCTCTCCGCCCGTGTGGGCCTGCAATCTCAAAGAACTCCCAAGTGACCCTATCTCCGCCTACGTCCAAAAAGAGTCTCTAGTATGGTATCTGAACTCCACCCTCTGCTCCTCTATGGATCTGAGCTCGATATGGGCGGCAGCCAGTTGACTCTCAATCCACGGGCTATTTGGTGTATTCTTCTGCAGCTGCTATAGAGAAGCTAGGCCCCTACGAATGTGCAGTCAGAAGCTAGCCGATCTGTTCTGCACTGCCTCCTGTAATATCCTGCTAATCTCTCCAAGGCCTGATCCAAGGCGACTGCAGTTGCTCTTGAGTGAAAATCTAGGCCCTCCCAAATCCCCTCAATCCTGCTGCAAATCTCAGAGTCTTGGATGAGGCTATCTGGAATCCGCGTACTCAAATGCTTGTCCTACCTCCAGGGGTCCTCCAGGGAGAGAATAACCGTGCATGATCGGAGAAAGAAGTGCCTGCCAAAATACCAATCATGCCACCACGACCACGAGTCCACTCATCTACATAGAACCGATCTCGTCTGGACCTCCTGTCAGATCTAGAAAAACTAGACTCCCAGGGCTGCATCCGATCTCTCGATGCCAAGGGTCCTGTCCCCTGAGAGCCAAAATCAGCTCCTCCCAAGCCAAGTACTTTGTATAGCCATGCCACCTCCGAGTCTGTCCTCTACCGACTCTAGCATGTTAAAATCGCCTCCCATACACCAGAAATCTGCCTGTTGCAGGGACTGCCAAACTGTACTCCAGAAGGTGGCCCTATTAGCTGCCGCGTTCAGCACATACACAGTCAGGAAGCCCACACAGTCCTCTCCAATCCTGATGGTCACCTGCTGGGCACATCCAGTAACAATGATGCCAGAGTCGACCACTATTCGCAGTAGGCTGCTCATTGATAGAAATGCATACTCCACCCTATGTCTCGGAGGGGCCAAAAGAATGGGACCAGAAGGTGTGGCTCCTGCCTTGCAAGATCTTCACGCACCAATGGGTACGTCCCTTTAAAAGATTGTGCTCTTGAATGAAGAGAATGTCAATGGGTCCGCCAACTGCTGCTCTGTGGAGCTCCTCTCTAAGGACACCATGCCTCTGAAAGCACTGTGGGCCCCCAGACCCTGGATGTTCCAAGAGACAATCCACATAACTAAGATCAGTGGGAAGCGGAACTGTCTGCTCTACCCTCCACTCGAAGAGTCTTGGGTGTGGGTTTCGATGGAGAGTAGTCACTGTCGGTCATGGGCGGAGCCATGCCAGATGGGCACGAATCATCCTCGCCTCCATGTGGAGCCACTCTGAAACCGATCCCGTTAAGTGGGAATAGACTCCGTTGGACACCCACACGCGTAATAGCACAACTTAAATTTCACAATATAAATGAACAACTCAATAACAACTGAAAACTGAAATGAAATGAAATGTTGATCAATGGACACTGGGGCCGGAATTGGCCGAACCCCCCCCCCCCCTCAATATATGATATATTATTGGGAGTAATTAAAAGATACAATGCTCCATGGGTTCAATGAACCAGATGATGTCCATGTACAACTGAGATGAAAACAGTTACCAAACAAGAGACTTGAAGTAGACGTTCGAAGGAGAGCAATCCACTTGAATACATCTAATCTCTACGGTCCCGTGCCTTCACTGGAATCCGCAGAGAGCGCCCCACTGGTGTTCCAGGACCACGCACAAGCAGGCGCTCCCGTACTAACGCCTGGCTCTCCCGATCTCGGCACCTGTGGACCGTGGTTCTCCAAAAGCTTGGACTACCCGGCACCGAACGGGTGTTAGCAGCAGAGAGTATCCCTTATAAGATTTATATCAAAGACCTTTGCTTAAATCTCAATCCACTTACCTTGCAAAATAATGGATATGGCCTTCAGGAGTAGTAGGCACCCACGTATGAAAGGAGAAGTCTCTACTACTGCTGTTGCTGCTAGCCCGCAAGTGAGAGAGTCGCCTGTAGCTCGCTAGTGGGAGAACAAATATCAGAGGCGCCTAAGTGTAGCTGCATAAGGGCTAGAGAAGGACGCCTGGGCGCAGCCGCCTCAGAGGATGGCGTCTGGGTGCAGCCGCCAACAAAGTGGAGAGGGAGGTGTCTGGGCGCAGCCGCCGGCTGGCCAAAGAGCAGCGAGGTCTGTGTGCAGCCGCCTGCTGGGTGTAAAGGGTGGCGTCTAGGCGCAGCCACCTACTAACCAAAGAGCAGTGTCTGGGCGCAACCGCTTGCTGGCCAAAGGGAGTGGAGTGTCTGGGCGCAGCCGCCTGCTGGCCAGAGAATGATGTCTGGGCGCAGCCGCTTGCTGGGTGTAAAGGGTGGCGTCTGGGCGCAGCCACCTGCTAGCCAGAGAGAAGCGAGGTCCTGCACACGGTCTCCTGCAGGGCAAGAAGACAGCCGACTACAGGGCAGGATGAAAAGGTTGCCTGCACAGTCGAATCCCATAGTTGGATGAAGCGGCGGTCGCCTATATGTTAGCGTTGGAGAGGGATACACGTCCAACAACTGGCCGGCCCCCCTAGCTTGCATGGAGGCGGCCAGTTCCAAGGTGGGGGGTGGGTAGGTGGCCATGCACCCACCCCCACACACGAGGGGTTCCCTTTACCCTCCATGACCCAAACGTGGGTGCCCAAAATGGGTGCCCACCCTACCAAGGACACCAAGAAATATTTGGGGAGGGTGTCCACTCATTAATGAGTGTGAACCCGCAACCTTATAAAAACAAAGGTTAAAAAGAATGCTATAAAATAAACAAGTGCAATACACTTACCACCTGTTCGCACGCAACAAAACTCGTCAGAAGACAGAGCAAACTTCACGACTCACTGGCAGGCGTCCCCGCTCACTAAGTGGCACGTCAAACATGCAAACACAAGAATACAAGACATGCGAAAACAGTTCCAAACATGCAAAACATGAATGCATGTGCAAACAGTATCATGGACATATCTCCCGTTCATGGAACAAGTACTAAACATTTCTGTCGGGCACAATGATGGCACGACAGAAAACATAAATCCCGGTCTTCCTATGGAGTGACAGTCCCATAGGTAAGACAGTTCCAGGCACAAGCCTCCCTATGGAGTGACAATCCCATAGCCAAGACACAGCACAAATACTGGCTCTTCCATGGCGTGACAATCCCATGGATAGAACACAGTCCAAGTCATACACGGGTGGCACCAGTCTGGCTCCCGTCCATACGACACCATCCTGCTAACACACGGGTGGCACCAGTCTGGCTCCCGTCCATGTTATGCAAAAATACTAGCCCCTTCACATGAGACACCGGCCTGGCCTCAAGTGAACGAGACACAAATCTGGAGATGGACCAAATGGCCGGCCAATTGGTGACACACTCTGTTCGAGCCCTGGAGTATGCATACTCTGGACTCCACCTCTCACAATGAAGATATTTGTAGGAGGGGGTCAGGGGTACTGCTACTGAAACATGAAGAATTACAAAAAGCAGCCGAAGGCTCTGTAGGGTCAGAGAGTCTCGGGAAACTGAAAGCCAGGGGGGGTTTCCAAACGAGGTAACGGTCTCTAGAAAGGGGGGGCCGGGGGCGGGTTCCTCAGAGGTACTTACTTCAGGGGCGAGGGGGGAGGGGGAGGGGGGCATCACCGTGGGGGGCTGCTGAGCTAAATGCTCGAAACGGTTCTCTAACATAACCGTATCCTCTTGAATCCTGCCAGCTTGGCATGCCTGGCGACGCTGCTCTACTCCGAAAGTCAGCCGGCGGTTAGGGCTAGTCCCCCACCTTCCTCATACGGCATGCTGATCGTGGCCCTCAGTGGCCCAAGCAACAATGCCCCTCGTAACAATACGGGCAGGAGACTGATCCACAATGAAAATGCGTAGGATCCTCTCCCAGACCTGCTTGGCTTTTGAGCAATCCCAAAGACAATGACACTGAGTCTCCTGGGGATGGCCACACCTCTGACATAATGCTGGTCTGTCCCCCATGGCCAACCAAGTGCCAATAGCTAAGCTCCGATGTGCCATCTGCCACAAGAAAAGAGTGACTTCTGCGGCCGAAAGCTGTCCCACAGCGGCTTCTAGAAATTTGTGAGAAAGCCAATGTACTGCTGTTGCTGCTAAAGTGCCCTCCACCTCTGCCATCTAAATCCTACAGCCCAACTGTGCGGTGTACGCAAAGAAAGGGGTACCAGAGACTCCTCTATGTCCTCTGGATTCTGCCATGTCCACTCACCTGGGTCCCATTGGAGACTTGTAATAGGTTGGCCCTCCCACATCCATAGCCGCCATAGTCTCTCTATGGCCACCTTGTCTAGTGGAGGGTTGATGTGCCACTCATGTGCGTGAAAACTAATCACCCTCGCGCTCTGCAAGGTGCAGCCCTTGAGGTCCTCTACACGAGTCTCTGATCTCTCCAATCTGCCATGAAGCCCAATAGAGAAGGTGAGTAGAGCGGAGCACTCATCTGCGCCATGAATTGCCAGGGGTATACCGTGCCTATTAAACACTCCCTGCCATTGCGGAGGAGAAGGATCCAGTAACAGGGCCAGCCACCCAGGGGGGATGGAAGAGTCGATGTCGAGGCTAAGCCGGTCTCTACCCCGGATCCCAATAAGGCCTCTCTCCTACGCCTCCGAGGGTATCTCTCTTAATGCAAGCCAATCTCAAAGTGACCCAGCGGGGCCCGTCCCAAGATACGTGTCGGCGAGCCCAAGCATGTGACCACTAGGCAGACGAACCATAGGATTCAAGATCAAAGGTTGTCGAGGCCGCTCTACTAGTGCTGACTGTTGCAGGGCCGGCTTGAGATGGTCCCAAGCACACGAGACTGGCTGCAAATCTGTCCTCGAATGCTGAGAAAAAGCTGCGTGCCTGATCTTTGTGAAAATCGATCTCGTGCTCTGAGGCCAAGGGCCCCCTAGGATCGTGTAACATGTAGCGGAAGTATTCGTATTGGAGGATCCTGTCACACAAATGCTCACACCGTCTTTTGTATCCTGAGTTTGGCGAGTTTAACAATCCACTTTAAGACTTCAAACTTTAAAGAGATGTAGAGAGAGAGATGAGAACTGTACACCGTATGGGGTCCCGAATTACCCACTGAAGGGTCCTACCCCGTTACCGAGATAGTATTTGCTTTATTATCTTTAAAGAGAGTGATGGTGTGACTGACGATAAGCCAAATGCAAGACCTCTGAAGACCAAGTGTTGGGCTAAACTGTACACTGTTGTAGAAGCACCAAAGATGTCCAATCTCGAGCCTGTGCACTCTTCCCAATGGAATGAGAAGGGGATTCAAAGCTGAGGCTGAGAGAGGGGCTGTTTGGGACTGTTTCTAGACTGAGTATGAATGCTGTAAATGCTTATGAATGCTGTGTTTTACCTTCACCAAGTGGCTGAAGCAAAATGATGAGATGATGAATGCTGAAAACTGTATGGATGCAGAAAACGCAAGGTGAACTGCTGGCTGAATGCTGAACTGATGCGTTTTGCTGATGTAGAAGTGCTGAATGCTCATGCGTTTGAGGCGCCTAGGGCTGTAGGAGACAAACGCTGAGGGATGGTAGCTGAAACTGCAATCGCTTATGCTCCTTGCGCTGAAGATGCCAAGCGCTTGAATGCTTATGCTGAAATATGATGAATGAATGGCTATATGGACCACAAGAGCCAGTCGGCTGGCTACAGAGCTGGCCGACTGCTCATGTCCACATTAAATGCATAAAATATGCATAAAATGCTGAAAATGATAGGAAAATTACCAAAAAAATCATAGTAAATATCCTGATAAATACTAGATGATATCTGGGGTGTTTGCCATGGTCTAGATGCAATGTATGAATGATGTGCAATATGCAGAATGCTTTCTAATGCAAACCCTAAGGTTTCTACTGACTGTATATGCATGAATGCGTCTCTTTAAGTGGGTTAAGGGACTTAGACTGACTGACTGACTTGCTATGGCTGAGAATGACCTCGTGCCTAACTTATCCTGGACTGAGGATTACAATGGGGTCACGGCGTACGACAAATATCATCCTGAATGGATATTGTTACAATGTTGCACTGATGATGATGAGCCAGTTTGTCACCATGCACTACAGTGCGGAGTGCATGTGACAGATCGGAGTGCAAGCGGAGATTCTAGCATGGCTCTGAATGGAGGGGTCAATGATGCCCAGGCCCCCCTTGGCTCTAGCCGATCTCCCATCGCTGGTGGCCCATAGAAAATTCTGGATCAACCGTGCTGAACCTGACCGACACATGCCCGGGGGAAGGACCAGTAGGAGGTAATGTACCACATGGTGGTAAGAACCTGGTTTGCCACCATTGCCCGGCTCGCTAGGGAAAGCCTAGCCGAACTCTGGTTTGCCACCACCCCCCGGTCCGCTAGGGGGAGATGTCAATGCCAACCTGGCATCCAAGGTAACGAGCTGTAGTTCCCCTCGGGACCCACTGAAAAGCGGACGCCAAGTCGAGGCAGGCGATAAGCCAACCCAAAATCCACACGACTTGTGCCAATTGATATGTGCTCCGGATGCACGACAGAAAATCTCAATTGCCTCAGCGAATCTCTGGAGGTTCCGCTCGGCCCCTGACAGGTATGTTGCTGCGTCGTCAGCGAACTCGGAGTCAAGAGGCTCCTCCTACACTCGGATGGGGAGACGCAATCCCTAGAGTCCGGTCTCCTGGCAAAGAGAAAGCTGCTCATGGCCTCAACGACAAAAAGGAATAGATAAGGTGCTAGAGGGCACCCCTGCTCGACTAATTGTGAAAGCGGAAATCTGTCATGTCTAGCACCTTGAAAAAGAAACTGGCTATGAGAAGCCAAGTAGAGTCCTGATACACCTCGGACCCACATCTCTAGGAAACCCATCCTGCACATCATCCCCTCTAGAAAGCCCCAATTGGCTTTCTCAAAATCGAGGAGCACAATCAAATCTTGTTGCCGCATCCTAGCCGACTTGGTCGCCTTCCCAGAAGGTGAAGATGTTGTCCAGGATACTCTGATCCTGAACGAAACCGGTCTATGTACCATGAATCAAGTCGAGGAGGAAGGGCTGCAATCTCCGGCTGATGGCCTTGGCCATAATTTTGTAAGCAATCCCTAGGAGGGTTATGGGTCTCCACTATCGGATCTCCAATCTATCACCACCCTCCTTGGGAATCAAGTGGATCAAACCCTCAGTCATCTCTAGCATGACTCCTATAACCATTATCTCATTGAAGGAAGCCCTAAGACCACCTTCCATGAGATCACAATGCCGCAGGAATAAAGAGGCTAGAAGATCGTCCACTCCCAGGCTTTTGCACTTCGGTAAATCTGTCATAGCCTCAGCCAACTCCTCAGGTGTGAAGGGGGTCAACAGGAAAGTCCTGAAAGCGAAAGGGACCACCTCTCTCGTGTGCCGCCACACCTGCTCACGCGTGTCCAGCACCTGTGAGGAAATGGGAGCACCGGTGAGAAGAGTGCTGGAGTAATGGCTCGCACATGGGGGGGAGGTTCGTAGCGATGGATCCATGAGGATACCCTCTCTCTCTATCTGTGTGGGCTCGCAATCTCAAAGAAGTCTCTCGCCTACCTTGTCTCCCGCCTACGCCCAAAAAAAGGCTCTAGCGTGGTATCTATACTCCACCTGCCGCTCCTCTATGGATTGGAGCTCCATACGGCCGGCAGCTAGCTGACTTTCAATCCACGAGCTATCTGGTGCACTCTCCTGTGAAGCCACTGTAGAGAGACAAGACCCCTACGAATACTCCTCTCCTGCTCTCGAAAGCCAGTCAATATGCTCTGTGCTGCCTCATGTAAAAGATTGCTAATCTCGCCAAGACCTACATCCAAGGCTCCTGCGGCTTATCCTGAGTGAAAGTCAAGTCTCTCCCAAATCCACTCCTGGATCTTGAATGAGGCTATCTGGAATCTGGGTACTCATTTGTCTATCCTGTCTCCACGGCATCATCTAGGGAGAGAATAACCGGTGCGTGGTCGGAAAAAGTAGTGCCAGCCAGGATACCAATCATGCCACCATGCTCGCAAAACCACTCATCAACATAGAACCGATCGAGTCTGAATAGGTTGGGGGCGGTATGCCTCCTGTCAGATCTGGAGAAACATGGACACTCAGGACTCAAACCAAACTCTGGAAGATGCCAAGGGTCTTGTCCCCCCTGAGAGCCAAAATCAACTCCTCCCATGCTGAGTACTCTGTACCCGATAACGTAGCCATGCCACCTCCTACTCTGTCATCGGCTGAGTCTAGCATGTTAAAGTCACCACCCATACACCAGAAATCCACCTGGGGTGGGGACTAATGAACTGTAATCCAAAAGGTGGCTCTACCTGCTGCCACATTTGGCACATAGACAATGTGTGTCCTATGCAAAGTTCTCTAAACCCTACACTCTCCCTCTCTATTTTTTCTCTTTTGGATACGTGGTGGAATCTGTCATAGCACACCCCATTGGGTTTACAATGACTGATGGAAGAAGGCATGAGGACAGGGACCATAACGTTTGCACATGGAAAAGTACTACTTTTGGTCAAAAAGCAGAGAAAAGCAAAGAGTCAAACTGAGTTGACCGCGAGCCAAGAGCATCACTGGCAAGAGGGGATTGAACAAAACCGCAAAACAAAAGTTGCCTTTTCAAAAAGCAACTCTACGGCCAAAAAGCAAGGCCCTAAAGTTGGAAAAGCAAAGCACAAAAGCGCTTGGAAAAAGTCTAAAACTGGAAAAGCCAAGCACAAAAGCACTTGGGAAAAGTTTGCCTTATTTGAATAATATTTTATTGTAAAAAGTGAAAAAGAGAAAAACAAAGCAAAAAGTAAAACAAAAGCATAGCTAGCTGTTGGTGAAAAAGAAGGACCCTCACACGTATAAAACAAGCATGAACCTCTCCCCCCCCATCATCATTGAAGCGTGGAATTCTTCATCGTCGCCTTGCTATTGTTCCAGAGTGCTACTAACGTCACCCTGTGCCATGTCATCGACCGTCCGTACACTGTACGAATCCGTACAATTTGTACGGAACTGTACAGTGCTAAAATTCTATGCCGACCGGCTACTGTCGTGCTACCACGTGGATCTATTCTGGTCCATACACATGTACGGCCTAAAACAGCAACTGTACAGTGTACGGCCTTTTGGGCTCTTTCTACACCGGATTGGGCGTCTAATCTACTGCTGAACATCATAAACATCATCATCTACACTTATCACTTGTGTACCTCATTTACAAGCTTGGGGTACGATAGATTTCGTGCGGGAAGATCAAACTTGTGGAGAATGTGTGCTTTTGCTCAAGTTTTGGGCAAATTTTCCCTTGGATTTGGTACTAGCCCACTGAGGGATCTTGTGAGCCATCCCTGTGGTGTGCTCGGCAACGGGATCTCATGCCTTGACATCGACTATGACGTTGGTTTCTACATCGGCATATTTGTTTGTTTTTGCATTCATTGATGTATTGATCTTGGCTTGCGAGCCTATTGATTGTTCCTGAATAAATTCCTGAAAGGGGGGCGGAGCCCGTTCCCCATTCAATGTGTGTCCTGTGCAAAGTTCTCTAAACCCTACACTCTCCCTCTCTCTATTTTTTCTATCCCTTGGATACGTGGTGGAATCTGTCATAGCATGTGCACAGTGTGTATCTACCGTGTGCTACACGCACACGGTAGATACACCATGACAGCATGCCCCGTTGGATTTACACTCTTTTAAGTAAAGTGGATTGCATAAACTCATAGGTTTAAAGAAGGCTTTGTTACGTGTTACAAGGTCAACCAATTGCATGCTACATTGGTATCAGAGCTGTAGGTTGTGACCCAACTTAGCTACCTCAAAAGTGAGAGCATCCCATGGATGGTAGAACTATGGTCAGGAAAAACCACCCATGCATCCACAATGTCAAGAGAGACTTCTTCAAAAAGCTTCAAAGAAGACATGGAAGAAGAGATCAACAAAGAAGATACCACCAAAGAAATGCTACCGCACTTCAATGACGACTTCATCAAAGCAACTTTGGAGCAAAACATATTGCTCAAGCTCCAAATTCAGGCTAAAGAAGAAGAAGCAGAAAAAGACAAAGAAAAAGCCAAAGAAAAAGCAAAAGAAACGCCAAAGAGGAAGCTCAAAAGGCCAAGAAAACAGTCAAAGAAGCCTAAAGAACTTTCACAGCTTGAAACAGTGTTCCTCATCATGGAGCAACAAAGACAAAAAGAAGGAGCCAAACGGGCTAACAAAGGGCCAAAGAAGCCCAATGTAATGATGAACGAAGGGCCGAGGATGCCAAACACAAGGCTAATGAAGACCAACGACGGACAGACCAAGCAGCTCGAGAACACCAGCAAAGGCTTGAATGAGATGCTATGCAACTCTAGCACCAGCAGTTGATAGCATCTATGCAAGAAAATCTGTACTCAATTCTCCCTACAGTGCCACAACAAGGCCTGAGTTCCTCCACTACCCCAACCACCACCGTCATACGAGCTCAACTAAATTTTGTTAAGTATGATGGTAAGTGTGATCATGCCGCTGTTATTTTGTGGCATATTTTTCTTTGGCAAAGCTTTCAGATCCTCAAGACAGAGTCCACCTAGCAGCACCTCACCTCTCAGGCGAACCAATTACCTGGTGGCAACATTGGTCCAGTCTACATGTAGACCCGACCACATGGGCTCCTCAATATGTATGGGACATGAAGCTAACCTCAAAATTCAGTTTCTTCCTCCCTAATACATGACTAACCTTGAGGACCAGTTTAACAAGCTCTCCTAAAAAGGGTCTCCAGTACTAACAGAGTTATCAATGTAAAAGAATATAACGTGCGGTGTATACAAGAGAACACTCACAAGAAGTAGGATCTTTCGTAGCACAATACTTTAAAACTCAAATTGCACAATAACAGAGATACGGAAGAATAATGCATTACTGAAGTGATACAATAGATGGCAAATCCCCACACTCGTGTGCTCCTGTGAAGGGTGTCACGATTGTGACTAACTCTCTTAATCTCTCCCTAATTACTCCTTAATCCCTCATTAACTGTAAAGACACCTATGAAGGGTCACACCCTTGCACACGGGTCACTATCAAAGGGCATGCCTATTCATTAAAGACACACCCCTAAGTCCTAAGGACATAACTATTGATTCAAGAGCCACACCCCTTCACAGGGTGTGCCTCTTCAATTGTACCTTTTCGGCCTCTATTTGAGAAAGGCCCCTGTCTCAATGCAATCATTCAGTCTTTTCCTGCAACGTTTGTCTTATGTCCATTAATCAAGTCTTTAATCATGTTAATTAAGCTATAAAAGCTTTACAGTGGTATCAGAGCAAACTTTTTCCTGCCCTATGACATGCCCAAACCCTAACCCTAACCCTAAAATCAATCCTAACCCTAACCCTAAAATCAGTCAACCCAAACCCTAAAATTGGGTGTAGTAGGTATTGAATGGAAGAGCAGGAGAGAATGCCTCATCAAATTCAGCCCCAAACTCCCAATTTTTGCTCATTAATGCCGGGCCAGCCATATGCAGAGAATTCTTGAACAGAGGCAAGACAGCATGCGACCTATCAATAAGGGAGCTTACCTCTTCATCCGGTACCCCTTCATGGAAAGGCACCCCTCCTACCCCTCTATGGAGTAGCCACACCCCTTCGTGGGTTCGCTCTAGCCGGCTGCCTGTTTGAGAGTCACACGACGAGTTGATGTTTTTTTTATTAAAAAATAACACAACACAGCCGGCTGCCCGTTTGAGAGTCCACTATCTGGTCAGCTTCAGTCGGCCAGCCCCAGATGGTCCATGACCTGCACCAGCTTCAGTCGGCCAGCAGCAGAGAGAAGCAGGACCAACTGGCTAACACCTAGACCACTCAGGACAGCCTCCCACACCTAAAAAATAGGGAAAAATAGGGGGAGTGGGGAAAAATGAGAAAACACCTAATCCGGGCGAGCACACCCACAACAGAGGCCCTAGTGTATATGTACAGATAGGAGATGACTTCTAACACCCCCTCTCAGCTCCTGGATGTGAAACCAATCCCAAAGAGCTGGAGTGCCGCCGGAGCAAGGCCTGAGATAGAGACTTCGTGATGAAGAGGTCCACCACAGTGTCCTCCGTCGAACAGAACTCTAGCAAGATGTCATCAGCAACAATCTTTTCACGAACAAAATGCCTCTGGATGCCCATGGGTTCCTCCAGTGGAAACCCAATCTTGCCAAGTAACCTCTGCAACCTCACCACCTCGCAAGCAGCACCACAAGGAGCCCGGTACTCTGCCTCTGTCGATGACAAGGAAAAAGATGGCTGCCTCTTACTACTCCATAAAACTGCTCTTGAGCCAAGGGTAAAACTGTAGCCTGATGTCAAGGTCCTCCTATCTAGCTCTCCTCCCCAATCTAAGTCACTCCATCCTTGGAGTCTGACTCCATCCATCAATCCCCCTCCTGTGTAAAAGAGTCTAAGATCCTTCGCATGTTGCAGAAACCACAAGATACGCAATCCTGCCTCCCAAAGAGTCATCTGCAAACATCAGCTCAACAGCCTCATCAGGAAGCTCCCGTCCAATCTAGTAATCATCAACCAAATCAATGAACCATTCTGCTTCCGAGTCAAGGAGGCACCATACTGCTCACAAGGATCAACACCTATTACGGTGGGATGCCAAGTCCTGGAAACCTACTGAAGACCACTCAAGGCCTTCGTAAACTTGTAAACAACCCCCTCTGAATCCGGAACCACAAAGCCTGGAGAATGTGCAACATCCACCTCCTTCTGCAAGTAATCAACTCTCACCTACCTCGCTTTCCAAGAGGTCCCCGTGGAAAGAAGTTCCTCATCTACAGGAGTTTCTTTGTCTCAAATACTACGAGACATCAGAGCATAAGTTACCTGTAAAGTTTCCTCTAATTGACGAACACAAGA
Source organism: Cibotium barometz (assembly GCF_041138505.1). Taxonomy (NCBI): domain Eukaryota; kingdom Viridiplantae; phylum Streptophyta; class Polypodiopsida; order Cyatheales; family Cibotiaceae; genus Cibotium; species Cibotium barometz. The sequence goes on along the minus strand of NC_141046.1, from coordinate 62,933,632 downwards.
ACTACCAACATCTGTACTGGAAAGTTCCTGCTAACTGCTACCATCATCTGGCAAGCCATCCACCATCTGGTCTGGGAAAGCCTACACCTGCAACGTATCCACACTTAAGTGGCCATTACCAGACTGCCACTCATCACAAAACTGAGGACTTGGGAGAGAGAGTGCTGAAAGTTTGTAAACTCCATTCTCCACTCCGCCTTCCCAAACTACCTGGCCTGTTGCCTTGTCCCGGAGAGCAACAAAATGCTCATCAAACTCCACCCGTACGCCAATCTTGCAAACCTGATGCACTGACAACAGATGAAAACCAAGCGACGGAACATACAACACCTGGGAGGAATGCTTCCCCCCTTTGCCATCGGGAACTATCTCCAACCTGCCCTCACTGTGAACTAGGATAGTGGATGTATCCCCAGTAAGAATGTGACCAGAATACCTGCAGAGATCCTGTAAATCCGAACGGGAAGAAGTCATGTGCCTGGAAGCACCACTGTCTAGAATCCACTCTCGAGTATCCATAGCGGAGAGCCCTCCAGCCTCCTCCCTTCCCGAAGAAAATGAAACATCGGTGTCCATCACCTCTAGGTGCACAAAAGCTGGAGTCTTCACGGTTGCTGTTGAGGATTCGGCACCCTTCTCGGTGCTCTGCTTGGGACACTGCCTCCAATAGTGGCCTTTCTCTCCACAATCATTACAGGTCCTCTCTGCCTTCAGTTTCTCGCGGGTCTGAGTCGGACATCTTCTTAGAAGACTTCTCCGATGAAGCCTTCCCTTTGCTCTTGTTGTTACGGCCTTTCGACCGTTGGCCAGTTAAGGCCTCCGAACCTCCGCCCTGTGGAGGGTTCATGAATCTTTCCTCTTGGTCCAATACCATGGACACAAGCTCCTCCCATGTGATGGTGTTGAGCATGCCACTAGTAATCAAAGAAGAGTAAAATGCTGAGTACTGAGAGGGCAAATGCGACAGCAACGTGATGGCCATATCCTCCGATGATATCTCCTTCCCAACCTGAGGAACTTCAGGCTGAAGAGCCTGCAACTTGTTAATGTGCTCCCGCATCGTCGATGACTTTGCAGGATTCATAACCCGCATCTGTACTTCCAAGGAAATCCTCTTCATGGGCGATACCCTATTATAGAGTGAAGCCAAATGCTGCCATATACCTCCGGCTAGCGTCATATGCTGCTTGATATGATTGATTACCTGTGGTGTGCAGTTGAGGAAGATGAAGGAACGGACCCTGGCATTGACACGATCCCACAACTGTGCCTGTGCCTCGCGGTCCTTCCGAATCGAGGGTAACTCCCCTTCCTCTACCTCCGGCCGTGGAACCCCAACAACAATGAAATCAACAAGGTCATAAGACTCCAGAACAGATTCCATCATTACCTTCCAAATCCCGTAGTTGTTCCCGTCCAACTGACGATCCACTGGGAACGTGGGGAGTGTCGGGATCTTCACATGTCTCTCAGCCATCTCAAGTAAATCTGCCATTGCGGGGATGTAACTGAAAAGGGTGGGTCGGTGGGAACAAAGAAGAACTTAAACCTGCAAGTGGCTGTCCAGCAAATCAGCCCGCCTTCCTCTTGCTTCTCCTCTTCTCGAACAGTCCACCAATCAGCAACAAAACAGTCCCCCTCTTGCTCACACAGTTCCCAAGATCTATCAAGAGCCTAGAGCTCTGACACCATGTCAGAATATGTAGCGGAGATGATGACAAAATCTGAGAACACAAGAGCAAGTGCACTGCAAAAAAATACAGCAATGGAGAAGGAGAGAGAAAGGCGTGTAACTCTGCTCTATATACACAAGAATAATGATACAATGAGTGGGGGGCCATGGGGCCATCAGTCGGCCAGCATTAAGGACAGCCGACAGCCTCACGACCAGGTCAGCTGCAGTCGGCCAGCCCCAAATGGTCCACGACCTGGTCAGCTTTAGTCGGCCAGCCCCAGATGGTCCACGACCTGCACCAACTTCAGTCGGCCAGCAGCAGCAGAGAGAAGCAGGACCAACTGGCTAACACCTGGACCACTCAGGACAGCCTCCCACACCTAAAAAATAGAAGAAAAAAAGGGAAAAATATGGAGAGTGGGGAAAAATGAGAAAACACCTAATCCGGGCGTGCACAACCACAACAGAGGCCCTGGTGTATATGTATAGACAGGAGATGACTTCTAACAACACCCTCACAATCCATAGTGCCCTCTCCTACCCGTGTTTCTCCATCCGTCTCTGCCCCTGTTCCAATGAGTGTGCCCCCCTCTTTACAGCCCACTCATTACCGTGTTCAGATAGCCAAACCGACTTCACCTCCGAGAGTGGGTGATCCATGTTCGTACTTTCGCACAGGATCTGGATCATTACTGTTTTATACTCGAGCGTCATCCTTATCTGGGCGCTATACTTCCCGAGTACAGCATCATTTTTCATGAATATTGCACCTATTCTGAGAACGTTTATCCATCTTCATTCACGGTGCACCCTTCTACACCAGATTATACACCTGACACCAGCAGCTGCCCCTACCCCTTTACCTTCTTCTCCAGTAGCAGACTCTCGTGCAAGCCCAGTCCCAGAGAATCGCCCTCATTATATTGGATGGTCCATAGCCACTTCACCACCACGTAGCCTCTCCTCACTGGATTTACAGATGCCGCACCCTCTAGCCGATGGTTCTTACTAGAGCCCAGCGGCATCATCAGCAGCAAAAACCCCCAGAGCCTCGTCACCCTGCAGCCTCTACATCAGCATCTTCTCTCATGGCGGAACCTGTTGACACACCGGCTCCTCCAGAATGGCAGCAAGCTTTGCAGCAACTTCAGCAGCAGTTCCAATAGCAACTCCAGGAGTCCATGGCATCCTTGGCTTCACAGATCCAGCAGCTCCACACGGACCGCCACTCCCACACGAGTTCAATGCCAGCAGCAGATGCTTCAGCAACAATACCAGTAGACGAAGACGTCATTCCTTCCGAGGTAGAAGGCGACGACCTTAAAACTCTGTATCGTCTTTTACAAGCCAATAAAACAAACAAATTGGAAATTAAACCCCCTGAATCTTATGGTGGTCAGCGCAATAAGCGCATCTTAGACCAATGGCTCTACAAACTGTGGTTATACTTTGAAACCATGACCCTTTCTGATTCCAAAAAGGTGATTTTTACGGTATCCCTCCTCAAAGACACTGCTTTATTGTGGTGGCAACGAACAGCACGCCGGAAAATCGGTTACGTGGGAAAAATTCGAGCGGGTCCTCCATAAGGAGTTCATACCTGCCAATACGGATTTCCAAGCCCATACTCGTTTACGCCATTTGGACCAAAATGGTTCCTTGGCCTCTTATATCTCCCAGTTCACCAACTTGATACTGGAGATTGACTCCTTGTCCCCAGCGGACGAACTCCATGCCTTTGTTGAAGGTCTTAACCCCACACTGCATGCCGATGTTCAGAAATATAATCCTGTCGATCTTCTTGATGATTCTGACTCTACTTGGCAAAGTGATGAAGACTTATAGGAATATCCAGAACTTCTTCGAGAATTCTTTCAAAGACAACCATCTCTTCTTAGCCGGAGTCTTATTTTAAGTGGGAGAGAATGTCACGATTGTGACTAGCTCTCTTAATCTCTCCCTAATTACTCCTTAATCTCTCATTAACTGTAAAGACACCTATGAAGGGTCACACCCTTGCACATGGGTCACTATCAAAGGACATGCCTATTCATTAAAGACACACCCCTAAGTCCCAAGGACATAACTATTGATTCAAGAGCCACACCCCTTCACAAGGATGTGCCTCTTCAATTGTACCTTTTCGGCCTCTATTTAAGAAAGGCCCCTGTTTCAATGCAATCATTCAGTCTTTTCCTGCAACGTTTGTCTTATGTTCATTAATCAAGTCTTTAATCATGTTAATTAAGCTATAAAAGCTTTACAAAGGGAGCTTCAATGATTCATTTGGAACTGCTAAGACGGAGACCGTATGCTAGTAGAAGCTAGGAGTAATCTCAAAGTGATGACTCATGAACTGTTGAGAAGGGTCTGGCCATGTATCTATATAGGCCTTGCATACGCGGGGGGCAGCCCTGACATGCCTGCATAGGTCCGGGGTCATAGTCAGTGCCACAGTCCGCGGTGTAGACTCGGCCCATAAAGATGTACTAGATGCTATGTCGCAGTTCCCCCACCTCCCATGGCCATCAAGACTCGTCTTGCGCCCCGCAATGTCAAGATAGAGTGTCCATGTGCCAAGTCTAATCCAAGCCGTCTCTAAACCATCTAACCTCATAGGCCATCTTCCCATGTGAATACGGGAATGTCGGGCACCCACGCTACTCAACCATGGCTACTCCTCACAACGGAGGCCATACAAACATGAGCTAGCCGGTGCCTAGACAATACAATATAAGGGTGGAGCATTGATATCCAACAATCATGTCAGCACAACAGTTGGGAATATCTAAGGAGGATAAATTGAAACAGTTTATTAGGGGGATGGATACGAACATTAGGTTCACCGTGCGTAATTTTGAGCCACAGTCATATGACAAGGCTCTTACTTTGGCTCAGAATCAAGAAATGATGCTGAACGGAGGTAAGGTTAAGTAGATCCAGCCTAGCTCCAAACCCCACCAACAGTCATCCATGTAACATGTAGCGGAATTATGCGTAGATGTCGAATCCTGTCACACAAAGTGTCACACCGCAATCCACTTTATCACTCCACACTTTACGAGATGAGAGAGAGAGAGAGATTTGTACACCTTATTGGGTCCCAAATTACCCACTGAAGGGCTTTCTTTGGAGAGAATGACTGACTTTGGACTGTAGATAAGCCAAACGCAAGACCTTCGGAAGACCAAGAGTTGGGCTGACTGGACACTGCTGTAGAATGACTGAATTTGGACTATAGAAGCACCAATGATGTCCAATCTCGAAGCCAATGCACTCTTCCAAGGGGATGTAGGAAGCTACAAACTGTGGCTGAGAAAGGGGCTGAATTGGGACTGTTCTAGGTTGCGAATATGCAAGGGGAATGACTGAATATGTTGTGTTTACCTTCACCCGGGAGGATGGAGAAAACGATGATGAATGTGAATGCTGAAATCTGATGTAGGGCTGAGAAACGCAGATGGACTGAAGCGCTTCTTCCCCATGCTGATGATGCTGCGTTTTGCTGAAGGTTGGATGCTTGTATGCTTCAAAACCCTTGATGCTTGTTGTGCTGAATGCTGAGATTGCTTGAGATGATTGAATGATGAAAAACGATCGCTTGCTATTTATATGGAGGTAGGTGGCTGGTCGGCTGGCTGCAGAGCTGGCCGACTGTTGCTACACGACTTATTCATGGTAATAATGATGATAATGATGATTTTAAGGCTAATAAGCTGGCCAACTTGGCATTAAATGCCACCAACTAGATGATAATAATGGATAAAGGGTGAAATAATGTTCTAAGGCTTATGCAATGGTTCACGTACACATGAAATGAACGCTATGCAAATGTAGACCATGAACTGATGCAAACCCTAAGGCTTCTACTAACTCTACATGCATGAATAATTCTCCTCAAGTGGGTTAAGGGACTTGACTGACTGATTGACATTCGAAGGTTGAGGAATGACCTACATAGCTCGTGCCTGACATATCCCCGACTGGGGATTACAATGGGGCCACGGCATACGACAATATCATATCGATAAGGGTCCTACTACTGTATAATGATGCACTAATGATCATGCACTACAGTGCAGAGTGCATGTGACATCCACCACCCAACAGTCGTGAAAGGTAGCTCACAATAGCAAGGATACAAAGAAGGATTCCCATAGCACCTCAGGAGGCAAGAAAGATAGGGAATACAAGTCTAAGAAGACACATGAGGAAAAGACCAAGGAGGGCATTACTAGCGGATATCTCCTTTGTCTCATCTCTTTTGGAGTGTGATATGATTCTCAGCATTCGGTGGTTTAGAGGATATGCACCCATTCCTGATTGGAGGTAGGACACTTTTAGAACGGTTGAGCCTGTCCTGATTCGCGAGCATTCTCGGCATTCCACTCATCTCCCATATCCAGGCCCAAAGAGCCATCAGAAAAGGAGCCGAATGTGCGTTGATATATGTCCGTAGCTAGCAGTGTCGTTCAACCAGCAACCCCTTTGAAGCAAAGGATGGAAGGTCTCCTTGCACAGTATCAAGATATTATGTTGAAGGATGATCTCTCACCCCTTAAAATAGTAGTAAACATGCGGCTGATGGATATAGCCCATTCATGCTTATATACAGATATCAACCGAAGTCACCCATACTATACTCCTAAGGGGAGTCAAGATGCAAAATATGCTGAAAAGTTACGAAGGAAAGCGTAAAGAGTGCTCAAGATTGTATTATGCTAACCAAGTTCCAAACAAAGGTCTTCGAGGGTTCTACACGAGGGCATGGGGGTGTATCTTAAAGTCCTCAAGAACTCTAAGACGATGAGCACCAACAAGCAGTGAGCACTATAAGTTGTCTTCACGATGTTGTGATCCTTATTAAATCACAAAGAAGATAAATGATGTGACGTATCGGTTGGCACATTCACTCCGTTTTTCACATTAATCATTTGAAATAAGGTCTAGGTGAAGGTGTCCCGATGGAGGAGATCCCTAACCTTGAGGACACGACTGATTTGAGTAGTCAGAGTACTAAACGGTCTTGGAATTACAAGTATCTGATAAAGTGGGAAGGATGGTCTGAGGTTGAGGCTACTTGGGAGACAAGGCATAGTCTGAAGAGTCATTTCCCGGATTCACTACTAAGGACACCAATGGTTCTTAAGAGGGTAAGTATGTTACATCCCGAGGCCCAACAGGGTTAACACAACTCACCTAGGGTTAGGTTAACCAGGGGAATGTGATTAGCCATCTAATCAGGGAGGTTTAGGAGTTTTTAGAGGCTTGGGCTATATATGGCACTTATTTAATATGTGGGCTATATAAGTAAGTTGTTGAGTCAGTACTACTCCGTGTTCACATTGGAGGAGTGTCTTGGTGTATGGGACACCAGGGCTTTGCATGTGGAGCCAAGTCTCTTGATGCTTTAACCTCAAGCTCGTGGGTGAGCCTGAATGGCTCTATGGTTGGCAGTGAGCTAGATGCCAATGTTCTCATGTTCCTTTGATTGGCTAACCACATGTGGTTTCAACGATAGAGTCCTGCCCACCCACCCCTTCGATTGAGCAGAGATCCTTCGGCAGTTGCAATATGATACCCACGGTGGCTTGGTCTTCCTGTTACAGAGGCATTACAAAGCAGACACACTACCAATGCTATGGGAATTTGAACTTGGGACCTCCCCTCCCTGAGTCACAAGCCCCCTGCAGCTGCACTTCCAAGAATGAAATGGCTTCTGGATGCCCATCTGGGGAGCCAAGAAGTAGGCTCCAATAAAGAGAAAGTGTTATGTCCCAAACTCACATGCCTGAGCTTATGTTATGATATAGTTAGAATAATGCCAAAAAGGAGGACGGACTCCTAAGGTAATAAGTGACTTTTGCATCACATCACATATGGTGTTGGGATAGTCAAGGACTTTACTTCTGGGGTATGATGCTGACTGTTAATCTGCGTGTTATTGGGGTTCAGAACACTGAGTTTTCCTAATCCTTTATGGCCAAATTCTCACAGACGTGAGTTTGGAGGTTTTGTTTGCATGGAGTGAGACTGGTGATGATCTCAGCGGTGTGAAAACTATAAGTTCGCTAGATCAGTGTTCCCCTTCATCCCCTAAACTTCTTCATCCCCTTAGAATTCAAATCTGGGCTTAAACTTGCTTGTATTTCAGGTTTCATTGAGATTCTACATTCTCACATACGAGCGAATTTTGAGATTTTCACTTCGTAATAAATCGTAACTTTCTGACTTTTACCCCTCTTTATAAGCTGATTTGAGCTTTACCCGTCTTAAGCTGATCATGAAAATGCTTCTGCATTTTCACATGCATGAAAATGTTTGTTTTTCAAATGCCTAAGCTCATTGGGTCTTTCAGAAGCATGTTAAAAGTGTTGTAATTCTCCTTAGATTCTTTTCCATGGTCTGTGTGTTTTCATGGTGTGTAAATGCTTCTACATTTTCACGTGTGTGAAAATATTTGAGTGTTGGATTTGAGATATTAAGTTGATCCAGATGGAATAGAACCTCTTTATAGTGTTAGGCTCATTGCTGGGTATAAATAAACGCACCCACACCGGCTTGAACAGACACACGTGTGTGTGTGTGTGTGTGTGTGTGTGTGTGTGTGTGTGTACATACATGCATACATACATAAAAAATCACATGGGCTCTCACACAGGTGTGTTTGTGTGTTGTGTGCGTGCATCTGATTGATAAGAGATTAGAATACATGTAAACCAGTGCCAATGATGGTGCCTTTCTCACCGCACAATCAAAGCTTTTGGACTTACCTAGGCAAATGTGCCCGTTGCTGTAAATGTGTGGGTGCAGTGGAGCAGGCGGTAAGAATATGACCTGCATAACGCCCACGATGTGCATAAGATTTTGTTGCCTCTCATGCAAAGGGATTGCTCACAAAGCTGGCAAATGTAGGCATACTATAGAAGTGGTGGCTACATCTAGGAACACACAACTGTACCCCGTGGTATAAACAACACGCACACATACCTATCACATACACCTCACTCGCATGTAAGATTGTGTGTAGGTGCACTTGTATATGCAGACATTGACCACACTCTTGCTTGCAAATGCATGATTGCCTGTCCACGTGCACTCGCACATTTATACATACATGTACACGCAGGCAAACATGCATGCATGCACACAACATACATGCATCGATCGAACTCTCAATTGCAAGTGCGTGTTCACATGAACTTGCACACTTATACATACATATACACCAAGACATACATGCATATGCCAACCTCGTAATTGCATCTAACTCCCTCTCCATGCACTTATATGCAGACAAACATGCATAGGAACCAACCACATAAATATATCCATCTCACTCTCTCTTGCAAGTGCGTGTACACATGGACTTGCACACTAAAATATACATATACACCAAGACATACATGCATACGTACCAACCACATAAATGCACCCATCTCGCTCTTGCTTGCGAATGCATGTGGCGTGCACTCTTGCACTAGTACATATGCCAACTACATAGACGCACCAATCTCAATGCATGTGTGAAGCATTCATCACACATGCACATGCATCATGCATGCATGCATTGATCCTACCACATAAATGCACCCCATCTCGCTCTTGCTTGCGAATGCATGTGGTGTGCACTCTTGCACTAGTACATATGCCAACTACATAGACGCATCAATCTCAGTGCATGTGTCAAGCATTCATCACACATGCACATGCACATGCATCATGCATGCATGCATTGATCTTGCATCCAATCTGCACAGTAGTAGAGGTTTGACATCACTCCAACAGGGATAATGACCTGAGGGGCTTCCATAGGGTACTGCTCAGGGAAATCAATCTGCAATTGGTAAGACTCATTTGCATAGAGGGTACCAGGTGCCCCAAAAATCTCTATAACCCACCTGTAAAAGGCCAAGCACAATGTAAAACAGACCTTACAAATTGAAATTACACCAATAAGGAATAATAAAGAATTATTACCCACATGTTTTCTGAAAATATCAAAGTTTTAAAAAATACTGCCCTGAAGGTTTTTATAGAAGCCGTCAACATAAGGATTAAAAAAGCTTAATATCATTCGGAAGATAATAGCTTAATTTTCAAGCCTAATAATAATATCCTGCACTTCGATTTACCTTTGAAGATCATCGGTTACTATGTGCTTAAATTCTGATGGAGGATTGATTAACCACTCCATCAATTCCGTCTGAATCCGATTTGCAGCCATTTTACTAAGGCCCTGCATTCAAATCAAACCAGATTGACTGCAATACTGATACTATTGATGGCAATCAAAGGCCAGTTAGATGGCACATTGAATGCTTAATTTTAATGGCAGCTTAAAGACCTGAGGAGTCGACGATGTACTCATTGTTGCAGAAGACACCTGAAAAGGCTACAAATTTCGCAGATTTTTTGGCTTGGGTTTTAGCTGAAAACAGCAATTTCCAAGCTCTTAACTCTACTTTACTCGCACATTATTGAACTTGACGAGAGAGCATATTCTTCGACTTTATAAGAAAAAAATTTACTTCAATTACTTTATAGTTACTTTCAGCTCCATTGAATGAAAAGACATTAACCAACCCCTTAATTGAGCATGTAAAGGAATCAAAAAAGACTTGATGTAACCAATGAGTGCTAGCTCATCTGGTAGAGCGATGGTCTCTACTCCCAAGGTCTTGTGTTCAAGTCTTGGGGGCCTTGTTAGGTACTTACCCTTGATGGGTTGATTATAAGCATGTATGATGGGTTTGCCAGCCCTCATCCTAGCGGGGCCACCTCCACCTCATGGAGGCTAGGTGTGTGTGTTTCTAAAATTACCTGTACCTTCGGAAAAAAAAAGATGTGATGTTTCACAACCTTGAGAATGTTAAAATTTGGGGAGGATTTTCTTTTTTTGAGATAGATAGATAGATATATATATTTATATTAGTATGCTATCCATCCACATGTACAACAGTCATCCTTTTACACATATCAAAGGAGCAGTTCAGTTCTCAACAAAAAAAAGGGACTAGCACCCCCATACTCTTCTCATGTTGCATCCATATCCCCCCCCCCCCCCCCCCCCCCCCCCCCCCGAGTTTCTATGAGTGATTTTCTATTGAACTGCACCCTTTACTTAGGGGATGAGTGGAAGGGGGTGAGTTTATTCGAACTCACGCCCTTCAGGTCAGACACCTACATCTTACTATTGGGCCCCCTCCCCCCACGCGTGCACGTATGTTTTTACATAAACATCATTGTAAGGTTGGACACCATGTCTTAACCCCATTGCATTCACAAGGATTGTTCACATCATGGCTATACTGAATGGCTTACAAAAGTTGTTCACTTCATGTCCATCTAGAGTCACTCACACAAAAATAAGGCCAATCTTGCAGGTTTGTTAACTTGGGCCTTAATATGTTTGTAGACGCGACAAATGAATGAGCAATCTCGTGCAAGCCGTTTTGATTGAAGGAATGAAAACCTTTGAGGTAAAGTTTATGCGTAAGGGTTTTTTAGTTCACAACAACGGAGAAAGAATCTCTAAGTTTGCCAAGAAAAGAGGGACACATGTCTATGAGCTCTAAAATCTAAATTTCAATCTTGCAAACCATAGATTTGAGTTTTTCAAAGGCCCTATGAATGTGAGTTCTATCTATGACTATAATAAGGTGAACTCCTTGAGGGACAAGAATTGATGGGACAAAATCCTTTAAAATGTTTTTTTGCGCGCGCGCGCACGTGTGTGTGTGTGTGTGTGTGTGTGTGTGTGTGTGCTGTGTGTGTGTGGCAATGTGTAAAGAAGCTCTAATTTACATGCATAATAGTTTAATAATAATATTTTCTAATACATTCATTGTTCAATTTGCAAGCATAGCTGACCGTTTCTTGAAGGTTTTCTTTGATAAGGACAGTGCAATGTCATAGGGAGAGGAATCCAACGAAATAACTTGTATGAGTTGTCGACTTTTAGAGCCCAAGCTGATGTCGGGACAAGTAAGCTATGGCATGAAAGATTTGACACCTAAGTTTTGTACTAGTGTTAAAAGAGATGCAAAGGACTAGGATTGTGGCACATTTACTAGCATTTTTTAAGATGTCAAATGTCTGTGAAGCTTGAGTGATGGTGAGTAAGTAGTATATCAACATACATTTCTACAAGAAAGCAAGAATCGTATAAAGGCTCTGTAGAGCTTGTCCATGCTGATCTTTGTGGTAAAATGCCAACCATTACATTGGGAGGTTCTTCCTAGTTTTTATTATTGATCAATGACTTAAGTAGGAAGATGTGGATAAGGCTGAAGCTTTTGGAAAATTCAATATATGGCATAATTTGGTTCAAAATGAGAGAATGAGATAAGAAAGAGACTAAAGAAGTTTCAAACAGATCGAGGGGGAAAATTCACATTTGGTGAATTCAATGCCTACTACAACGAGCATGGGATCAAGAGAGATATGGCAGTTCCTCATACTCCATGTAAAAAAATTATGTTGCAAAGTGTAAGAATCACACAATTGTGGGAATGCCGTGGAGTATGCTTAAAGAGAAAGGAATGTCGAATTCTGTTTGGACCGAGACATTTAACTTTGTAGTGCATAAGAGTTACACAAAGGCAATGGCATGACACCATCTCAAGAAGCTTATTCTAGTAAGAAACCTTTAGTTACATATTTCAAGGCATTTGGATGTGATTGTTTTGTGTATGTTCCGAACTCATCTAGAACTAAGTGGGATTCCAAGAGTAGGAAGTGTATCTTCTTAGGGTATAGTATAGACTCAAAGGTTACTGACTATATGACCTGGAGGCAAAGAAGATAATTATCAGCCCCCCCATGACGTGGTGTTTATGGACGAATAGCCTCATAGGTGGAGGAGAATGCTCCGTAAGGAAGAAGTAGCCCAGCAGACACAACCACTAGTGATGACAGTACCAACTCCACAAAAAGGCATTCATCAAATGATGAAGAAGAGAAGCCTACAACATCACAAAAGGGGCCATATCCTAAATAGGTGAAGCATCTCTTGGATGGGAAAGCTCCATCGACAATCGTAGAAGATCTTGCCAACAGTTGTATGCAGATCCAAGAGAATAGACAAGCACAAGAGAGCCTCCACTCACATTGTCAATATGTCCTTGATGGGCTAAGATAATGAAAGTACACGAGCAAGACATCAACATTAGTTAATCTGAACTAGAGAATATATCTTGGAGAAAGCATAGTTACATGAGCAAGATAGCTTGGATGACGCATTAGTTAATCTGAATTGGGGGGGATGTAGTCAGAGAGTTTGACTCAAATATGAGAAACCACACTTGGGATCTTATGGATTGTCCTATAAAATGGAAAGTTATTGGCAGTAAGAGGGTTTAAAAGGCCAAGTACAGGGAGAATAAGTACAAGGAAAGGCTTGTGGTGAAGGGTTTTGCATAGGTTGAAGGGTTTAACTTTTAGGAGACATCTCTCTCACATCTAGATTAGCCAGTGCTAGTCTTGGTTGCTCATAGTAAGTGGTAGATATTATAAATGGATGTGAAGTCAGCATTTTTGAATGGCCATCTCAAGCAAGAGGTTTATGTGGCACAACCACTCGGATCTAAGATACCTAGTTCAGAAAACAAAGTGTACAAACTCCAGAAGGCAGTGTACGAACTCTTAGGCATGGTACCAATGTGGATACATGCTCTCTTTATAAGTATTGGTCTTTCCAAAAGCTCGTAAGATGCAAATTTGTGTATTTTCTCTGAGTAGGGCATGTACATGATCATTGTCCTATATGAGGATAACCTCATTATGATAGGGAACCACCATGAAAAGGAAGCTCCATACACATGAGATGTTGAGTTTAGAGTAGTTTGAAATAACTTTGGGCTTATACATTTATGTTTGGGGGTTGAGGTTTGGCAAGAATATGGAATCTTCATTTCTCAACAAAAGTATGCACGAGAAATTACGAAGGTGTTTAGCATGGTTGAGTGTAAGTCAGTGGTTAAATCCATTGTCAAGGTTAATGCAAAGTGCAAAGCTATCTTTAGAAGATGCTTCTTCACTTGTGGATATGGAGTACATGAAGTTGGTGGGGAGTTTAATCTTTCTCTGCAACACATGGCCTGACATCAACTTTACAGTTAGTATCCTTAGCATATTCTTAAATCATCTGCCAGAGAATCAATGGAAGGCAAGAATATAGATATTAAAGTACATCAAAGGTCCATTGGGTATGAGTAATTCCTTGATTGGATTTTGTGACTCAGATTGGGTAGGAGATTGATATAGTAGAAAATTTATTTCTGGTTATTGTTTTCTTATTGGGTTTGGAATTACATCTTGGATCAAAGAAGCAACCTATAGTGGCACTTTCTTCTATAAAGGCTAAGTACAAGAAGGTGCCATTTGCTTTATGTGACACAAACGATTGAGAAGGCTTTTAGGAGACATGGGTGTTGCTCAAAAGGGAGTGATAGTGTTGTTGTGTGCGACAATTAGAGTTGCATGGTGATCACCAAGATCCCAATGTTTTATGCTTGTGTGAAGAGTATTAAGATATAGTATCATTATGTGTGTGAGATTATCATGGATGGAGAGGTGGAGCTTGTCTACTACCCAACGATAGAGAATTGCATAGATATTTTCACAAAGGATCGACATCAACTGGGCATTCTAGAGCGCTATCTTCATCAACTGGAGCGCTATCTTCATGGGATAGATTTTCTAGAGCGCTATCTTCATCGACTAGGCATTGGGGATTGAGAGATACTTCACCTAGGTGGACCTTGAGGGGGAGTATTGGAAATCATTTAGTCAATGCTCCACCCTCATGTTATTATTGCGGGTGGTGATAGACGTGCTCTATTTTGTAAGGCCCTCTATATAAGGAGTAGCCATTATGTTGAGCATTCGGGTACCCTGTAGCTCCTAGTTTAGACACTAGTGGTGGGTGGTGGCCTAATGTAGCCAGATGGTTAAGATACAACTTATATACACTTAGCATTCTTCCAAGTAGGATGCATGCTTATGCAAGCTATGTGACTGCATGTGTAAGTACTACACCAAAGCTTCTTCTTGGTTGTGGGGCGTGTTTGAGGGTCTAAAAAGTCTTAAATGGTCGTGGGAGCTACGCCAAGTTCCGATGGGACTACGTTGTAATCTAATATGGTCCCAGTTGGATCATGTGGTCATTTTAAACCAAGTCGTGGATTGGCCGACCTACGTGCATACCAACCCTGGGTAATATATGTAAACTAGTTTGGGAGCCTTTGTTCATCATCAAGTTTATTGTGTTTAAGCATGCTTTATAAGCAAGACACCTTATGTCCAATATCTGCCTAGTTTTTCATCAAAGCTCCTTTCTTAGAGCACATGGGGTAAACATCCATTAATTTGTACTCAAAGTTTGCAAGAAGTAATATTGTTTACTCTCCACTTCTTTCTGATGATAGTGTTTATTATCCACTTATTTCTTTTCACCCGTGTGCTCCTTACCCACTGGTGGATAGCTATCAGTCATCAGCTTGTAATCAAAGCTTATAAGTAATAATATTGTTACTCCACTTGTTTCTATAATTTTGTGCTTTTTGTATTGTGAAGATCATGCTTCCACTATTGTGTTTTCTTGCATTCATTAGTACACTCATGTGATATTTACAGCACCCTCTCTCTCTCTCTCTCTCTCTCTCTCTCTCTCTCTCTCTCTCTCTCTCTTCTCTCTCTCTCTCTCTCTCTCTCGTATATGCGAGGCATGAAGTTAAGGGCTACCTAACATCAAATGCACCCCTAGATGTCACCCCCTTTACCTTTACTTTCTATGGACATGCCCTTTGTTAACCAATCACCCTAGTGTGCTGATTCTAAATTTTAACCCTAAACATGGTCATAACACTTACCCTACACATGAGCCTAGTCATTACCCCCCAAACCATGTTCTCTCTCTCTCTCTCTCTCTCTCTCTCTCTCTCTCTCTCTCTCTCTCTCTCTCTCTCTCTCTCTCTCTCTCTCTCTCTCTCTCTCTCTCTCTCTCTCTCTCTCTCTCTCTACCTATATATATATATATATATATATATATATATATATATATATATATATATATATATATATATATATATTTTGGTGCTTGCACAGAGTGGGGCGGAGCAGTCTACATAACTAAAGGAAGGGAATGGTGGAGAAAGTGCACGGTAACATAGGATCAAGATGCTCTAGGATAAGAGAGAGAGAGAGAGAGAGAGAGAGAGAGAGAGAGAGAGAGAGGTGCATGTTTAGGGAAGAGGGTTGTGCTCAAAGTGTAAGGTGCACCCCATGAGAGTGAGTTGAAGAAAAGAATTGGAATGGGGCCTCCTTAGGTGTCTTGGACATTAATGCTCCATCGTCTATTTATAACTATGTACGTAGAACTAGCTCATGTTTGCCAGGATCCTATTATGAGTGCACCATGTTTAAGCATCTTAGATGATTGCTAGACAATAGAAGGGCTTAGATAGCTTTGGTATAATGCCAAATAGCTTACATGAATATGTAGATATTCCCATATTCCATTGGTTTGTGAGTGTCATTTTGTGTACCCACAACAATGATTTCTTATGTGATGGCATTAGAGCTATGACTTTGGGGGTAAGGATCTTTTGCTAGTTACTATATCTACTAACAACCAAAAGAAATAGCTCATCCACGAGGAGTTCCCAACTTCCATTTGGGTTGTCAATAATAGTAGAAACCTAAATAAAATCAAGAAACTAATATAAGATCAGTCAAGGGGTTTAAACATAATATAATCCATTAACGCTAGCACACTAGCATGAGTAACATTGCATTGAGTGGTAAAAAGCTAAATTCAAAGGTTTTTGAACCAAAGGGCAAAAACCAAAGGTTAAGAGGAGGGTGGTAAAGCACTTTCAGAAAACCATGAAACCACTCTATATTTGAATAGCGGTTTTGCTAGATTCTTAACCTCATTCTGATCTGTCTCTGTAATGGATAAAATCTATAATTGAGAGCAAATCCAGCTTAGCTTTTGGATTGCTAAACCACTGCTGGAGGAAGAAATCTATCATGGACGGTGTGTGTATCTCCATGAGTCAATTTATGAGAATATATACAATCTGGAAAAATTTCAAAAAATAGGGACTTAGTTAATTATTATTATTTTTCTTTCTTCCTTCTCTTTTCTATCCACAGTGACCCGATTATTACCTCTAAGGGAAAATTTTCTTTCTTAAAAATCACCCAACGGGCGGCGTTGCACATATTTAGGGAGGAAGCGTGGGTTGATTTGTGTTAATTAATCGAACAAAATCTTTGTTAAGCTTTTAATAATAAAGCTTTGATAATAAGCACATATTTAGGGAGGAAGCGTGGGTTGATTTGTGCCAATTAATCCAACAAAAGCTTTGTTAAGCTTTTAATAATAAAGCTTTATATATATATATATATATATATAATCCCATCTACCTCTCTCTCTTTTTAGCACATCCCAGTGACCAAAATTCAAGAGAGAAATTCCATAGTTTCTCTTAAAGAAGAGAGAAACTCCATAGTTTCTCTTAAAGCAAGTTTTTGCAATCAAACTTGCTAAAAGGCTTTAAAATTTTATAAAGCCTATCCTCATCACTTCAAAAGAGAACATTTCAAGACAACTCATCACTTCCCACAAAAGGTGACAGTTCAGAATAATTTTTAAAAAAATCTCAAATCATTTCAAGGACAAAATTAAACCCATCATTTCGTGATGACTGATTCATAAGCTAAACTCTCCGTATTAATTTTTGCAATGGCTACTTTACCCATTCCACCCACGATACAAGAACAAATCTTAGCACTTCAAGAATAAATTGCTAAAATGAACGAGAACTCAACAACAGCAAATCTTCAAATGGACAACCAAAGAATCAAATCTTCAGATGCTACAATTGTCATAAGGAAGGATACCTCGCACACAGGATTGCCCTGACAAAAAGAAGAATTCCAAATCGATGGCTCGACTCAACGTTATTAAAGAAGACGACGAAGATTCTTTCAAGTAAGAGGGTAACTCTGATCCCGACTATTCAGATCAAGGTAACCTTGATCCCGACTATTCAGATCAAGGTAAGTTTTTAATTCATGCTTTATTAAAAAATCAAGGGAAAATAAAAGGAAAATCAATTTCGATATTGCATGATAATGGTAGTTCGCATGATTTTATTTATGAGAAAGCACTTAACCTAGATGCATCGTACTCTAGTTACAAAGTAAAAGCTGCATTTCAAGGTACTAAGTACAACTGCATTTCAAGGTACTAAGTACAACTACACCAAGGAGGTTAAATATTTAGAATTACAAATGGGTTCACTAAAAGAAAAGAGAACATTTCTAGTGGCACCTTTACAAGGTGTGGATGTTATCTTAGGTATGCCATGGAGACATGAGCATAACCCCCATATTGACTATGACACCCATACCATATGGTTAATAAAAGATGACCAAGAAATTTGCCTTCAATGCCAAAACAAAGGTGAATTAGGCCCATTTTTTACTCATACTCAAGCAAAAAGAGCTGTACGAAAAAAGGAGAAGATATTTTTTATTTTTGTCAACCAGCTTACTGTCAAGGATGACTCCAAATCAAATATATCTCATGACCCTTTCATCTCTAAATTCTCTAATTGTTTCATAAATGGCTTACCACCCGGCTTACCAAGACCTCGTCCAAAATACCATAAAATTAAAATAATTCTTGGTAGCTCACCGCCATTTAAAGCTCCTTATAGAGTTAACATGCTTGAGCAAAAGGAGATTCAAAGGCAAGTCGAAGAACTATTAGATAAGAAATTGATTCGACCCAATAGTTCTCCATTTGGTGCTCCAGTTCTTCTCGTTAAAAGAAGAATGGTACATATCAATTGTGTATCGATTATCATGCACTAAACAAAATTACTGTTAAGAATCGATATCCAATACCTCGAGTGGATGACTTGCTGGATAAACTTAAAGGAGCTCGAGTCTTTAGCAAGATCGACCTAAAGTCTGGTTATCATCATCATCGAATGGACGAAGGAGATATCTCTACAAAACTGTCTTCAGGACCCAAACTGGCCATTATGAATTTTTAGTCATGCCATTTAGTTTGACTAATGCTCCAGCTACTTTTAACACAGAATGATGAATAGGATATTCTTGAAATATCAAAACTTTGTTGTAGTGTTTTTCGATGATATCTTACTCTTCAGTAAGAATCGTCAAGAACATGAACAACATATAGAAAAAGTATTCTCACTTCTTGAAGAAAATCAACTCTATGTCAATCCTGAAAAGAGCAAATTCTTCCAAGAAGAAATTGAATATCTAGGACACATTATAGATCCTAAAAAGATCAAAATCATTACTATTTGGACTAGACCACATGATATTCATGAACTCTGATATTTTCTTGGATTATATAGCTACTATAGGAAGTTCGTTAGAAATTTTGCATATATTGCACATCCTTTGATTGAACTTCTTAAGAAAGCTAGACATTTTGATTGGACTAGTCGACATGATCATTGTTTCACTGAACTTAAGACAGCATTGACCCATGAATTAGTTCTTACATTACCAAATTTTCAACGATCGTTCTTCGTTGTAGTTACTGATGCTAGTGGAAAAGGCTTTGGTCTTGTTCTTATGCAAGATGGACATCCAATTGCTTATAAAAGTCATAAGCTTAAACGAGCAAAAAGAAATTATAGTACATATGACAAAGAATTAGTTGCAATTGTTCATGCTTTAAAACTTTGGAACTATAATTATGTGATCTGAATTCTTAATTAAGACATATCAACAAAGCATTCGTCATTTGTTAATTCAACCATTGATTTCTGATTGACATATCAAATGGGCTGAAGGTGGATCCAAACGAGTTTTTCCTTCTTTACAGGAAAGCGCTCTATTAAATACTGGTCATTTATTGGGTTTGAAGGCTGAGTAAGTTTGAGAAAGTGTGGTTCGATGCATTATAGTCAATTGTATTTTCGTTTCCAAAATTAGTCCAGGTTAGGTTTACATAGAGGATTTCACTCTGGTGAAACAATCTCTAGTGCTGCTGCCTTAATCAGGTCTGAAATTGATTTCAAATACGTCTGTTTTATGAAAGCTTTAAAAAAACACGATTTTTATTCATAACACAAAATATATTTTTATTTTGAGTTTTTTGGTTTTTTCAACCCTTTTTTTTGTTGGTCTCACGTCTCTAGGTTTATGCCTCTAGAGTCAAGGGTCCAAGCTAATGTCTGCAAGTTTGCGTGTCCAGGCACGTACTCAATTATTACTTCAATAGGCCTACATGGACATGAAACTTTTATATACTAGGCCTATGACAAGGTTGCTATGCAATTGTCTCAATAATTATAAAGGATAAGATTTTTCCTCGAAAATTATAGCTGATACAGATTATATGACAAGAAAATCCTTAAAGGACATGAGTCGGTATGTCCTTACAAGTCTTTAAGGCATTAATAAATTGTTGAGATAATATTAGGTATTCCTACTTCTAGACTCATGTCTCTAGACTCCTCACGGTTCACTTCTCTAAGCTCCATACTAACGTGTGTTGACTCGCATCTCCAGGCTCACGTGTTTGACTCACATCTTTTATTATGGGACTTTGGGCTCATGTCTCCCAACCCTCGAGCTCGTTTGGCCTAGTTTTTAGAGTTTTTTTTAGATTTTTTTGGACTTGATATAGGGTGATTAAGTGTCCCAATCCTAGTTAATGGTTGTCATGTAAGTAATTAAGTATTTTTTTATTATTTTTATTGGTTTTGCATGCTTATAATCTACTAATTCAAACAATGCATGAAAAAATATGAAATGCTCAAAGCTACGTATCTAGTTGGACAACACACACACACACATAAATATATATATACATACATAAAAATTAACTATCCCACTCTAGTCCACACACACACACACACACACACACACACACACACACACACACAAATACACACCCACACATACATAAATACATATACACTATCCCACTCTAATCCATACCTAATGGAGCTTAATGTTTATATTTTTAGAGTGGGTTCCACTCCCTAATCATAATTTCTTAGCCTTGTGGTCTCCAAAGTCATAAATACATATACACTATCCCACTCTAATCCATACCTAATGGAGCTTAATGTTTATATTTTTAGAGTGGGTTCCACTCCCTAATGCAATGAAATCTAAGCCTTGTGGTCTCCAAAGTCACATAAATTACCAAGAAACTAGGGTTCTACACTTCCAAAATATGAAAATACAATACTCTAATGCAAATCAAAACTAAAACACCAACTAAACACATCCAATTACTCTTATAAACCATTTGTTTTTTGGAGTGTGACTTCCTAATCAACATTGGGTGATCATAAAAAATGGAGCTGGAGTCCTAGGCTAGTCCCCGCCGGGGCAGGTGCCAAATATGTTCAAGTCAAGAGCTTACCTTAGCCTTGCCAAAGCATGTGTCGTTAGGTCTTACCTTAGATCCACAAATGAAACTTTCTTATGTGGGTTCACTAGCTCGTGCGTTGCATCATCATGCCGTTGCCACATTGGAATACTCCTTGCCGATGGGGTAAAGGGAGAGCTCTCAATGCCTAGACGGAGGCAACAAGAGATGGTCTTTTATGATGGTTCTTTCTCACAAAAGATGGGGAATGAAGGGGAAGCTAATGTAAGAAGATAACCTACCGCCAATCTTATCCATCAAACATGCAAAGATTCAATAGCATACATGCAAGCACGAAGGGAGAAGAGAAGAGCTGACAAGTAAACTATTGCAAGAGAATGATTGTGTATTGCTTATTGTCAAAAACAACTTATATACAAGTGACTAGTTTTCCCACTAGGCCGGCCAAACGTAAAAATGATACGGCCTCTATTACTAGTCTTAAGTGAGTATGTACCTGAAGTCCTTAGACTCTCCCTATTAGACATTAAGCACTAGGTAAGGCCACTTTATATATTCTAATAGCGTTTCACAAAGATAAATGCCCGTTCGAGCAGGTAAGATGGCAAAGCGCCCTACGATAGGTCGGGCGGGTGGAACCATGTTAACCTACATAGTGGTTAACATGAGGGTACATAGCAATTAGCTTAGCAATATGTATCTTGATTATTCAACATAATTCTGAGTATAGGGCTAGAAAGCTCCATATTTTGTAGCCCTTGAGCTGCGAGATGAAATATCGAGAGCTTCTTACAAGAGTTACTAGTAGATTCCAAATAGTTCTTTAAAGCATAAAAAAGGGCACACCCACCACTCATGTTCGGAGGCCACGTCTAAAGGGGGAGTTTTATTGTTGAAAAAATCTCTCTCTCTCTCTCTCTCTCTCCCTCTCTCGTATTACTGAGTGTACTCTTCTTTTATGAGGTTTCTTTTTTATTAAAAACTATCTTCTTTTATGAGGTTTATTTTTTATTAAAAAAACTATCAATTAGATTTACTCGATAAAATATGAAAATCCAAGGTAAAACAATAATTTGATATTGAAAGATGAGCTATATAACAAAAAATTACAACGAACTAAGTAGGCAGATTAAACCTTATTAGCAACGAAGGTGGTAAGATCAGGATCAACTCCAAGAAGCAAATGAGCATAATAAACATGAGCTTACACATTAGTGCTTCTGGGAATGTAAACCCTAGCCTCAACATAGACATGAAAAAACATGTGTAAGTCTTTGTGCTAGTGTGTAAGTCTTTGTGCTAGTAAAAAAAATCCTTGCTAGCAAACTCGCTTCAATCTACTCTTGCAAACAACAGCCATAATGCTTGAAGTGTTGTGCATAGCTTTCCAACAGTGAGCAGATCACTAATACAATTGGCTTCATCTTCATTTATGATTAATGATGTGGGCAATGTTAGGTGTACCATGAGAGAGTCACTTCAATGCTTTAGATGGCTGACAAGTTTGATTTAAGAACAGCTCCCACTATAACCTCGCAGTCCAAAGATTGAAATGGAAGTGGCCATTGTGTAACATGGCTGGGCCCAAGCCCGGATGCACAGGGAATAAGTGACTTATGGATGCTAATTGGCAAGGGTCAATGTGAAAAGCTATAATTATCTTTTTATTTGTTAGTAACTGTGCTCTCCACCTTAATTTCCAATCCTATAAAAGCACTCACGAGTGCAGATCTACGGTGGAAGGCTTCCCTAGGACAAGACCCAAGTGAGGCCTTGACTAGGGCTCTAGCCACACACATAGATAGGTAAGCTGTGGTGGTATGGGATGCCGAGGGTTTGGCATAAAGAATGGTCACAGTGTTGGTCTAGACGGGTGGGCGTCGGTGGTACGGGAGTATGGCACACCAAGCTGTGGACATAGAATTTGATCACAATGTCGGTCTAGCCTCATAGCTCACGAATTCTCGGGATGGGAGTATAGTTGCTCAGCTCGTTGGTCTAGCCTCATAGTTTGCGGATGCTCCGGATGGAGGTATAGTGGGTGGCAAGCTGCTAAGACCATATCTATCATAACTTGCGTGTGTATTTATCTTGCAGGAGCTGCTGGGAGAGCAGGAATTATTTAAAATCCGTCCTGGGCAACTTAGTTGGCAATCTTCTAAACCTCTCCTTTGGAACCTCTTCTAGCTCATCTTCGATATCTCCCACTTGGTTCGCTTGAAAATTTTGGTTTAACATGTATTTGTCTTTGCTTCGCTGAGGTACATAGCAATGACTTCTGTGTGCTGCTGCAAAATTGAGGAAGACAAAGTACCCTCCCTCACTCTTCAAGCTACAGAAAAGCACTTCCCTGAGCTTACAATATCGAGACCAAGTAGCTCTTCCCTAAGCTTCTGTTCTCAAGACGTGCACCAGACCATGTGAACACCCTCTATAGATTCCACTCTTACTTCAGAACAACAATTAATATTCAACAAGAAACAATTGAGTTTTTACAAGCCTCTAGCAAGAAATGAAAGTCATTTGAATTAGACACCTTGATAACACCATAAAAAAATGTCCCCACCAAATCGTGACTTCTATTATAGTTCTAATACAAGGAAATATCCTAGCCATTGTTTTAGTTAAATTCCTCGTGTCATAAGCTGTAGCAGTCCACCTAAAAACCAATGGGAAAACATTGTTGCCTTTCACCTCAAGCTCCTTGCCATAGAATAGCTGCCGCCATATGTACCAAATCAGGGACGGGTTTCACAATCTCAAGTTCCGGCTGTCAGAAACCACTTCAATCAAACTTGACTGAGGCATATATGGTCCTGACAAACCAGAAGCATGCATAAAAGCCTATTGTGCCAGTGAGCACAAAAAATGAATAGGAGATGATGATCATGTAGCCAAAGTATAGCATCCCTGACACCACTTTCGTGATCTCGAGCTTTGTGAAGAAGTAGAAGGCTGCATAGAGGAACAGGTACAGTGCTGATGACCCCGACGTAAAATAAGCCCGCCACCACCAGTGATAATCCTCGCTACATAGTTGGAAGTAGCAGAGCACAATCGTAATCTCCGCGCATGTGATCAACAAAATGAGGAACACTATGAATAGGAAACCGAATATGTAGTAGAACTGATGCAGCCAAATTGACGTCAGTATGAAGAAGAGTTCGATGAAGACAGCACCAAATGGAAGGATCCCGCCAATGAGAACAGTGAAGATCGTGCGCATATACCATGGCTGCTCAGGTATCTGCCTAGGAATTTTGTTAGTACGAACTGGGTCCTCAATTGGCACCTTTTTGAACCCAAAGTAGCTCCCAATGAATACGAGTGGCACTGATATCCCAAACCACAAGAAAACCAGAGCAAACATGGTACCAAAAGGGACCGCCCCTGTAGACTTCTCGCCCCAGATTAGGCAATTCAAGAAGAAGAACACACAGAATATGACCCCAGGAAACAGGAATGCAGTTCTTAAGGTGTTCTTTTTCCACTCTGTACCCTTGAACATTTTAAAGAGGCGTGCAGATGAGTAGCCAGCAAAAATGCCCATGAGCACCCACAGTAACAGCATAGCCGTCATCAAACCGCCCCGATTGGAGGGGGAGAGGAACCCAAAAGCAGCAAAGATCATGGTTACAACGGTCATCCCCAAAAACTGAACTCCGCTTCCAACATAAACGCAAAGGAGACCAGGCTTTGAGGGTGGCCTGAAAACATCAGCATGGACCAGCTTCCACCCTGTCTCTTCCTGAGCCTCCTCCTGAGTCTCCAATTGATTGTACCTGGCAATATCTTGGTAAAGGGTGCGCATCATGATCATTGCGACCATCCCGGACAGAAACAGCACGATCATAAGTGAATTGATGATGGAGAACCAGTGGATTTGATCATCGGACATCAATAGATAGGTGTCCCAACGAGATGCCCACTTCACATTGCTTGACTGCAACCAAGAAGAAGATTTGACTGTTAAAAATACACTGCAATTCAAATTTTTTATTTTTTCAAGCTGAGGTCTAACAAATCATCCAGCTCTATGAAGGCACAGAGGGTAAATAATTTGCAATATATAACACACCTGGAATTTCACATCATAAGTAAATATAATCTCTTCATTGTCTTTGACTTCTTGAGGAGGCTGTGTACCATCCACTAACTGCTTTGTATTCGGATTGCAAGTGAGGAACTGAGGTTTCCCTTTGTCAAAAGGTTTTTCATACTCATGCTTAACGCTGCAAACAAAAGAAAAAGATGCTGACCATTATGTTATACAAAGACTTGGTTGGTTCACTTAAAACTTCAAAATTCATACGCTTGAACCGAGAGATGATTTGCAGGCATCCAAAGAAAATGCCAACAAAGCTAAAATAATGAGATTTGGAGAGCTTCAAAGGATAATAAACATCATTTAGCATCAGCTGCCACTCAAATGCTATTGCCTTGGAAGTATCAGCCTCCTTACCATTGCTAATAAGAGATCCCTTGATCACGCGTGTATGTCTCTTGAGTTATAACTAAAACAATGTCATGTATAAGAAAACCATGCCTGTTGCATTTGAGAAAACTCATGTACTGTCCAAGGCGTGTAGCTCGGTTGGTTAAGGTATTGAAGTTCCAAGCTGGTGATGCTGGGTTTGATCCCTCCCAGCTGCAGCAGCAAACATGCTAGGGATGGGGGGGAGGACCCGTCTGCGTGTGGGTGTGGAACTCCCCCCCCCCCAAAAAAAAAGAGAAAACTCGTGTACTAGAACAGGCTTACAAGCCTTGCAAGATGTAATTATAACAATGCCCCCTGTATTGCTCACAAATGCACAAAACATTAACTACAGCGCATCGCCCCCGATATAATCAATGGTAGTATCTCTAGCTGCCAACATAAAGGACTGACTTAAAAGCCAATTGCAGCTCGCATTCCACCACTGCTGGACAATCCCAAACAACCATAATAATGCATATGGTCTAAGTAAAATAGAAATCTATGAAGTGGGAATCTGAAAACATTGGTAACATTTATCCACATGGTACTTCAACCTTGTTACAAATATTTAAAAAAAATTAAAAAAAAGCTTTGGCTGACTCGATCTTCAGAGTATACAACTAATTTCACAGAATGGGAATTGTCTATTGCATGTGATCTTTACCAATTACATAAATATATAACTTTTCGCTCGAATGCTTGGCCAGGATTAACTTTTTAGTCAGTATATTTAACTTTTCAGTCAGTATGTTGAGCAGGTTCTCTAGCAAGTCAAAACGTTTTTGTGTGTGTAATCGCATCTAGCTCTGGAGCTGTGAGCCCCCCCCCCCACCAAAAAAAAAAAAAATCAACCCCGACTGAGGCCACCATTACTTGCTTATCTTCATCTGAAGCGGACCTTCAGCTCCTCGCTACGACCGTTGCATCATTAGAGGCCTCCACTCTGGTATGCAAGATTGTCGGTAGCCGCCCTGCACACGGACAACTCACTTTTGTAGGCGAGCCTCATCGGTGGGCTTGCGAAGATCATAGACATTCATCCTCTCGGGCGTGGCTACTACCAGGTTGAGTTCAACTCGCGCCAACGGCGTCAGATGGAGACTGGAGTCATGTAACTGAGCCCCATTGCACTGCGTACGGCCTAGGCCTTCTTTGCACGGTGGCAACGCGGCTTCAACCCCATGTCCGACCCACTGGCTAGCGTGTCGAGTGCTTCCTAGTGACAATCTGCTTCCCAAGCCTCACGAAGGAATACCTTCCTTCTCTCCTAGTGATCGGTGGAGCCATTGGGAGAGTGATGGAATCCCCCCCCCCACTGCTGCCTCGTCTCTCACCCACGCGGCTGGGATTCCATCCCTTCGCATTTGTATTGCCTCGCCGGAGAAAGTGCCTTATGTCATATCTATCCCATGCCTTCGGGCGACCCCATCATTCAGTGAGTGGAGTACTCGGGCCTTCTGGGCTAATGTTTCATTTGCAAGTAGATGGGCCACCTCGCTAGAGCTTGCCCTCGGTGCCAGTCCACTGCTGCCTCGTCTCTCGCACAAGCGGCTGGGATTCCATCCCTTCGCATTTGTATTGCCTCGCCGGAGACTGTGCCGTATGTCATATCTATCCCATGCCTTCGGCGACCCCATCATTCAGCGAGTGGAGTACTTGGGCCTTCTAGGCCAATGTTTCATTTGCAAGTAGATGGGCCACCTCGCTAGAGCTTGCCCTCGACGCTAGTCCAAGAGACGGCCTATGGTGGTCCACCCCCACCCCACCCCCCCCAAGTCCCCATTCAGATCCTTGCCAAGGGATAGAGGGAGGGGTAGATGGAGCACTAGGACCCGACCACGGACAACCCTGCTGCCGAAGAGTGGCGGACCGTTGGCCCACGCTCCAGCCGTCAACCGACTACTAGAGCTGAGCGACGTTGTCTTCTACAAGCAGCTGTTTCACTTCTTGGGGCGTTCTCCTTTCGGCAAGTCTCAGCATTTTCTGGTCTTCACCCTCAAGAGGACTCCATAGCAGCCGCTCTGTCAACTCCGACCGAGGCCACCGTTACTTGTTTATCTTCTCTGAAGCGCACCTTCAAGTCCTCGCTATGACTGTTGCATCATTAGAGGCCTCCACTCTGGTATGCAAGATTGTTGGTAGCCGCCTTGCACGCGGACAACTCAGAGATCTTTTGCAGGCAAGCCTCATCGGTGGGCTT
This sequence comes from Cibotium barometz, assembly GCF_041138505.1. NCBI lineage: Eukaryota > Viridiplantae > Streptophyta > Polypodiopsida > Cyatheales > Cibotiaceae > Cibotium > Cibotium barometz. Next base: position 62,905,878 of record NC_141046.1, on the reverse strand, counting down.
GCAAAGATCATAGACATTCATCCTTTGGGGCGTGGCTACTACCAGGTTGAGTTCGACTCGTCAACAACGTCAGATCGAATCATGCACCTGAGCCCCGTTGCACTGCCTACGGCCCAGGCCTTCTTTGCACGATGGCAACACGGCTTCGACCCCATGTCCGACCCACTAGCGTGTCAAGCTTCTCTGTGAGACAGTCTGCTTCCCAAGCCTCAAGAAGGAATACCTTCCTCTTCTCCCGGTGATAGGTGGAGCCATTGGAAGAGTAATGAAATCCCCCCCACTGCTGCCTCGTCTCTCGCACGGGCGGCTGGGATTCCATCCCTTCACATTTGTATTGCCTCGCTGGAGATAGTGCCTCATGCCATATCTATCCCATGCCTTCGGGGCAACCCCATCATTCAACGAGTGGAGTACTTGGCTCTTCTAGGCCAATTTCTCATTTGCAAGCAGATGGGCCACCTCGCCAGAGCTTGCCCTCGACGCAAGTCCAGGAGATCGCCTCCGGTGGTTCCCCCACCCCCCCCCCTCGGTCCCCGTTCAGATCCTCACCAGTGGGTAGAGAGAGGGGCAAGCTCTCAAGCAGCAGAGCACCAGGATCCAACCACGGACGACCTTGCTGCCTGAGAGTAGCAAACCGTTGACCTGCGTGCGGGTTGTCAGCTGACTACCAGAGCTGAGCGCCGCCGCCATGCACACCAAGTTGGCAGAGTACAAAAGGATTTGGTTCTGTCAGAGAACCATTTCGAGCATTTATCACAGCACCCACCCATCATCGTACATGTGTGCACGTGACAAATATGAACCAGCAACAGTGCAACAAATAACTGAAAGTACACAACACTGCACAATACACCACCACTGGGGCCACGAACAGGCCGACCCGACCCGACCCCCCCCCCCCCCCCCCGGTAGCGCCCCAAACAATACTATTGTATATTATTGGAGTATTTAATCAATGTACAAAGTTCCAAGGCTTTCCAGACATATATTCCATGCAATGCAAATAATGAATACATGTTACCCAAACAAGTATGTGTCAGTGCAGATTGCCAATGCCGATCTCGTCGAAAAAGAGTCAAAGTGACCTGACCACCAGCCTCGTACACCTGGAGCTGAGTGAACACATAATTGTTGTTTCGAGACCACGCACGAACAGGTGCTCTCATACTACAGCCTGGTTCACTCAACTCGCAGAGACTCTGGTACAAGTCTTTGGGGTATGGGTACACACGTCCTCATACAACACCAAGTCGGGAATTGTTTGGACTGTTTTGGGGAATTGTTTTGGCTTGGCTTTTGTGAAGAAAGTTTTGTCAGCATCTCATGTGTGCTTTGTGAAGAAAGCTCACCAGTTCACCTGTGGAAAATCTGATGCTGATTGCACCCTCACCTTGGATTCCTTGTAAAGCTTCTACGTAATAAAGAAGTACCTACCGGGGGCCGGCTGTTTTGGCTCAGTGTGCTGTCTACATATCTTTCTGCTGTTATACTTTGTTTGTATTTGAAGTGTTTTCTTCTTCTAGTCCGTGTCCTATCAGTTACACCTGCATTGACACCCGTGTACTTGTTGAGTACTAGTTCTCCTGTCAAGACAGCCCACTGTACAACTTGCTGCTGTATGACCAGCTCTTGCAAGGATGCTGCTATATGGCCAGCTTCTGCAGCAACCAGTCAAGAGAAGAAGAGAGAGAAAACCAGCTGCTGTTGGCCAGCCTGTAGACGATCAGAAAAAGGCAGGTGCAACACTGCTGTTGGCCAGCTCAAAGGCGGGAGAAGTGAGAGCAACCGCACAGTAATAGAGAGTGAAGAGAGAAACAAGCTAGAAAGAGAGTACAATACACGACTCAATGATGAGATTCTGTTAGTTGATTTCTACTGAAAGTACAAGACCTTTCTAGGCCCAAATGTTCACCTGACATCATCGCTTATGTCACATCACCAAATAATATCTAGATATTATTGTGACCCCTCCTAGTAGGGGGCAAAAAGCCTCTGTGCCAGTGGTGGGGAATATCTATGTATGAATTTCTCCTGGCACTTGCTGAAACATTTGTTCACTAAGTAAAAGAAATTTTGAGAGCACGTGTGTGTATGTGTGCATATGCATGTGTGTGTGGGTCCAAAAAAATGTGTGTTGCGTTGTGTTGTGTTGTGTGTTCTTTCTTTCAGTTGTATCAATGACGTGATCCTGTGTGTACTACTCCCAAGGGAAATTAAGAGTCATGTGGTTTATCCTTGACCAGAAAAAACTAGCATGAGAAACCATGAACTAGATTTATCCTTGACACAGTATGAGGTAATCCCTTGAGGGGAGCATTGTTGGGAATCAAGGCCTTACCTATGTTTGTGTGTGACCAGCCTCTTAAGGCTAGTGTGTGAGTAAACCACCTCATGTGTCAACCTACACACAATAGCCATGGGTTTCACCACCTTTGACCCTCCATAGCCTGTGAAACCTAGGGAGAAGGGGGGGGTGGGGGAGAGGCGGGGAGGATGGTGGGGAATCAAGGTCTTACCTATGTTTGTGTGTGAACAGCCTCTTAAGGCTAGTGTGTGTTAGAGGGATCACAATAATACCTACATATTATTTGGTGATGAGACATAAGCGATGATGTCACATGGAGAACATTTGGGCCTATAAAGGTCTTGTACTTTCATTGTAGAAATCAACTAATACAATCACATACTTCAGTCGTGTATTGTACTCTCTTTCTAGCTTGTTTCTCTCTTCTCTCTATCACTATCAACCTATACACAGTAGCCAAGGATTTCACCTTTGACCCTCCATAGCCTGTGCAACCTGTGTAACCCTCAATCCTACATCCTGGATACGTGAGGAGAAAGGAGAGAGGTGAGAGTTGTGGTAGATTGGTGGAAGGGACCCTGTGCCCTTGTGACACATAGCAAGGTCCCACCTTTGATGAAGGTGGGCACCTTTATAAGGTGCCCGGGCCACGTGAGGGCTAAATGGGCCAAAGGAGATGCCCAAAGCTGGGGCTGGCCATTCATGGGTCTTGGGCCCTGAGCACTAGCCAATGCCCAACTTTAATGAATATGAACTACAAAGGTTATAAAACCTTTATAATAATAAACAAGGGTTTAAATGGATACTTACCACCTGTTCGCATGCCAAAAACCATGTCAAAATACAAGGCATTCGCACGGTTCACGGGTGGGCGTCCCCTACCAATGAACTAGACACATCATAGCAGGAAGTCAAACAAAAACAAGTCACACAGAACCAGTTTCAAGCAAGCAGAGATGCGTGCACATGCATTATTCAATGGATATATCTCCTGTTCCTAGAACCTGTAAATAGCAGGTCTTCTAGAGCACAAAACTAGCTCGGTGGGAGGCCTAAACTCGGATCCCTTACAGTAGGTTCCACATCCTAGCCACACTATAGACAACACGAGGCCTAACTTCCCGTAGGTAACACGAATCCTGGCCACAATACAGGTGACACGAAGCTTCTTGGCCTCCCATACCTTGGCACGAAACAGGGATAGTCCACTTGGGCGGCCAAAATGGTGACATCCCCCCTGGCTTCTAAACAGTTGTCAACTAAGAAGCCTTCAAATACACACCTGAAGAAGCTATGGGTAATCTCTAAAGTAATCTTCATCTATCCATTTCACGTCAATAGACAAGTAACGTATTCATAATTCATGTTGCCATATCTTCGTGGGAGAGTGAAGAATATAATGCACAACTATTCTCATGCCGATCATCCTCGAGTTATGTGGCAATTGTCAATGGATAAAGCTCACAATAGCTTAAATGCCGAAATGCCTAGTCACAACGCTATGTGGCATCACACATAAATAATGTGGAAATATCATATTACACCTTGTCATCTAACACAATGCACCTGCCAAGCCAAGTTGGACCATACAATCCATATGACAAAGCCAAAAGCCAAGTCTCCGAGATGAATTTTGGCTTTGGAAAAGTAGCTTATGAATCTTTCGGTTTCTGCCTTTCCTTCTTTATCTGCTTTGATGTATGTGGCAAGACTATCTCTACTCAGGATATGGCTATTCGACTTCTCTCCAAGCTTCCAAAGAGGTTTGATGCTTATTTTCGGTCTCTTGTATCTTCTCCTCAGGTTGTTCCATTATGTAGATTGAGGAGCAGACCGGCACCTCTAGTGGTTCTGATGGAGCTTTGGCTGCTCGAGATAAAGGAAAAGAAAGGGAAAGGGGGTTCTGAAAAGAGCTGTAAGGACAACAACAAAGACAAAGACAAAGACAAATCTTCTAAAAACAAGGACGTGGAGTGTCAATAGTGTAGCAAGAAGGGTCATAAACAGCCCAAATGTTACAAGAAGAAGCAGGATACAGAAGGAAAGGATTCTCCCTCTACAACAATGTCCCAAGGGCCAAAACAAGAAGGATGATGGTATTCTCCTATTAGCCAGTGCTTCTCGTACACTAGCACTTGTGACTTCTCAATCCAGGTCTACGATTGTGGATAGTGGTGCTACTGCTCACATGACACCTCATCGGGATTGGTTCAAGGACTTTAATGCCAAGACAGGTGTAACTACTCCCTAATTTCTCGGGATTCATATTCTTAATTCTCTATTATCCATGGGTGATGAACACTGCATGCAACCATGGTATGTTTACGGTTAAGCTTCCCATGTATGTGTATGCCAGCTGTATCTACGAGATCCTGGTTGTTGCAAAGAAGCATGTTAGGCATTTGATGGATCTTTGAGAACCAAATGCAATACATAATGCTATGGACATTTGATGGATCTTGGAGAGCCAAATGCCATAGCCTTTGTGAATTTCAAGTACATGTAAATAGATGGGGTTTCTTCCAAAATTTGTGTTTAGATGCATACATTTGTGTGCATGGCTTATTTTATGTGTGTACACTGTTTTGTTTGCCTGGACAATGCCTAGATTTCATTGCATGTAAAGCTCATGGATTTGATGACGCCTGGATTGCACCCATAGGCTAGTAAGCTTCATAATCTGTGTCATGCGCATGATCAATGCCATGTACTTTCTCAGGGCTAATCCAAAAGGGGGCAGCCAGTAAAAGATGAGTAGAACCAGAATTTAGGAGCCTCAGGTGCAAAATCTGTGGTGGACTTGGAGCAAGGCATGGGGATCATGGAGGAGGATGCTATCGGCTGGTTCCAGAGGGCTGTCGGCTGATTCCAGAGAGCCAAGGGGCTGGAGCGCATCAAGAAAGACAAGGCGGCTGATAAAGGGGCTTGCGTTTTTGTATTTATGCCAAGGCTGCTGGCCGACTGCTGGTCGGCCAGCTCTCCAAAGAATCCAAGGCCTATAAATAGGCACTCATGCTTATTGTTCTAGCCATTCAACCCTCTAGGGGTTTGGGTCAGTAGGAGTCCCATAGGGGGACAGTTTTGGGTGGGCAGCTAGTAAAAGATGAGTAGAACCAGAATTTAGGAGCTTTAGGTGCAGAATCTATGGTGGACTTGGAGCACGGCATGGGGATCATGGAGGAGGATGCTGTCGGCTGGTTCCAGAGGGCTGTCGGCTGATTCCAGAGAGCCAAGGGGCTGGAGCGCATCAAGAAAGACAAGGCGGCTGATAAAGGGGCTTGCGTTTTTGTATTTATGCCAAGGCTGCTGGCCGACTGCTGGTCGGCCAGCTCTCCAAAGGATCCAAGGCCTATAAATAGGCACTCATGCTCATTGTTCTAGCCATTCAACCCTCTAGGGGTTTGGGTCAGTAGGAGTCCCATAGGGGGACAGTTTTGGGTGTTATTCACCTTTTATTCAAGGCAGCCTAGGGCTGTGTTTAAGAGTACCTTTTTGTACTATAGTAATATACTGGATTTCCAGCATCTCTCTCTCTCTACTCTCTCTCTATATCTGCGTTTTGCATCAGCATGTTGCCAATAGTGTTTAGGGCTGAAAGAAGACTCCCAGAGCTTCCGCGTGTTACAATCTGTCATCAGTTAACTTGTATTGATGGATTTGTACAGGAATGGCAGATATTTGAGGGCAGCCCACTCTTATGCGGGTTTTCATGCATGCATGGCAGTTCAGTTATTTACGGTTGGTGATCTTCTTCTCCATGATGAGAAGTCTTCTTCTCCATGATGAGAAACCTCCGTGCATGCGACATGCATGGCCAAAAACCCCCATGCATGCGACATGCATAGCCAGAAACCCCCATGCATGTGACATGCAAGCTTTTCTAGCTACATGCATGCAACATGAAATGCTTTATCCTCTCATGCACCTAAAAATATGGCATGCAAGCTCACTTTTCTCCAAAGGAAATCATGCAAATCAGTTAACTCAAAAGTAAAGCATGCAAAGTAAGCCTTTCTATGAATTTATCTGCTCAAGTTGCTCTTTTTCATGTAGCCACTCATGTTGATCCAAAAAGTCATGCGCAAGTCACTCTCTACCACAGTTTTTCATGAGCAACACTCTCCATCCCTTATCTTCTTCTAGGCGCCTCTTTCTAGGCTGATTTCAGCTGTATAAATACTGATTTTCAGCACACCAATTGGCCTTTTGTGCATTTCTCTACCCAGTGCACCTATTTCAGAGTATTTTTCCAGCCATATTGTTTTCTCTCTCCAAAAACACTAAGAAGCTGGCTGAATTCTGATTTTCAGAATTGAAGTTCTCCATTCAAGCTTGCAAAAGAAGACTTTTTCCCGAAGATTAAAGTTGTGGAAGAATCATTTTGTTCCAGTTGCTGCCAATTCTGCGCGGGAGAACCCTTGGGAAGTGTTAGGCACTTTCCTAAGGCTGATTTTTCAGCCACTGGGTGGTTAATCTTATTGTAGCTGGGCTACATTTACAAAAAGCTAGGCTTCCATTCTCTTTGGGATTGCTAGGCAATCTTGGAGAGGGGTGCTGGGCACCATATTGCTAGCTTGTACCTAAGCTACTTGTGAGCGAGTACAGCATTTGTGAATTGTTTTCATGCACAGTTATTTTGGAAGAGAAAGTGGTGTATGGCTGGGCCAGGCCACCCGTTTCATGTACTTGTGAAACTCCTACTCCCTTAAGGTAATAGAAATCCTTCAAGGGGGGGAGGGGACCAGCCCATCTTCTAGTCCCTAGTGATGTGTCATTTCTTTTCAGTATTTCCAAATTGTATAATCAATTGCCATGTACTTTTTAAGACAGAGATGTATGGTTGTGTATGTGGGCATAACAAAGATCAAAGGATGGTAATTTTGTGATTTAAGTGTTAAATACTGTAAAACCACGCGTCCTTTTGTGACAATAGGCACTATCACCTTGGGTGATTCTTCTTCTGTGCCAATTCATGGACGTGGCACCATTCCCACCTTCTGCTCCTCCAACGACAAGAGGTACTCCTCTGATGTTCTTTACATTCCAAATTTAGCATTAAACTTTTGCTAGTGAGTGTTCTTACAGCTCAAGGTGCGAAGGTGATCTTCTCTCGTCGCAAGATTACTATTCGTGATAAGGAGACTAGTAACATCTTGGCTCAAGGAGTCCCAAGGTAGTGGCTTATAGAAATTCACCACTTTGCTCTCTCACGGTTCTTCTTCAGCTCTTTGGCATGCTCGATTTGGCCATTTGAGCTATCTACTTCTTCGGCGAGCTTCAAAGGATGGGTTGGTCGAGGGTTTACTGACCATCAAAGCTCTAGCTTCCGTATGTTCCCCTTGCTTTCAAGGGATGCAACACCGAGCCGCCTTTCTAAAGGAGCCGACACTCAGATCTTCAACATCACTTGCTCTTGTTCATGCAGGTTTCTGTGGTCCGATGAGTACCGCGTCTTTGAGTAAGGCCTTGTACATGCTTGTGATGGTGGATGACTTCTCCAGATGTACTTGGGTTTTCTTTTTGAAGACCAAGGATGAGGCCTTTCAGCACTTTCGTGATTGGAGGACTGAGGTGGAAAAAGAGACCGGTTCTTCAATCAGACTAACAGAGGGGGTGAGTTTACATTTGGAGACATCTTACTACAACATACACTCCATCACAAAATGGAGTTGCAGAGAGGAAGAATCAAACTATCATGGAGGTGGCCCATGCTATGCTTGAGCACTCCTCTTTACCTCAACGTTTATGGGCTGAGGCAACTTCTACTGTTGTCTATATTCAGAGCAAGTCTTACAGCTACTCTTCCAAATAGAACTCCATATGAGGCTTTCCATGGTGAAAAGCCCTCTGTTATTCATTTGTGGATATTTGGTTGTTCGGCATATATACATGTGCCCAAGGAGCATCGCTCCAAGTTGGGCTCGAAGTCTCAGCATATGACTTTTCTTGGATATAGTTTTGTGTCAAAGGCATATCGTCTTTATGATCAACAGGCCGGCAAAGTTGTTGTGAGCCGCGATGTGGTGTTCAACAAGACTCCTACATCTTGGGGGAAGGGGAGGTGAGCTTCTTCTTCCTTCGCCTCCTCCTCCCCCTGTTTCTATTACACCTCCAGCTGTGGCTTCTCATTCAGATGATGATGATGATGACTCTGCTCCTCCAACGAGCTCGAGTAGACCGGTGCCTAGATGGTATTATCAGACAGTTCGTGATTCTAGGTTGAGAGAGCTTCCTTCTCCTCCTCCGCCTAGTGCTCTCAGGCAATCTTCCAGAGTTACATGAAAACAAACTTTTCAAGGCAACGTTTTTGTTAACTATGGTCTTATGTCCTCTATTATTCATGGTTCTCTTGATCCCAATTCTGTGGACAAGGCTCTTTCACATGAGGCCTGGCGTCGTGCTATGCAAGCAAAGCTAGATTCTATAGAACGGAATGGTACTTGGATTTTGGTGCCTAGGCCACAACAACGTAAGGTGATTGATGTGCGTTGGATCTTCGAAACGAAGTACAAAGCTGATGGCAACTTGGACAAGCACCAAGCGAGGTTGGTTGCAAAGGGCTATGCTCAACGCCCTAGGGTCGACTTCGATGAGATCTTTGCTCCAACAGCTCGGATGACTACCATTTGCACCATTCTTGCTCTTGTAGAACATCATAGATGGCTTGTATTCTAGATGGACGTCAAGTCGGTTTTCCTGAATGGAGAGCTTACACAAGAAGTGTATGTTGATCAACCACCAGGATTTGAGATTCCAGGAAGACAAGACCAGGTGCATCAACTGAAGAAAGTCTTGTACGGTTCGAAGCAGGCTCCGCGGGCTTGGAAACAGCGGATTGATGAATTCTTTTAGAAGCTTGGTCTGCACCGTTCTCATGCATATTCGAACCTTTACATCCTCCTTGAGAGGGGCTAGTTGTTATCATTGTGGTCTATGTTGATGACCGCATTTTAACAGGTTCTTATTCTGGATCTGTTCCGTCATGGATGCTTTGGAGCAAGAGTTTGAGATGACAGATCTTGGCCTTTTGCATTCCTTTCTTGGCTTTGAGATTTGGCAAACCCCTCAGGGAATTTTATTTTCTCGACAGAAGCACACACGCGAGATTCTTGACAGGTTTTAGATAACTGGGTGTAGACCAGTATCTTCTCTTATGGATACCAGTGAGAAGCTTTCTCTTCTTGATGCTTCTCCAGGGATTGATTTGAAACAGTATCAGGTTCTCGTCAGTTGTTTGGTATGGTTGACCTACTCTCAATTGGACATTTGTTTCATAGTGAACTTATTGAGTTCTTTCACATCCAAGCCTCATCAGCAACATTGGCGGTGTGCTCTCAGGGTGCTTCAGTACTTGAGTGGTACTTTGGATTTTAGCATGTTTTATGGCCAGTGGTGCACTCTTCTTGGATGGAGTGATGTAGATTGGGTTGGAAAACCGGATACTCAGTGTTCAACCATTGGTTGTGTTTTCTCACTTGGGTCGGAAGCCATTTCATGGTGTAGTAAAAAGCAACCTACTATGGCGCTTTCCTCTACAAAGGCAGAGTATCAACAAGCAGCTTGTTATACTGCATGTGAGGGGATTTGTTTGTGGAGACTATTGGGAGAACTTGGCTTTCCTCCTACTGGATCTACTCTTCTTTAATGTGACAATCAGAGTTGCATCACCATCGGCAAGAACCCTGTGTTTCATGCTTGTATGAAACACATTCAAATCCATTATATATATCGTTCATAAGACCAGATGAATCTGAACTTACGAATAATTTTAAAAGAAAGAAGAGAATCACCAAAAACAAACAAAATATATATATATATATATATATATATAATAAAAATTTAAAAAAACTTAATAGAGACACCCGAGAAAAAATAATAATAATAATAGTAATAATAACTCGCAAAAATAGACAAATACATAACTAAATCACACACGGCCACATACACACAAACAAATTCTTTATTGAACCACAACAAAAGAATTTCTAACAAACAAGCTAAATAATTTTTTAATAACTAATTAGCAAAAACAAACTTTAAATGACTAATTCACTAAAACAAAACAAGTAAAGACAAGAATACAAAAAGTGCGAACTTTACCTCAAAGATTGTCCAATCATGAAGTATAAGATCATCAACTTCATCATGCATAGCATGGACTAGGTGCTACGACATCCCTACTCATGTCATCATATCACTATGTTCATGAACAGGTTCTTGCAGGCGATTTACGTTTAGAGTGCTATCCTTCACCAAAGAATGCAACAGATTTGTTCACTAAGCTGGTGTCTCAGGCTTCCTTGGCTCCTCATCTTTGGCTTCTTAGTGTTTGTTCAACATCCGGTGCTGAGAGGGGGTGTTAGCACTTCATCTCTATATGCTGCCCATATTTATTATGTAAGCCCAACGGGGCGTGCAATGACAGACTCAACCACATGTCCAACAAAGAAGGGAATAGGGATCTTGCACAATACACCACAATGAGCGAGAAACAAGTCCCACCTCCTTTCAAGAATTTATTCATCAGGAACAATCCACAAGCACGTTGGCCATGATCGATACAATCAATGAATACAAAACAAACAAATATGCCGATGTAGGATATCCAAGTCGATGTCAATGTCTAGGCACGAGATCCCCAAGGTCGAGCACACCACGGGGATGACCCACAAGTATCTCTCACCGGGCTAGTACCACATCCAATATCAAATGAATCCAAGTCCAAGTCCCAATCCAATGTCCAAGTCCAAGTTCATATCCAAGTCCAAGTCCATTTCCAAGTCCAAATCCAAGAAACACTCGCTCATCTCATGAGTAATCTCCACAACTCCTATAGCCTTGTCAATGAAGAAAACCATAGAAAAGCTCTTTCTAGCAAGAAAACTGATGGAGGCACTCTGATGTTAGCAGGCAACGATGAAAAACTATATGATTTGATCATAGATGATGATGGAGAAGATGATCTCCACACTTCAACAAAGATGGCAATGCGATGATGAGGTTCTTCTTCAACTTGATGCTCAAGAGAAGCTCATGCTTCTTTTATACTTGGGGAAGCCTTCCTTTTTGCCAAAAAGTGATGCTTTTGCTTTGTTGTTGCGTTTTACTTTGCTTTGGGTCTTTTTAATAGTAAAATATTAATGAACTTTAGTCAAAAGTTCTTGTTATGCTTTTCTAGCTTCATGGCCTTGCTTTTTGGCCCTGGAGCTGCTTTTTGAAAAAACGGCTTTTAGCTTCTTTTTCCGGCTCGGTCTTCTCTTTCCAATGGTGCCCTTGGCTCGTGGTCAACCCTGTTTGACTTTTTGCTTTTTTCTTGCTTTTTGACCAAGAATGGTTATTTTTCTTAATCAAGCCTTATGGACCCCGTCCCCATGTCTTCTTCCACCTGTCTTGTGTCTGGGTATGGGTTTCATCATGTGAAATAGAACTAGGAGGGCCAAATAGTTACATATTCCCTTTTATGGCCCTTGATTGTGGGCTGGCCACCCCTATTTTTCCCCTTTTTGGCAGTTTTTCCAAGTTGGGTGCTGATGTCCAGTCGGCCAGCCCCTTACCTATATAGAGGTGGGCTGGCCTCTCCCATTCCATGTGTTCATTCTTGAGTTGTGTGGTTCATGTGTTGACACACTTACTCCCTTTTGTATCCTTCACTTATGAGACTATTAGGTCTCTTGCTCAGGATTGTATTCACTGCAGTAAATTCAGCCTTTTGGCTTCATCTCTCTCTCTCTCAGTTCAGCACATTCTAGTGCTCCCTTTGCTTCCGCTCTGAGAACACTCTATCAAGAATGCACCTATTAAATGAAAAAATACCCCTCTTCCAGCAGTCAGCTGGTTGGCCTGATTTGGCCAACCTATATCCAGATTTTGATATTTTATTAACAATTTTGTGCCTGGAACCAACCAAGATGAAAAACAAGGGCACATTTTCCAGCGTGTTAAGGACCTGCAAAACAGCCCAAAAAAGGGCCTCTATACTTTTGTTCTGTACTTTCTTGGCTGATTTACATGATCCTTTGTTTCGTTGGGATAGACATTCCCCTGTGTCTCATTCCATGACTCGACTTTTATTTGATGATAGACAGAGATACAGGGCTTGAACCAAATCTGTTTCCCTGTGCTTTGATTTCTCACATCATTATGAGGCCTCTATATCTTAATGAATAGAGCCCACAGTGAGCTTGATTCTCTGTTAAATCCTGACAGGTTACCCATGTTGACCATAAATTTAAGTACTTAGTATGGCCCCCCAAAAAAAGGCATACAAAATTTCCAGGGAGAAAAAACACACTTCCTTACTGTTTAGATGCCGCTAACTTAATGGCCCCCCAAAAAAAGGCATACAAAATTTCCAGGGAAAACAAACACACTTCCTTACTGTTTAGATGCCGCCAAGTTATTATGATTCCCAGAAAACAAAATTAAAAACAAAAACTTTCACCAAATCAAGGGGTCTCAAATCCTTGGAAGTGGCATGGGCTTGATATCAAATTGGGGTTGGGGGAGAAAGATACCAGATTGTGACATGAGTCAGCAGCGTGAGTTACGCAAGCACTCACCATGGATCATAATCCTTGGCAAGAGGTAAAATAACTCTCTTATATGACTAGGTGTATGATCAGCACAAAACTACTTCCCCTTGAACTTAGCCATCAGCGAGAAGACTGTTGTTAGCAAAAGCTGTGGTCTTCTAAACAAGGATGCACATCAGGTGGAGGAGCTTCCCTCTTCACATTTCATGGAAAACTCCTGCACCAAATAACTATATCATCAACAACCAATCTTCTACGAGTCTTTTGGAGCAGCAAAAAAAACTAGTCTTGAAGTTCACCGCAACTGCAACCCGAACATCAGCAATCAATGCAGATCATCACCAGTCCTGAGCTTTCTACTGCAACAGATTTCAGCAGTTGGGAGCGGATTGCAAAAGGTTTTCTTCCTCGGTTCACAGGCCTGCTCTTTGTGCTTAATAAGCAGTTCAATTCTTAAAAAGAAAAGGTAATACACTGCGTCTGCCTGCAATGTATAAGTGGTGGTAGCAGTAAAAGGGAACTCTAGATAAAAGTGAACTTTCTATCAATACTCTAGCACACTCTAGATGAAAGTAAACTTTCTATCAATACTTGCACATTGTACTGTGCATAAAAACACAGCCAGCACAGACACCAATGCGGTACAAGTGGTATGAAGTTTGAACAACATAAACATGAAGTTTACCTGTGCGGTGTCACTTCAAAACCGACTACACGGGAAACCATGCTCTCAGCATCCCTATGGTACAAGACAGTAAAGGCAAGATGGTTGTGGATAAAATACTTTACTTCTCCTCCCTGTGTAGCCATATATAGCAAGCACATTTTGTCACCAATCAGCATAGCTAATGTCTTTCCATACACAAAATAATTTATATTTCAGCTTACCTCCACATAAGCTCCTTTAAGTCCGACAGGAAATCCGTGCTCATAGGAGCTTGTCATGGTGCCATCCTGTCTTAGTCTCGACATTGCCACAGGCAGGTTGTCCAGAATCCTATCAAAGAAAAAGGCCATGATTGTGTTAAACATTACATACACCGATTCGAACCACACGAATATGTACCAGAATACCTAGAGAATTTAGTAACCCACATGTTAACTCGGTAGTCCTCGTCAATCTTCTCTCTCATGTTTTTTGCCTTAGATGGCTCCAGCTTGTCAATCTTACAGGCAAAGTTACACAGCTTATCCTCTTTCATGTAAAACTGCAATGCCCACATATCAAGAATAATAATCAATAACATTTCGCTGCCTTGAAATATTTCAAGGGTCTTTACATACAAATTTACCACCCATCAGATGGGCAAAGGTTGGACGGGGGAGATCACCCTCCTGAAAGGACCAGGGAGGTGAGATCAACCCTTTTCACGGGCAGGGGTTACGCCCTAACAGAAGAAACAAAACATGCATTCCGACCCAAGAAAAAAAAAAGATTCCGTGCAAGCCAAAAAAAAAAGAAAAAAGTTTAATATCTGATCATTCATATGATGAAGCTGCTTAGCTTTAGCTTACCACATAAGCTGAATTCTCAATGCGATCGCCCCTCAAAACCTCCCCAAGATTTTCTGCACTGTTTTCAATCTTCGGAGGCGTGCAATAACCTAGCGAGTAGTACTCATAGGGGAGCTGTGTCTTGATGGATGTCAGCTTGTTTACCTTTACTTGAAGCTCGTCCCCCTGCATCCACAATTGTAGAGGTTTCTTTGTTTCAACAAGCACAACAACCCATTGCTCTTTCCTACCCTTTCTCACACTGAAAGGCAAGCTATCCATGTAGAGGTGAGGGAGTTTACATAATGCTTGCATGACAATACATGGCACGCACATGAGATGCCTCTTTCAAAATGGATTAAATCACAAAACAATGTCGTGATCCATCTGATGGAAAAAACCAAACAAGATCTGCAAGGCTAACACACATAAGCCTTCTTCTGGCCACAAACAGGTAGGCTTTGATGGAAGACTCAATGCAGTCCGTCAAGAACAAAAATTTGTAGCATTCCAACTGCTACAGGAAAAACCCTCATGTCTCCTGCCAAGAAACCAGCAGATTCTTCTGGAGCAAGAAACCCCAAACATTTTTTGCAGAAAAAGTTAGTGTGCTGCCAATCTACTGCATTAGAATAAGAGAGTAGTGTTACATCATTGAAATCTCGCGGAGCAACACCAGGAAGATAAAAACTGTCCGTTGTGGAAATCAGTAGAAGGACGATGCAGCAGAAGAGGGGAGCCATGAGCTGCCGATGAGGAGGAGGATCGGCCATGTTTGCCGCTCACTACTAAAGCACAGCAAACTTCACATGGAAACAACTGGATCTGTATATGTACAGATACGTATATATATATGTGTGTGTATATGCGAAACAAACAACAAAGGTATAGAGATACAACATATATCTGTTTATTGCATATACTAGTCTGCATACCATGGAGGCAGGCCTTAATTTGTAGCCCATCTCACACGGAGGAATGCATACCATGGAGGCACGCCTTAATTTGTAACCCATCGAGCACTTGTGTTGCTGTTGCAAGCATCATTTATTTGATATGCATGTCCACCAAGGCATTGCCCCAAGAACCCTTGATTGACAATTACATTAGGAATTTGTTTGTCCTTGTCACTTGCTCCTCTACCGCCCCCATGCCTAAGATGCAAGTGAAGTTGACCATGTCTAGACGAAGGCCCTCAAACTGTATAACCATTAAAAAAAGTTCACTTTTCTTTGACCTCCTCTTATTACTGGGCACATTGTGCAAATAGTACACACCAGCACTACATTAAGTGGGTAGACCCGTCTATAAAAGGGTAAAAGAACACATGTTATCTACTAATAACAACTATTAAAATGAGTACAAATATGCGGGTTTGGGCCTACTTGTCTATCAAGGGAAAAAACGTGCATATGTGTATACATAGGAAGAAAACACACACACAAAAATCCTGATGGGCGTATCGTCCACAAAAAATATGTGTCACCGCATCCACACACACACACATTATATAATCAGCTTTGGTCAAAAAAAGAAATCCTGATGGGGATATCGTCCACAAAAAATCTGTGTCGCCGCATCCACACCAACGGTCCAAAAACAAAAAACAAATACAAAAACAAAAGCCTCAATTTTTTTTATATTTTCACCAACCAAATGCAGCTTTTTTTTAAAAAAAACCCGACTTTAATATTGAAAAAAAAAGTATTGCGTTTGAACTCCCCAATGACTATTTTGATAGCTCAAATGAGCTTAAATTACTCAACTAAAATAACCCAAATAATATAATGTAATCTTTTTTTATTCTTTGATTATCTTAATATACTCGGCATCATTACCAAACTAGAACAATAATTACTTAATGATCATCAAAAGCAGTGTTTGGTACAACACCCAACTAGCGTTGTTAAGCTAGCATAAATTACACTCTTGTGATAGCCCAAGATCAAAAGGATGAGAGACATGTTGTGATCACGATGTGTGGCTACCCGCAGTTTGATGTCTTCTTCGAGCTTGTGGAACTAATTGTTCAACCGACAGAATGTGTTGATGTTCTGTTAATCCTCCCATGTTACCTCCGTCTCGCTGCCTTCGCCCTTTTGTTGTCAAAGAAAAAGCAAAAGACACCCACATCATAAAATGGACATAAATCCATGGAACCTTCAAAGGGTGTAGTTGGCATTCAAAAAACCTAGAGAGGAGTCCTAACACTGGCAGAGAGCTTTCAAAGCATGTACTCCACACATTTCATCATGTGCTTCTCCTCCTCGCTTAGTTGGTTGGATGGCAGAGAAACCAAAATGCTCAGCTTTAAAAAAAGCTCTCTCTCTCTCTCTCTCTCTCTCTCTCTCTCTCTCTCTCTCTCTCTCTCTCTCTCTCTCTCTCTCTCTCTCTCTCTCTCTCTCTCTCTCTCTCTCTCTCTCTCTCTCTCTCTACGCTAACATTTTCTACTTTTATTATTATGAAAACAAAAACAAAAACAAACTAAAACATGGCAGTATTTTTCTACTTAACAAATCTAAAAAATCTCGCTCTCTCCATTAACATTCTCTATTTTTATTAACGTTAAACAAACTAAAACTCTCTCTCTCTCTCTCTCCACTAACATTTTTTATTTTTTATTATTAAACAAACAAAAATTGAAAAAAAAGTCTCTCGCTCTCTCTGCCCCACTAACTATTCTATTTTTTAATTACTAAGCAAACTTTAAAAAATAAAAAAAGCTCTCTCTCCACCCACTAACTTTTTTGTTTGTTATTACTAAACAAACTAAAAAATAGAAAATATCATATAGAGAGAGAGAAGGCGTAGAGTAGAGTGACTGCGTTCTAAGGGCATAGAGCAGCTTTCAGAGGCCATAGCTACACAAATGCGAGTGAAGCTGGTTGCTAAGAACGCATTCTCCAAAGTCTCAAAGCTTTATATTTCCATTTAAACAAAAAAAAACCACGTAAATTTTAGGCTCTCTCGCAGACCCACATAGAAAATCGATTCTTTTGAGTAACAATCCAACATACCTTATTGACTTCCTTCCATTGAGAACCATAAAAGAAAAGCCTAAGGCAACAGCCCGAAACAGGACCCAAGTAGAATGCGCCTCGAGGGGGAGTCAACTGCCACCTATGGGTGATCGCCACCAACAGCCCACTCTTAGAGCCCAGCGTTGATCTGCGCCTCTTGACATCTTGTGCCCATCGGCTGCCTCTCTACCGTTCCCATCATCAACATTTGCATCAAGAGCGCCAGCCACCCTGGCCTGCACTGCAGGAGGGTGGCTGGCACACACACACATATACATACATGCATCCATATATGAAATGCACATGCACACATGCATTTAACCCACACTCACAATATCTCTAGATGCTGCATACATAATAACACACACACACATGCACACACACACACACACACGTATGCATGTTGATCATTTCTACGTATGCATGTACTTATGCACATACATATTAAGTGCATTAGCGTGTTCGAATGTGTATTTTTATGTGTGTGTGTGTGTGTGTGTGTGTGTGTGTGTGTGTAAACACATGGTTAAATGTAGGTGTGAGTGTGCACTCACATGCACCAGTGCACACACAACAACAATGTACATAGATGTACCCCTATATGACAAAGCATGGGTTCAATTCCCTCTCACTACACTTGTGAGTTTGTGTAAAAATGTGGCAACAGCAAGGACATGACTAGGGTGTGGGCCTAACAAAACACATTAAAAGGTGCTTGATTGCAACGACATCACAAAGTATGATAATGTTTTTTGTGTGCTAAAAATATCACATACATACATACATACATACATACATACATACATACATACATATATATATATATATATATATATATATATATATATAAGTGGTTTGATGGATGGCCAAAAAGATATCTCTCTTTAATCATTGAAAAATAGCTCGTTCAAATGAACATAAAGATGTTGACATGTTGCCACACTGATTTCAATAATCATTAAAACAATGCTCATAAAAATCGATAAATTCCCCAATAAAAGAAATCCTTATAACACTTTATTAAAGGAAGAATTTGGAGAGGGCTCAACACTAAGGGGGGTGGTGGAAGAGTTTGTGAAGCTTCTATGCCATTGAGGGTGATAAATGCCCCTCGTCCTCCTACACACCACCCTCACCAGCAGAAAGCCCTTCGTAAGCTGTCCGTCATTGTCTCTAGTAGTAGAGGGTATGTCCTCTTCATACACCCTGCCATCCAGACCACTCAAACCTCCTCCTTCACTGCTCGCAGCCCTGCATCTAGTGGTAAACCAGAAGCCTTATGTAGAGTCATGTCAGCGAACGGTTTTGATGAAAGTCAGCATTGACATATTATTTCTGGTGGCTTTGTCCCTCACTGGTGCACAGAGGGCGAGCCGCGAATGCATGTGATGTTGATGTAATATTTAGCCTAATGTTAGATTAGGCAAAACCAAATCAAAGGAAAGCTAAAAGAGAATGCCTCCGCCCTCAACTCTATCGGGAAGTCGCCGATGAATGTGTAGAAGTGAAGAGCCGGCGACCAGCACTCTGCCGTCTAGTAATTCAACATGGAATGGTACACCCTCAGTATTGTTGTGGTAGCTTGGGGGACGAAACGACTACCGGCACAGCGGTGCCCGGCTGATAGAGTATTGGGGATCACAGCGTCCAGCCTTGGCAGCCATTCTGAGCTTTGTTGACGATGAACACGTCTCCATGCTCACTTCATCCACCTTCAAAAGTTTCACGCATCCGCCAGTACATAGCACCACTGTTAGCGACCCCTCGCCCTCACACTGCCAAAATATGCCTCCCCTCGGCCTTTCACAAAATCAAAATGTAATAGTTTGTTATGAGTTAGAAACCATAGGTTTAGTAGACTACTATTAAGAAATAATAGAACTTATGAACTATTGCCTGCTCATAAAATTATCATCCTTGAGGACATTAGGATTCTAAGAGACCTTGCATAAATAGTGGCCCCAGCCCCATGTCTTGTACACGACCATAGAATGAAGTCCCATTCTAGCCTGTCAAATGATTTATCAACATTAATTTTAAAGAAAATATAGTCTTGATCGGTCTTTTGGCCTTCCCCCACATAGCTATTATTAATGGCATCTAAAATGAAGTTCCCTGTTTCGATCCAATCTTGAGAGTCTCCTTGCAAGGGCCTTAAAAATAAATTAGATTTATCAATATCCAAATAAGCCAAATATCCATACTTTGTTGAGGGGTTACAAGCGTAAGCATTAATTAGGAGGCATTCCAGCTCAAATTAACCACATGAAATCTCATGCACGGCAAGTTAAATGCTTAAGAAAAGTTTACGACAAACTTTTAAGGCTTCTCTACCATGGCCTCAACTCCTGAGTCCCAAGTGAGTCCTTGCAAAATGAAAAGGTCAATTCGGGAGATCATGCTGTATTAAGTGCTGTAATTTTTGTGGTTTTATGCAGAGAAGTGAAGTTCTCAATAAAGAGAGACATCATTAAGTCCTTGATTTGAAAGGCTAATCTAGGTGTAATAAAGCTCTCTACACAAGAGGAGCTTTTTGGCATTGGAGAGAATACATATACACATAGTATGTATATACAACAAACACACATATACAATACATATATGTGTGTGTGTGTGTGTGTGTATAATACATATACATATAATATACAATACATATATAAATATATATATATATATATAATACATATACATATACATACACACACATATATATAATACATATACATATACATACATACATACATATATGAACGTATCTATATATCCATGTATATGTATATGTTTATATGTATGCATATGTATATAATATACATTGGATCATAAATTTGTTTTTAAGTCCACAACTAGTTTTTTTGGTTAATTTTGGCATCATTTTGGAGCCCTACAAAAAGAGCAACCATTGTTAAGCAAGGGCACACACGTTGTCCTCTAGCCAGTGTGGATGTGGCTCTGGGCATGGCTCTGGGCATTCCTGTTGAGAATTGTGGTGCCAAAGTGCACTAGACAAGAGGTATGGAGTGAGAAATTCCATATGGCAAGTAGACATTTATCCCACATGCAAGGGAAGTCCCATGAGATTTGTACCTCCACCCTATAAAAGGGGTCATTTTTCAAGCAATGAATCATCTCATGCACTTTGCACATCTCAAGTCTCTCTACGAGTCCAAGCTAATCTATCTTGGAACCTAATTGATTTGAGTCTATTGCACATACACATCATCATATGTATAATTAGACACCATCCACCTTAAGTCATTTTAATTATGTGTAATTAGTAGTTGTGTAATTAGTAGGTGATTAGTGTGGGATTAGCATCATTGCCAATGGAAAGCTTGGGTCTCCCAAAATCTTAACATGGTATCAGAGCCTCCCCATAGCTCTCCTACCTATCTTCCCTCTTCTCACTAGTCTTCCCACATCTCAATTAGCACTAATCATATCACTAATCACATCTTATCCATTTCTCCTGCTTGTGGGCCAAATTTGACGTGCTCTATCCTCTCAATCCTTTGCACCATTGCGTAAACCCTCTTAGCCGCACATTCCTCAACCTATTGCTAAGCTACACATCCAAGGGTTTGGCCAATTTTATCCTCTACCTCCCGATTTTCGTGTTGCAAACCGGCGGGCTGCTATTCACATTTTTTGATTTATTCTTCCTCTCTACTCACAATTGGGCTAATTCCTCTTAGGTTAAGTTTAGTAATGTTATGAGCTACCCAAAGCCCAAATCTCATGCCATTTGGTCATTAGGGGAGTCGGAGTAAGCCAAAAAAAAAAACCCAAATGCCAACAAGGAGGCTATACTGCAAACTGCCTGAAATTTGGACTTTAGTAAAGGGCACCCAGTAGCATCTGAGAGATTATTTTGGCAATCCCAACGGTGAAAGTGTAGATCATGAGGTAACAAACAACTTTTATTTGTACATGAAGTCGATCTAACGGTTAGATCTTCTTAGATCTTCTCTGCAATGTAGGCATGTCAAAACTGTCCAGTTTTTTTGTTGAGGTTTTCAACATTTTAAGTTTTTGCAGAGCTTGCATTAACCTTGATTTGACACCAAAAGCACTCATATTGCATAGGGCTTCTCACAAGAGCTCCAGAATCAAAAATCAAAAGTGGGAAGTGAAAACTTCTTATTTGTATTGCACCAACTCTTTGCATTAATCTTGCTTGTATTGCTGCACATGCCCAACTTGTAATCAAGAGGTAGACACTGTTGAGTAGTACTCAATAAGACCCCTCAAACATGGAACAAGAGATTAATAAATTCAATGGTGATGGGTTTTATACATGGCAAATGAAGACTATGTACATGCTTATGCAGAGAAGGGTCTTTTTTGGGAGCTCATTGACAGTGAAGAAGAAGCAACCTCTACATCAACGAATCCTCAAAACAATCACAAGGCCTTGGGTATAATCACTCAAAATCTTGGCGATGAAGTGATTCATCACATTGCAGGCATCAAAGAAGCAAAGGCGGCATGGGAGGAGCTGAACAAGGTCTTTGGCACCGAATCAAAGCACTCCAAAATCAGCTTGCTCATGCAATTTTACAAGCTCGACAAAGCAAACAATGAAAGCATGGCCTCACATATCAACAAATTCAAGGCAGTAAAACAACAACTCCATGCAATTAAGAAGAAAATTGATGAAGATGAAGCTATTGATGTATTGCTTAATAGTGTGGATAAAAAGCCATATGACACCATTGTTTCAACACTTCAAAATATGGATAAAACTCTATCTAAAGTAGAGTCTTCTTTGTTAGAGTATGAAGCAAAACATAAGTCATCCACTTCACACTTAGGAGAGACTGCACTCTTCACCAAAGGCTTCACCAAAGGAGGAATATTCAAGAACAACAAAGCAACTACCTCCGGCACAAAGTTACCAAGGTGTTTTCATTGTGAAAAACTTGGTCATGTTATCAATTAGTGTCGTAACAGGGACAAGCCTAAACTTGTATGTGATCATTGTGGTAAAATTGGCCACCTAGAAGAAAACTGCTATGGGAAAAAGAATCAAGCCAACTTCATCGAGAAGCCATAGATGCTTCAGAAACACTATTTTAAGAAAAAGGAAAATGCTTCACCCCTTCTCTCTACAAAAGGTGCTTAAGATTTTGTAAACTAGCCTCTGAGATCGATGATGTACTCATGCTGAGAAATGGCCAAAGTAGCCTGTCACCCTTGCCTGTGATTTGCCATGTCAGCATCAAGGGGGGGTTAGTACCAAAGTAGCACATTTGTATCTTGGGTCAAAGCAACCCTAGCACATAGAGGGAGTTAGGAAGAGTGAAAGCTTATTTGTATGACTTTCATCCAACCACCTTGAAGTTGCCCAAAGATTTGTATGACTTCCATCCAACCACCTTGTATGACTTCCATCCAACCACCTTGAAGTTGCCCAAAGATTTGGCACCAAGGGGGGGTGTTGAAAATTGTGGTGCCAAAGTATGGAGTGAGAAATGCCATATGGCAAGTAGACATTTATCCCATATGCAAGGGAAGTCCCATGAGATTTGTACCTCCACCCTATAAAAGGGGTCATTTTTCAAGCAATGAATCATTTCATGCACTTTGCACATCTCAAGCCTCTATATGAGTCCAAGCTAATCTATCTTGGAACCTAATTGATTTGAGTCTATTGCACATACACATCATCATGTGTATAATTAGTCACCATCCACCTTAGGTCATTTTAATCATATGTAATTAGTAGGTGATTAGTGTGGGATTAGCATCATTGCCATGGAGAGCTTGGGTCTCCCAAAATCTCAACAGTTCCCGATCATGGGTCCCTCACTAGCAAAAATCCCCATGCTAAAAGCTTTGAACAATTTCATCAAATACTCATGACGATCTTTAGCTTCTATAATGCTTTCTACTAGAAGATAGTCCATTGAACATTACCACTATCTTGGTGACGTACTTACATACATATATATGTATATGTATGTATGTATATGTATATACATACATATATATGTGTACATATACATACATATGTGTGTGTGTGTGTATGTATATACATACATGTGTATGTATGTATGTATGTGTGTGTGTGCATATACATATACTTATATATATATATATATATATATGTATTTGTACACACCCACACGTGTATAAATGTATGTGTATACATATATACACATGTGGGTGTGTACAAATAAATACATACATACATATGTATGTATGTATGTATATGTATATATATGTGTGTGTGTGTATGCACGCACATATACATATACTTACATACGTATATATATATACATCTATATGTATGTATTCGTAATATAGTGTTAGATTTGTAGGTAGGCAAGTGTCACCCTGCATGTTATAGTTGTCATAAGTTTTGTATGGTGAGAGCATTGTTACCCACAACCATCCACAAAAAACTACTTACATAAGTTTTGTATGGCTAGCATCAAAACACCAAGCTTTTAGGGTTAATTGTAATAAACCATAAGTTATAGGGAACTAGTTGGTTTAAATTTTTGATAAGGGAATGATTTATTTAAGTAAAAACCTTCTAAAGAAAATTAAAAAATACTTAAGAAGATTGTAAATGAAGGGTTTCAAGTGGTAGTTGAGAGGAATCCATGATTAGGATGGTTAAAACGATTTTGAAACCTTGTATTATAAGGTGAGTAGGTGTCAAGCTCTTAATCAACTATTCAATGAGGATTAGAAGCAATTGTTAAATAATGAGAATTAGAAGCAATTGTTAAATAATGAGACCTTTACACTTAGCAGCCAGATCAAGTACTATAATGAATTGATTATTTTCATGCGAACCTTCTTAAGACCATATTGAAGATCATTAGGAACATTTTTTGTATGAATAAACCCTAAAAATCCTTAACTTATATTGAATACCAGAGCAAGGATTTAAAAGAACACTATTAGTATGGGCAAGGATTTATAGGAACATTGTTGCTATAAATGAAACAAGGCAGTCCCAGAGCTAGCACGGTTATCAAGTCAGGAAAATAAGTAAAACAGTATACACATTAAGAAAAGTCATGCCCGAGCATATATAATACATATAAATGAAACAATCCTTAAAGTTATATTGAATACCAGAGTAAGGATTTAAAAGAACACTATGAGTATGAGCAAGGATTTATAGGAACACTGTTGCGATAAATGAAACAAGGCAGTCCTAGAGCTAGCATGGTTATTAAGTCAGGAAAATAAATAAACAGTATACACAGTAAGAAAAGTAATGCCTGAGCATGAGAAGGTACAATACGTACCTATAGTTTCACAGTACTCCATCTGAATATATGTACATATTCATAAGTAAAATAATATACATAGTATGAATAGTCATGCCTGGACATTAGAAGGTATAGTATGTACCTATAGTTTAAAATTACTCCATTAGAATAGTCATGCCTGGACATTAGAAGGTATAGTATGTACCTATAGTTTAAAAGTACTCCATTAGAATATATATCATATATATCAAATCATTAACTATCAAAATTTCACTATAACATGTGAAAACATTAAAGATATTAAGTATGAAAGTTATGAAAATAAGTGACCAATCATATATAGGTATAGTATGTACCTATAGTTTAAAAGACTCCATCAAGATATATATCATATATGTCAAATCATTAACTATCAAAATTTCACTCTATAACATGTGAAAACATTAAAGATAGTAAGTATCAAAGTTATGAAACTTAATCATGATAGTTATCATATGATTAATACTAAACATGTGATTATTATCATGACAATAAAATAAAGACGGAAGCGCATAAGAAGTTACAACTATGAAAACAATTACTCTCACTAGAGATGGATTCATGTTTGATTAATATTCATGAAATTTTTTTATAAATTTAACTAGGGGTTTTAAGCACATTAATCAAAGGTTATACATAGAAATTACAAATCTAGCAATACTTAGAAGTTTAGAAGTTTGAGGGCATCAATATGGAGTAAAGGTCTTTATGCTCAGGTTGGCTGTACAAAATGAGGATTAATATTTTTTATTTTGATCATAAGCAATACTCAATCATAAAACCCAAAAATATATTGAAGCACATAGTTCACGACTCAAGTTCCACTCGCCAATCTTCAAACACTTGTCCAAAAAATTGATCATATAGTTCATGACTCAACTTCCACTTGCCAATCTTCAAACACATGTCCAAAAATTAGTTCTCTTACCATTCAAATTTAGAGGCTCTCAACTTTCGCCATGCATCCAACCAAAATTATATTGATTAAAATTAATTAATACCATGTTTCCATGCAGATTTTCTTTTAGCCATAACTTACCCATTTGTACTCTGTTTAAGGGGTTGGCTTGACCAATCAAATCTTGGTAGCCATGAGTATAATAACAACAGTTAAAATAAAAAAATAAGATAAATTATTTTGACACAGACCTTTTGCTTATTAATTCATAGAATTTATTCTTTATATCAATTATTGGGACCCACCCCCCTTCAAAGGGATTTGTCCTTAGAGCTAAACGAGGGGTATTTTGAGGCTAATTTATTCCACTCTTTCCAAGTTGCATCTTCAACTTGATGCATATCCCATTTGATCAAAATTTCTTTACCATTCTTCTTCTAAGTTTCTTATTTCACTCTATCCAATATGGCACTGGGCTTTATTGATATGTTTCCATCCCCTTGTAATCTATGAATATCTTGCAGCATGTGATCTAGATTAGCAATATACTTTTTTTTACCAAGCTCACATGAAACATGGGGTAAACTTTAATATCTTTGGGGAATTCGAGTAAGTTTTCCAATCTACCATATCTCCTTAATCTTGAAAGGACCAACACAACAAAAAGATGGTCTTTTGTCAACCATATCTCCTTAAAACCTTGATAGGACTAACACAACCGAAGGAAGGTCTTTTGTCTCTTCCCATTCAAATTGCTAGACTTGGTCTTTTGTCAACCATATCTCCTTAAAACCTTGATAGGACTAACACAACCGAAGGAAGGTCTTTTGTCTCTTCCCATTCAAATTGCTAGACTTGGGCTTGACTCTCAAGAAAACCATGTCCCCTTGGGAAAACTGTTGGTCCTTAGTAAATAAAAATTTAATTATTTTTGCGCATAGTTTGCTATCTCTAAGTTTCTGTTGAGCCTTTCAAAGGTGAATCTCAACACCATTGAGTAATGATATCAAGGCTATGGAATAGACCATTAGGACTCTGACTTGAGCAAAACCAAGGTGAAAAACCTACCAAAAAAACTTTTGAATGTGTTGAGCTTCGAGATGGAAAGATAAGCACCATTCCCTTGAATACATTAATGTGACTGCAAGCCAAGCAAAAGAAACAAATAGTCTACGAAGAAGGATGTCAAGGCCTCAAATTTCAAAGCCCCTACATTGGTTAAATCACAATAAAAAGCTTAACCTTGAAAGAGGCCAATTGAAAACAAGTACAAACCAATGACCATCCTATCATGAAGGGTAAAAAGAAATGTTGCTCCAAGCATGCATGCAAGGTGACAACCGGGTCATCATCCAATGTGGATTGAAGAAATAGCTCATCTTGATTATCTATATGAGTGATCCCATGAGACCTAAACCTAAACCTCTACTTGATAAGAGATAAGCCCCAACCATGTGGCTGTGAAAGGTTTAAGGGAATACCCTAATCGAGTGTTGAAAACATTTTGCATCGAGAAGGCATGGAAGTCGATAAGAAAGATCTAGGTTGAACTAAACCTTGTGCTTGTGCAAGTGGCAGAATATGCACCCCTACACACTTCTAAAATTCCACGAAGACCCACCCGCACCCTCGTTTTAAATTGAATCTAAATTTGAAGAACCTAACCCCTTTAACTAAACAAAAAATTGGAGCCTTACCTATATGACATTGGATGTGTCATAGTCACTAATGCAATTTGTTGATGGCATCACGTAGGGAAAAATATGTTTTAATGCCCATGGGGCAAGATATGATCTTTTCTCATGTGGTTGGTGAGATGACCAAGTCCATGTAAGCGAACAAGAGTATCAAACTAGTGACATCGTGACTCTAACAACCTTCTTATTCTCATTAAGTATGCATCCCCTTAGGCTCTCTATCACACACCTATTTATGACGAGACCGTAAGGATTGGATGGATGGAAGTCTCCACGTACATGCGAAAGATCCTAGCAAGTCCCAATCATGCTTGAGCTCTCATTTGGGAAATAATGTACACCAAAGAATACCCAAAGTGCTAGTAAACAAACTAGGACACTAATTCAAGGGTGAGGCCATGAATGTTGTAATACTTATCACGTATAAATAAAAAATCATTGCATTCTTAGACAATAGTGCAGTTTCAATGTTATGATGACAAAAGATTATTGGGAGACCTAGGAAAAATGACCCCTTAAATGAATACCCTTAAATGAAATAAAAATAATGGTTAAACTTGTTGATGACACCACAACTAAACTAATGGGAATCCCACAAGATGCAACATATGGGAAAAACTTTGTATAATCCTTTTTAGTTATGGATTTCCCACATGCAAGTTTCTTTGCCATCCTTAGATGTCCATGCATGCAAGGTTCTATGCCATACTCAAATGGCCATACATGCAAGAATCTATGCTCGTACATGATTAGGACAACAATCATGGGACCAAACAATAAAAGTGAATCTCTCCAAAAGAAAAACACACCCCATGAATAGAGACGTGCTAGCCACCGAGTTTGACACTACCACCACCTAGCATGTCCTTCTATGTATGTTACACTTGTAATTAGTGGTTATATAATGATCAAGATGAGGAATTGTATCACAATCCAAATCCTCAAGAAGAGATATATTGGGTCACTACAAGAGAATGAAGGCATCAAAATAGTGAGAGAATGGTGCAAATTGTGATAGTGGTTGCATAGACCGTGATGTGGCTATTTTACAGTTATACACGTGATGTGGCTATTTTACAGTTATACACGTGATTATAAACATGGATATCAACATAGCTATGCCACATGTATAGCCATGCAAAGGCATTGACTGGGAAAAAATTTGGATTCTCTTGCCCGTGCCGTGACGCATTGCAACACCTCTTGTTTGCATGACCTACCTACCTTGCTCTTCCTTTATCTCCTTCCTTCCTTGCTCTTCCACAAGCATAGTGTTTAATCATAAGGTATGTGTCTCCTAACTTCTATGTTTTTCAATCAAAATGCTTGTATTTTCTATGTTCTTCTCCAATCCCTCTCTCTATTGAAATAATATTCTTTTATGTGTGTTTATTTTTGCGTTAATGTAAAGGACCTTTAAGGCACACTCTCTTTAGCTAGCTCTTGAGGTAAGCTTGAACCCTAAACCAAATAAATTTGTTGTATAGATTTATGATTTTTCTTGTTCTATGTTTAGGGTTTACGTGTGCACACATGTTTGCCCAATGCTTTATGCATGAGCTCTCTACTCTCTATAGTCTATGTTTAGGGTTTACACACATGTTTGTCCAATGCTTTATGCATGAGCTCTCTACTCTATATTCTATGCGTAGATTATAGATGATAATTCTCTATTCCTTTGATTGGGCATGCATATATATCTGTATATAGTATAAAGAGAGTTCTTTTATGCATGAGCTATTGAGCTCTCTACAATCTATGTGCATGAATAGAGCTTTCTATGAGCTCTATGCATGGATAGAGCTCTCTACGCATGCATAGAGAGTGCTTTATGCATTCATAGAACTTCTATGAGCTCTCTATGCATGATAGAGTGCTCTCCATGCATACGTTACATAGAAGTCTCTATGAGCTCTATGCTTGGATATAGCTCTCTATGCATAGGACTCTCTATAGAGTGCTCTATGCTTATATATAGCTCTCTATGAGCCCTATGCATGCATAGGGCTCTCTATGAGCTCTATGCATGGATATAGCTCTTTACATTTGTGTAAGGGCTCTATCTTATACATAGACCTCTCTCTAAAGAGGATGCAAATAATATTCTTGTATTATGTTCTATTTTCTTCTTGTGGGTCATCACTCATGTAGAGCATGCAAATAAAAGTATGGAAATATTATTCTCTTGTTATGTTCTCTTTTCTTATTATAGGTCATCTCTTTGCTTCGGTTAGGTCTTGACTTATCATCTCTCCATTCTCTTGCAAGACGGCAGTAAGATCTAAGCCTAATGCTCTTTTTTTAAAAAAATTCTACACCCCCACATACTATGGGAGTACTTTTTTCACATCCATGCGATCTCTCATACAAATGTATTGAGCTCTATGCATTTGCATAATGGATCTTACCTTATGCATAGAGCTCTATGAATTTGCATAAGGGCTCACCTTATCAATAGAGCTCTTTGCATTTGCATAAGGGCTCACCTTATGCATAAAGCTCTCTTTGGGCTCTAGGCAGCTCTACGCATAAGGTGAGCCCTTACGTAAATGCATTGAGTTGTATATATGCATAAGGGCTCTCTATACATGCATAGGGCATTCTATGCATAAGGTGAGCCCTTATGTAAATGCATTGAGTTATATGCACGCATAAGGGCTCTCTATACATGCATAGGGCATTCTATGAGCTCTATGCATGCATATGTACTCTACCTTATGGATAGAGCTCTCTATGACTGTATACGGCTCTCTACACATGCATAGGGCTCTCTATGCATGCATAGAGGACTCTACCTTATGGAGAGGGATCTCTATGCATGCATAGACATAGAGTGCGCTATTCATGCATAGGTCTCTCTATGATGCTCTACACATGGATATCTCTCTCTAAATTTATGTAAGGGCTCTATCTTATGCATAGACCTCTCTTTGAAGAGTATATAAACAAATTTTTCTTGTTATGTTCTATTTTCTTCGTGTAGGTCATCACTTTGCTTTAGTTAGGTCTTCACTTTCTAGCTCTCCATTCTCTTGTGGGGCTATGTGCTAAAACCAATGATGAATGAGAGCTCTTATGCAAATTCATTGAGCCCTATGCATGCACATAAGGGCTCTTACCTTATGCATGGAGCTCTCTTTGAGCTTTATGCATAAGGTATGCATAGAGTACTCTATATATGTATAGATCTCTCTTTGAGCTTTATGCATAAGATAGAGCCCTTATGCATATAGTTCTCTATGCATGCATAGGAATCTATGAGCTCTATTATGCATGCATAGAGATCTATGAGCTCTACTGTGAACTCTATGCATGCACATGGCTCTCTATGAGATGCGTGCATATATAAACTAGTCTATGCATGAATATAGATCTCTATGCATGCATAGACTGCTTTATGTATGCATAGGGCTCTCTATGAGCTCTATACCTACATATAGAGTGCTCTATGCATCGATATAGTGTGGCTGTAATATGGTTGAGATGTGAACCCTTGTCAACTGTGTTAACAACCGTGAAACATGATTTCTTTGTAGATAGAAATGTGGCAATACCCCCCTATTTCTTTTTAGTGGATGTCTATCTTAATTTGGTTTCTTTGTAAAAATGTGACTATACCCCCTATTTCTTATAGTGGGTGTATAGGGGCAATTTATGTTATCCCATTTGAATAAGGAGCTCAATTCGGCAACCTTCTTGCCTCGCTGATACACATTAAAAGCACTCTCACAATGAAACCTAGACACCTTCCAAAGGGCCCAACACATAGGGTTTGGTTGGAATTTTTGTTTACTAAAATCGTGCAAAGAAGGTAGCATGGAGGCTAGCCACAACCTTTTGTTATAGAAAACATGTGTATCCTAGAACAACCTCTCTTGGTTTAGTACAAACCTATGTCTACATGGCCAACAAGCATAGAGTTAAAAGTTTAGGGTGTTTCACCCAAATTGTTCACACTGTAGCTAACTCCTTGGTTTGCAAGTTATGTATTTCCTACATGTGTGATTAAGGAGGAAGCCAAGTAGTCCTAGACCAATCCTCTCTATAGTACAAACCACTTTCTACATGGCTGACAAGTATAAAGTTCAAAGTTTAGGGTTATTCACCCAAATTATCATTGTTCACACGGTAGCTAACTCCTTGGTTTGCAAGTTATATAATACCTATAGGTGTGATCGAGGAGGAAGTCATGTAGTCCCATACCAAACCTCTCTTGGTTTAGTAAAAACCAATGTCTACATGGCTGACAAGCATAAAGTTCAAAGTTAAGCTATGTAGTGATAAATTAAAGGAGAAAGGGATTTGATTCCTGGGGCAGTGCGCTGTCTCAATAGCTTCAAGTCCCCTGTAGCCGAGGGCTGGCGTTATCCCCCCACTGCAGGGAATGGCAGACAACCTCACCCTTCGACAAGGTGCCAATACCTCCACTCCAGGCTTGGAGATGGGCGCGCCACAAGATGTGCGAGCAACCGGTCCTGCACAGCGACGCCACGCGTCCGATCCCAGCCCCAAATTGTTCACATGGTAGCTCCATAAAATTCAAGGAACTATTTATAGAGCTAGTTGTGAATCTAGAGTTCTATTTCTAGGTGTTCCTCCATTCACATTTGGGTTTCATTGGCTTATTTCTTCCCAACTCTCCTCGCTTGAGGTGGATCTGAAGGACTCTAACCTTCTTACCTGGGGAGCACTTTGCTAAGTGTGTTGGTTGTTTATTGGGATTGAAGGCTTGGTGGGTTTGAGGAGGTGTGGATTTATCATTTCCAATAATTAGTCTAGATCAAGTTCCCATCAAAGGTGCTAGGCTCACATGTTCAGGTTCATGACTCTAGACTCATGTCTCTGGGCTCATGGCTCACTTGTCTAGGTTCACGTCTCTAAGCTTAAGGCTCTAGGCTCACATCAATAGGGTCATGGCTCATGTGTCTAGGGTTATGCCTCTAGAATCAAGGCTCTAGGCTCATGTGTCTAAGCTCATGTGACTAGGTTTGCATCTGTAGGCCTATGCCTTTTTTATATGAACTCAGCTCACATACTTCCATGGTGTGAAATAGGCCTATTTGGGACATGAAAATCTAGGAACATGGCTTATGTCAGGGTTGGTGTGTACTTGCTAATGGATAATAAGTGTACTTAATTCCCTAGGACAAGAATTTTCCTTGGAATTTATAGCTAATGCAGATTGTATGACAAGAATATCTTCCAAGGACATGGGGTTCTTACTATATTAGGTATACCTACCTTCAGGTCGTACTTTAATAATAATAATTGGTATGTACTCTATTAGGTATACCTACCTCCAGGCTCACATTTGTAGGTTCACATGTCCAAGCTCACAACTCATGGTTGTGGTTATAATAATTAGTTCGTACTATATAAGGTATACCTACCTCCAAGATCATGTTTGCGGGTTCGCATGTCCAAGCTCACAACTCATGGTTGTGGTTATAATAATTAGTTCGTACTATATAAGGTATACCTACCTCCAAGATCATGTTTGCGGGTTCGCATGTCTAGGCTCACAACTCATGGTTGTGGTTATAATAATTAGTTTGTACTATATAAGGTATACCTACCTCCAAGATCATGTTTGCGGGTTCACATGTCTAGGCTCACAACTCACGTTTATGGCTATAATAATTGGTCCATACTATATTAGGTATACCTACCTCCAAGCTTATATTTATAGGTCCACGTGTATAGGCTCATAGCTCATGTATCCACACTTATGACTCACATGTTTAGGCTCACGGCTCATGTGTTTTTGGGTGAGACTATGGGCTTATGTCCCCTACTCCCCAAGAGATGGTTTGGCCCAGTTTTTAGTGGTTTTTATGATTTTTTGGACTTCATGGGGCGTTTAGTATTCTTATTCCTAATTAAGGGTTGTGATACAACTAATTAAGTGTTTTTTTAATTATTTTTAGATGATTTAGCATGGTTCTACTCTACCAATTCCATAATGCGTGAACAAACTATAAAAAATTATGAAATGTATGAATAAAAATTGACAACTTCACTCTAACTCAACCTAATAGAACTTAATGCTCATGTTTGTGTAGTGGATTTCACTGTTAATCACAATTGCTAAGCTAATTCTTGGATCAAAGCAATGATATCTAAGCCTTGTGGGCTCTAATTTCATGCAAATTGCCAAAAAATCAAGGTTTTACATAAATATAAAATGTCTTAATGCAACTAACCAAAAAATCAAGGTTTTACATAAATATATAATGTCTTAATACAAAATAAACTTCAAATAGAAATCAAAATCAACAAACAAACAAACACATCTAAGGCTCCAAAATTGTATGTTTTTTGGAGTGAGATATCCTAATCAACATCAGACAATATTGGGTGATCCTAATAGCTTGGAATGGATGGAAAAATAGAGCTAAGCCCTAGGCTAGTACTTAGCAGGGGTGATATGATCAAGTGCTTACCTTAGCCTTGCCAAAGCATGTGTCAGTGGGTTTTTCCTTAGAGCTGTAAATGCAACTTTGCATTTGGGTATGCTAGCTCATCCACCATTGTGTACTCACTTTGTTGTCACAATGGAATGCTCCTTTGCCAAACACTCTCTATGACTTGATAGAGATAACGAGAGACTCATTTTTGTGGTGGTTCTCTCTCACAAAAGGAAAGGGAAGAAGAGGAAGCTAATGTAATAAGAAAACCTATAATTAAACCTATTTAACATTCCCTTACAATAGTTTGCTTGCGAGCTCTCCTTCTTCCCTCTTCTTGCTATGTAATACTCATTTTGTTAAAAATGACTTATATAGAAGTGACTAGTTTTCACACTAGGTTGATCAAACTTAAAAATGGTCCAGCCTCTATTACTAGTCTTAAGCAATTATGTACACTAAGTTCTTAGACTTTTCCTATTTAACATTAAGTTGGCAAGGTTGATTTATATGTTCCAACACCGTTTTATAAAAGATAAGTGCACAATAAGTGTGCACGTTCATATAGGTAAGATGGCAAAGTGTCTTATCAGTAGGTCCAATGAGCGAAATCATGTTAATTGACATAGTGGTTTTTAACAAAAGCCTAAGGGGAAGACTTATTTTCTTTCTTCAAAGTGCCAATTGCCTTATCTTTTTTGGTAAGGATAGATTATTTGGCCATGAGCTGTCTAAATGGTAAAGTTTGGGATCAACGTTGGATTGGTGGATATGTTATGATGATATGAAAAGAGACAATCTAAAGTTAGGATTAACTAAAGTTAAGATGGAAAATTAAGATCAAAGGGTTAAGATTAGTGATTCAAAGTGTAGATTTTAGGATCAACGAGATTGAGAGTTGGTGGTGATTTAAAATTTTGGATTGCTAGTATGGATTTGGATCGGTGATTCAAAACTTGGCAATTATGATTTTCCTTTTTTTGGGAGCCTCTTTAGCCTTGGCTGGGTGTTAGTGCAAGGGTCTCAACAATATCAAGGTGCCTAATGCATGTATCTATGTGATATAGGCACACCTAGGGATGTAATTGGATGTATAAAATATATGTGTAAATACACTCATTGAGGTTCCATGAACTGTTCGTGTCAGTGGGACTTTTACTTTGGAAACTCTATCACAATGGAAGAAAGGATTTTATCCAGGAGTTCACTAGGCAAAGCACATAAAGGTTTCCCTTCCATCCTCTCGCTAGTGCCCCTCATCTAGGAATATACCTGAGTATGGCTCTTGAAGTTGAGGTTTTACTCACATGTTGTCAATTAATAAAGGTTTCTATTCCATCCTCTAATACCCCTCATCTAGGAATGTACCTGAGTATGGCTCTTGAAGTGGAGGTTTTACAAAAGAGTTGTCAATGATCAGTGTGTGAGTGGGACTTACTTCTTCACTCCTTTAAGTGTTGTCAATGATTAGTGTATGAGTGGGTCTTACTTCTTCTCCTTCAAGTGTTGTCAATGATTAGTGCATGAGTGGGCCTTATTCTTCACTCCTTCAACCTTGACTTCTTATGCCTATTATATCCCATACAAGTGACCTTACTTGATAATTATGCTTGTCTCTCCAGCACAAGCAACTTGACTAAAGACCTTATGAATGACATATTGCATTATGTTAGGTACTTTTTGGCCTTTTGCAACTTGACTCTTGACTGTAATGCCCTTGGCATGTTTTGGCCTCCGTGGTGGTGACTTGACATTTTAGCAGGTTTCTATCAAGTTTTTCTTTTTTCTTTGTGATCACGCATGTAGTCACAACATCCGCTTTATGAACAAGGTTTCTACCCATGTAAGGATTGAAGACTTAAGGGGCTTGTGGCCACTCTGAGGTAAGGTTTGCTTGTTAACTGACACATTTGATAGGATTTAAGGAATCTTCTTCAAGGTAGAGGTTGAAGGGAGGTCTTGAATTTGTCTTTAGAGTTGTTCCCTTTATCCCTTGGTCCATTATTCCTCTACCTTTGCCTTATCTGTCCATTTAGGTACCCATATCTGCTTTGGCTTGACTAGTTTGTGTATCTGCTTTGGCTTGACTAGTTTGTGTACTGGCTTTAAGCACGATGATGTTTTTTGATGTACTGTAGTTCTTGTGCTTTGTTATTGGTAGAAACTTTGTGTTGGCTTTATCTTGTTAGTACATGTTCAATGCCTGCCTCTTAGCATGTATCTCTCACACATGATGTATGGTGCACATTTGTACGGCCCCCATTATGAGGAGAAGCCATTGGTGCATATATCCTTACTGAGTTGTGACCGGAGATGGCTAGGGTATAAATAGAGGGTTGTGTGTGAAGCTACTCTAGTATGAGGTGTGATGACATCATTACATGATGCCATCATGTGACCTAAGCATGATGTCAATATGTGATATAAGCATGATGTCACCCATGACATCATCATATGATGTCATCCATGACATCATCACATGATGTCATCCATGACATCATCGTATGATGTCATCCATGACATCATTGTATGACATCATCCATGATGTCACCCATGAAATCATCATATGTCGCCAGAGCCGGCGGTCCGCCGCATTCGATTCACGAAATCTAACCCTGAAGTGGCTCCAATGGTGGACATCTTGAAAACAAAGCACTTCTCACCTGAGGACCCTTGTCTCGGGAACCTGCTTTCGTGAAAAAAATTGTAAGTGCACTCTTGTTTTTCAGCTTCAGAAGTGCATCCAAGTGAAAGCTCTCCTGAGGTGCAGTATGACTGATCTCTAAAACCTAAAAATGAAATTGTTTAAATTTCACACTTTACTTATCTAATTTTAATAACTCTTTTACAAAAACATAACTGCACAACCAAATTAGCTTACCAACTGTTTTCCACCAGTGGTCTCATCTCCTCTGCGATGTTGATGAACTCTTATTGCCCAATGAAATGTGAGGAACCACCTTCTTGCACTAATGCTGCCATTATGATTTCTTTTGCCACACACATTTGTACCTTTCTTGACCAGGAATTGCGATATACTCTTAACACCATGGACTCCATCTGCTTTGTCCTATCAGTTAGTGCCTTTGATGTGCCTGCTCGTACATTATGTTGATGGAAAGGGATGTGTATTATTAATCAACTCATTGTCTCGTTGGAGGGTATCACATAATAGATGTAGCAATTGCATATAGCAATGCACATTGTTGGCATTGAGCAGTAATGGCAAAGGAGCTTTCCAGATGCATTGCCTCTCTAGTGGTCGATGCCTTTAGTATGCGTCCAGTAAAATGTGATGTATTTGAGACTTGTGGTTCTTTAAACGTGGGCAAAGTTCATTCACACACTTCAAACTACCTAGGCAATGGCTTCTCCCACACACTTCAGGGAAGGCAATATTAAAGGTTTGCAGCTTGGATCACCAGTGGGGATCATACTTATGCTCCATGGAGTCCATTCCTGTACATGTTCCTATGTGGGAACTCAAATGCGATTTCACCATTATATATTGCCTAGGAATCTCCACAACCTTGATAACCTCTTTGACATTTAAGAAAATATTTATTAATATGTTTCCCTTCTTCATGCTCCAAAGGTATTCTAGAATGCTCTTACCATCTCCTCTTGTAACAATGGATGAGGCTGATGCACCGGTTTTGTTATTATCTTCTTGTAAGGGGCTGCATAAATCTATCACATTAGATTGAGTTGGAATTCCTCTAGGTAGGCTATCTAAGATGGCTATTGGTTGTGGGTTTGAGTTTAACAAAGCATCAACTAATTGGTTGAAAGAGAGTCCTCAAGTATATACCTATGGTTTATACACACACACACACACACACACACACACACACACACACACAAACACACACACAAACACACACATAAAGAAACTGAGCATCTCCCAAACATTATAGGCTCACATAAATGTAATAATCAATGCTCTATACAATGTTTTAACATAATTTATATCCTTTCAAGAAATACATCATTTTTGCATGTAGAGTGCATGATTGTAGCCAATGACATCTACTCTTATAACATGTAAGTGATCAACCTTATAAAGTGGAGATGGAATATTTACTTTTTACTTAACCTTTGTTTGCAGCTTTGTTCTCTTCTCCATCTAGAATGTTTAGCATTAACTTCATTGCACTGTTATATCATTAGAAAATGTCTCATTAAGTTAAATTAATGTCCTTTAGATTGACATGTATATGAATCATTATAAGCAACACAACTTATAAATATATGTAGGCCTTTTAACTATGGCATTGGGAGGGAAGTGTAATGAAGAGGATCTCTCTCTCTCTCTCTCTCTCTCTCTCTCTCTCTCTCTCTCTCTCTCTCTCTCTCTCTCTCTCTCTCTCGACTGCCTACGTGGTGAATGCAGTCCATGTCTGCATTGCCATGTGTAATGCTCGAGCTCAAGCATTACAAGTGGCATTGCCTACATGGACTATTGAACATGTTAAGGGAGAGGTTATTGAACATGTTAAGGGAGAGGGTGTGTTGAGGGAGAGGGCACTTGTAAGGGGGAGGGCACGTTGAGGGGGATGGCGCTTGTGATTGAGGGGGAGGGCTCATTGAGGGAAAGAGCGGGTGTGAGGCTAGCTTTCACTATCTAACAGCTTAATAAGTCGTTAGACATCAAAAGCCAGCGTGGCATGCACTGTGTAGCATGCCCCACATGCGTGGCATGCCCCACATGCGTGGCATGCCCCACATGCGTGGCATATACATGCCACATGGTGTTGCCACGTGTAATGCCAAGCTCAAGCATTACAAGTGGCATTGCCTACGTGGACTACGCTGTCCACATAGGCACTGCCATGTGTAATGCTTGAGCTCGACATTACACATGGCAACACCATGTGGCATGTATATGCCACGCATGTGGGGCATGCTACACAGTGCATGCCACGCTGGCTTTTGATGTCTAACGACTTATTAAGCTGTTAGATAGTGAAAGCTAGCCTCACACCCGCTCTCTCCCTCAATGAGCCCTCCCCCTCACAAGCGCCATCCCCCTCAATGAGCCCTCCCCCTCACAAGTGCCATCCCCCTCAATGTGCCCTCCCCCTTACAAGCGCCCTCTCCCTCAACACACCCTCTCCCTTAACATGTTCAATAACCTCTCCCTCAACGTGCCCTCTCCAAGAATGCCCCTCACATGCCCTCTCCCTCAACACGTATCTTTGTCCCTCATTTGAATCTCCCTTAATGCCTCCATCTCTCTCACTCTTGAGTTCTCAAACCTCCATGTCTATAAGGAAAATGCCTCTCTCGACATTTTTGCAATCTAAGGGCTTCACCGAATATCTAAAAAAGATCACAATATCGCAGGAAGTAGGCATGTCACAAGTTGCCACATCAAACAAGGTAACTAACACATTTGGATTGTATAGTTGGTTGTGAGGCCTGATCCTACAACACCCACCAACAATCATGTTGCCGATAGTAGTGCCACGATTGCTGAAGAAGAGGAGTCCATAAAGGAGCGTTTCATCCAAGTGGTTGATCGACACATCTCCACAAATTAGGTGGAGGACCACTTGGTTGATAATAATAACCACCTTCCTAGAGTGCCTCTTTGTCGCCTCCTTGCAATTGCAAACCCATAAATCCATTTGAATGAGAATTCCATCTAGGGGTTAATTAAAAGCATGGAACTAATCATCGGCAATGGTGGCATTCATTGTCTCTAAGGGTTTCCCTAGCCAAGGGCCCTTTCCATTCGACCGTTTCGAAGTGTAGTCGGTCATGACCTATCATTGTCAGCAGAGTTTGACACGATACTAGAGTAGACATAAGGATGAAAAAACATGGTTGGAAAATTGTTTGTTGTTTGGGATGGCAACCATCGACTCCAAGCATGGTAGGAATGGGAAAAAACCACTCAAATTGAAAGAGACAAGGTACCCACGGTGATTTGTAGAGTGGTTTGATTCCTTGAGTAGGAGGAGGCCAAGTTCTTATTGGTGCTGCATATGATAAACAAGTAAGTGGATTGTATCTTATTTTTTTGTGATTGAAATGAACAAAAATCTTATATGCCATCATATACCTTATTTATTATGCATGCAAAATCGCCAGGGTCACTACCATTCATGTGCCGAATGCCCTTATGGAAGCATGGACAATAACGTGTGAAGTGTAAGAGTTCTGCAAGAATTTTATAATAGAGAAAGTGGTAGATCTTATGGACAAGAACATGCTAGGGGTGAAAGCAGCAACAACTATTGGGATATGGAGAGCTTTTGGCATCATTGAAGATGCAAAAGAGGTTCCTCTTCGAGGAAAAGTTTCCACCTTCATTGAAAATTTAGGGTAGAGATGGAGAAGGCCAAGATGATAGCTATGGTCCAAAATGCTTTCATGTATTGTTGCTTGTGTCAACATCTTGTAGGTGTTTGTTATAATGTGCTGTGGTCTTGTAAATTTGCTTTGGAATATAATGGAAGTTTTAGATCATAATATGGTGTCTTTGTAAAGGAGTTGCAATGATAGTGGCCCATGGTGTCTAATGCTCAACATATTGTAGGTGTAACAGTAGAGAGAGAAAGAGTAGATAGAGACAATAAGAGTAGAGAGAAAAACAGATCGCCTCAACACCAAAAATCGCTCGCTCAAAAACACTCGCCAAAAAATACATCCTACTTGTAATAGAGTGAGAAAATTTTGGATCTATGAGGAGACTTGTCCTAGTTCTCCTTATATAAGAAGGACATTCATGGTTTGTTGCTCAAATTTTATGGTTGCAGTCCTTGTTCTCGAGTGATGCTGCAATAATGTTTGGCAATCCACCTCCTTCCAAAGGAATAGTTCTTGTAATCATGTTTGGAAATCCACCCTCTTCCAAGGATGATTTTTTTTGGCATAGTTCTATAGGCATCTTGGTCACATTTCTATAAGAATGGTTCTTTAGGTTCACCTTAATGGTTCTAGCAAAGATAGATGTCATATCTTTAGGTTCTTTAGGTTCACCTTAATGGTACTAGCAAAGATAGATGTCATATCTTTCCTAATCATGGATTAACATCACTATGATATGATTCTTTCCCAAGAATCGTATCACAATCAGTGGGACTTCCAAAGTCAACAATAACAAATGTATGCTTATAGGTTACACGAGGACATTACTTCCACTCCTTTCAGATTCCTATAGGTGTTCTTAAATTGCCATTGACTAATTTGAGGATAATTTTTTAAGGTTTTAGGGGCTTTCCCCCCCATCTTTGCCACAAGTCTTTGTGGCTATGCTCACTCGTGATGCTCCATCCAGCAAGCATAGCTTAGTAACTCAACTCTATCAATTCAAGCAGCTTAAACACAAAACAATGAGAGATTGTATTAATCGTCTCAAGAACTTGAATAGCAAGTGCCCCCCCATTGAGGAGAAACCAAGCCAAACTCAAGAACTTGAATAGCAAGTGCCCCCCCATTGAGGAGAAACCAAACTAGGCTGATTTCATTGTTCTTGGAAGGATGCTAACTTTGCTTGGACTCAAAGTTATATACTCTACATCTATATTGGATGGGAAAACTCTAAATTTATATTCAAGGATTGAGAAGCAAGCAACTACATGATGTATTGTTGCCAAAAGGCATCGAGCAGTAGTGGACTGTTGCTTGGATACCATAGACATTGATAGCAACTTTACTAGCATCCCATCCACAAATAGATATGGTCTAAATCACTAACCAAAACTAAGCATAGCATTATAAGAGCCACAATTCAAAGAAGGCCGAGGCACCCAAGAGTATACTGAAATAAAGAGAGTTAGCCCATTCTCATTTAGCTCCTAGACAAGCAATGACCTAGTGTGATGTATGTAGAAGAAACCACAAAGCTCACAAATGCCCATTCCCATGAGCAAGAGCAAATCAATGATGTGGGCATTATTATAGAAGATACAAAAATAAAAAATCAACCAATTGCTACCATGCCTAACTAATGAATGATGAGAATGACTGGAGTGCTAGTCATTTGCCCACAATCATTAGCTTTGCCACTACCAGTGGTGTAGAAACTCAAGGAGAAACCCAATTGTCTCATTAGGAATCTTTAGAGGGAAACAAAGATTCCACCTCCAGTATTACCTACTCAACCAGCTCGCCGGAGGAACCACTCCTATGAAGCTATTTTAGACTGAGCTAATTACGTCAAATATCTAAACACAACGGTTAGAAGTCTACCAAGGGTGAACACCACACATGGCATAAGTAGGAAATTTAATGCTAGTAGTAGTAGCTACTGACCACATTAATGAAATAGCATTGGGAACTTACTGACTAAGAGATATCAATGCAGCACCAAGGTGAGCTCACATAGCCTATTTTAGATGTCAAGGCCCTCACCACATAGTGATTGATTTCCTAGTAGGGAGATCTACCCCAGAAGTAGCACATAATGCAAATAGCATTGGGAGCTTATTGATCAAGAGATATCAATGCACCAAGTAGCCTATTTTAGATGTCAAGGCCCTCACATAGTGGCCAATTTCCCAATGAGAGCTAACCCAGAAGCAACAACAACAATTGTTAACCAACCACCGTTGGGCATAGATGGTGTAAGAAGTGTGGCATTGATCATTTGATCAAGACTGCTTTTTGAAGTCAACAAATCTAAATCCCCCCATGAATTCATCATTTCCTACTACTAGGGTTAGGGATAGATAGTGTCTCTTGTCTGTGCTATGACGTCTTCTTTGAATGACACAAAAGAAGTCCCATTGAAGATCATGACAAGGGCCCAAGTCAAGCAATTGCAATATCTGGTAGGCCTATCCACAACATCTTCTTCTACAATTAAACCTCCTAAGAGTAAAGAAAAAGTCGAGACCATAACAAGGGAAAGGTATTGGTATTGCCAAATGAATCTACTAGAACCACTCAAACTAAGAACTGTCCAAAATTCTAAGGTGGTGTGAACGAGACCAAAGAGAAAAACCCAAGGACCTACCCTGTTATTTTGAGATTGAGGATGTTCCACATTCCTCCACTTAAATCACTTTAAAAGAATAATGGGGGGTGTAAAACCCCGATGAACCAATCCTCAAAACAAAAAAAACTTAGGAAAAAGGCCCAAAAAGCATCACAAGCCCAATAAGATGAGAGGCACAAACAAACCTGGAATCCATGGGATGATCCAGGATATATTAAAATTAAAGGTAGTCCAAAACCTCCCATTCAAATTACTTTAGGTAAGAAATGAGGGATGAAAAATAGTGATGGATCCAACATGAAGAGTCCATGTTAGGAGAAAACACTAAGGGAAATGAGTTTGAGACGGAGCTTGGATGTCATAAAAATCAAAGAAAACTCATTAAGGACCATGCCTTTTTATATACATCGACTTAGAGGAAAAAGTCAATGATTATAGCCAATGTGACTTTAATAAGGCTAGAACTTAAGGAAGAAATGGGATCCTCAAGAGTAATCCTCTCTACCTGTGACTATCTCTATGGGTAAGTATAGAAAACCAAAAGCGTGGAATGAAGTCTACCAAAAATCAGCTTAAGC
This sequence comes from Cibotium barometz, assembly GCF_041138505.1. Classification (NCBI taxonomy): domain Eukaryota; kingdom Viridiplantae; phylum Streptophyta; class Polypodiopsida; order Cyatheales; family Cibotiaceae; genus Cibotium; species Cibotium barometz. The sequence goes on along the minus strand of NC_141046.1, from coordinate 62,862,732 downwards.
CATTAGGAGACACGAGTGAGACTGATTAGGAAAACGAGAAAAACCCATTAAAAGTATACAAAGATGTGTATGTTAGTGTAGTTTGAAAGGTGTCACCGGACCCTTTAATCTTCTTGAAGAAATAATTAAATACTCACAAAATACATCAAAAAATTAAAACAAACACTTGAATTAAATTGAAATTAATTAACATAGCATAACACAAAAGAAAAGGAAAGAAAATAACATCACCATCAAGACAAGATTGGGTGCAATCCCCCCCCCCATGCCGTGTAGCTCCCCTTCCACGTCATGAGTATTTAGAGAATTTTATTTCATAAAAATAGCCCAAGGAGCTAAGAATAGATGAGCGTACATATTGGGCTTCCTTTTCCCACTTTTGGGGTATTGCTTTACACATTTTTAACCATATGAAGTCTCCTAAGGTTTGTACATATAAAAACCTTTGCCCAAATAAAATTGCTATAGTGGGCCTTGCTACATAAAATGACTATGTGCACATTTACACCTATACATTAATCTTGTGCCCACTTGTATATTCCATTAAACTGAATCCTGCACAAATTAAACTAAACATATTTTTGTAAGATTATTAGTTCATAAAAAATATGAATAAATATATACCTGTAAAACAAAAGGTGATAACATGAATGCCACCATTCTAATCAAATTGGAGGGTGTGACCACAATCCTAAAGAATCCTATCATAAATGCTAGCTCCAACCCTTCCATGGTTTCTCTTTTAGAATCTTCTAACAATTGAAACCAAAGAAAAGAGTTATTATCTAAGGTTAAGCTAAAGGCATCAATCTTTGTTTGAGGATCAATCACCCTTTCTATAGTACATATTTTCTTGAAAACATCTAGATGCAACCACCCTCTTACATGCCCTACAGTCAACGATATAAAGTAAGAATGACTTACAATCAACAATTAGGAAACAAGAACGAAACGATATAAAGTATAATGACTTACAATTTAGACTATCCATGCATTCTGAGAAGGCTATTCATAAAAATTGTCTGGCATTTCACCACATTAATTAAACAAGTAGACCAGCAGGAGAAATCCCTTTCCCATGTAGAGCCTATGTTCAACGTTTCTTTCAGTCTGGAGGATATTATCAAGGACATCGTTGGAGGGAGAGTGGACAGAGTATTGTAGGTTGGTCGGTGGAGGAACTGTCTCGGAAGGGTCAATTACGTATGTCCACATGTCAAGCTTTGTAGTCACCTCGTCTCAGAAGTATATGTGCCCAGTGCATGGCAAGAAATGCAGGTTGCTAGAATATTATTTGGGTTTGTTGCCTACCTCTTTCTTCATGCTAATAAGGAGGATTACACAAAGGAGGAGCTCAAAGAAAGGACTGATAAATCACAATAGTCCTTTATTTCAAGTGCTCAGTCTGTAGAAGAAGAGGTCCTGGACCTTGTGTCCGAGAAGGAGGAGGAACTCCTCAGCACAAATTTTGATGTGGCAGAGTTTAAGGCCTCCACCGTCATTGATGAAGGAACGTCATCCGTCCATGGGGAGCGATTGACACCCAATTTTGTCATCCCTGGGCTACCATCCTTTCTAATTAATGGGAAGTATTACCTCCTCCTCTCCCACATTCAAAAACTCTACAATTTTAGGGAGGATTAGTGTCTTGCTATAATAGCAGACGGTTGTGAAGCTACGTCCGGTGTTCTCGATGTAGAGAATGAGCATAAGGATGAATTCCTCGCATTGGACATGGAAGTGACATAAAACTTCATAGAGGCCCCAGAAGCAATGTCCTTGTGCTTTAAAAAAGACAAGGAGAATGAAGCTTCTCTTCCTTCAGAGGAATAATTTCAAGCCCTTCAGTAGGATATGGGCATTTCTGAGTTTGGCAAGGAACTTCCTCCCAAACTTGACCAAGAAAACAAAGAGGGCTCCATCAACCTTTGGGATGCAGCCAAGTTGGAGGAGGATGAATCCGTATCTTTGGATACGGCCCTGGTTTTTGGCCTTCTCGAGCAGGTTATTTCCTATGTTATTCAAGCTATGCCCTAGGTGCAGGAGTGGAGGATGTAAAGTCACTCAAGGGCTATAGTCATAAGAGGTTTTTGCATTATAGAGGGAAAATGCCTACCGAAGAGAGGGAGCAAGAAGAGAAGAGACTCAAGAGCAATTAGCTCTTTTTGTTATAAATATTTTCACTGTAAATCTTCAATATAATGGAATGGTGCAATTATTTTTTATTTTCAAGTAAAAAAGCTTTGCAAATTTCTTCTAAATGTTGTCTACTTCCTAAGTCAAAAATGTTTACAACTTTATTCAAAATACTTTCAACTTCAAAGTGCTGTTTCTACTTCCAAATTCTTCCTATGCATCTTCGTGAAGATCTCCATGCTGCATGACGTATTGGTCCTGTGCCAGCTTTCCACTTAAGTGATCTTCTCTGTTTGGCATTATTTCGTGCTGCCCTTGCTAGATTACTCATATGTGCCCTTTCCATGGATAATTTTCACCTAAAAGTGTATCTGTAAAACCAGTTAAACATCTCCTTGAGGTAATTTGTACAAGTCTTCCCTCCTCCATGCCGAGTGTTTTTAAAATATACTCCTCTAGCTCGATATAATGAGATTTCTCCATTCCTTGTGTGCTCCACATGTCCAGAGAACCATACTCATTCATGAAGTATGCACCATGAGCATAAAGAATGTGCTGCACAAAAATTAAGACAGAGTTAGTAGTTATTCATACTCATTTCTTAATATCCAGTAGGAAGGAGCAAATGTGTTTACCATGTAGTGCGTAATGTTGGTTTCACCCCATGTATCAACCATGGACTTCGTAAAATTAGAAAGCTCGTCTTGAAATTTTTGTCGCTCCTCTGTGGTTGTCTTGCTTTTGGTCAAAAGTTTCACCATCTTATTGAAGTCTAACCAAACCTTCTCACGTATTACAAGGTTTGAATTGTGCAGTCAAATGTTGTACATTTGCATAAATCCTTCCGGACACTTTTTGTGCAACCTCATGATTTATGCCAGAGGTCCTTTTGTTAACAGTAATCTGCACATTGCCACCATGGCACCCAATTGAGTTGAGTAGTTGCTCTACTTTATGAAGAGCTTCTTTTTGTCGTTCTTTGCCTTGCATGGTAAATGCATAATCTATGTAACACTTGAGAACACATGCATGAATGCATGCACTGTACTACAGAAATGGACATTCCTTCAGTTCAAATGGAATTACAGGATTCCATTATGGGTCTCTCAAATGCCTGTTTGTTGGCACAGCCTAGCATATTGGCAGACAAGACACCTCCAACCTAATTGCTAGCATCATCGTCCATGGAGTCGTGCTCAATATCTTGATTCTCAAGCATCATCTTCTTTCCTGACTTTTGTTTGTTTTCCCTCACCATTCTCATGCACCACGGATAAGGATTTGGGGTGTTAGCACCTTCTGGACACCCAGCAAACACTTTATTGTCTTCAGGTCACCCCCCAAATGCCAATCTACTGTATAAGTACCCTTGCCCTCTACCTCAAGTTTTTCTCCCTGAATCTGTGCTTTGATGACAGTGGTAATCTAGGGTATCCTATCAAACATCCAAGCGAGAACTTCATGTGTCTCTTTTGGTACTTCAAATGTCCCAAGCCACCATATCTCTTTCTCAGATTGGACACTATATGAGGGAAAGTCTAGCTTGCAAATCCTCTCCCTATCAGGAGTTTGGTTGATCTCAGTATTCCCCTCAAATGTGTCTTTACTGAGAAAGTCTAGCTTGCAAATCCTCTCCCTATCAGGAGTTTGGTTGATCTCAGTATTCTCAGTTTGGCATTTGAACTTTTTGCATATGCCATAGCCTCATTCATGTGTGATACTCATTCGCTCTATCCTCTTTCCTTTCACAATAATCTGACACTCATCCATTTTCAACACAAAGCTAACTTTGTCACCTTGCATGACAAACAAAATTAAATAAGCTTTGATTTTTTATAGACTTTTCAAGTAGTTTGCAAGAGATATAAAAGTTACTTATAATTATAGAATAAGATCATAACTTTCTGAAGACATTGTAGATCAACAAATATATTGTTGAACTCGTTTGTATAAGGAACCATAATATTACCATTGTTGCCTCACTTTTTTCCCCAAGCTCTAATGGTCAGCACATCATTGACGTAGTAGTACTCTCTAATCTTACGTTGCACATCTTCATTGCATGTCCTCTTTTCTAATCTTAATCTTCTTGGGGCAGGAAATATTTCGTGTGATGCCTTGTTTGCGAAGTGTATCTTGCAGTAATTGATGGAGAGCCTGGTATCCTTTTGTGCTTATGTCCACTTCATCGCATGCACAATGCCTAAAATGTTAGTTATATCTTTCATTATCTCATTTGCAAGTATCTGTCATACCTTCTTGTAGCGTGGATCTCGAACTATGGAAAGAATGTTAGTTATATCTTTCATTATCTCATTTGAAAGTATCTGTTATACCTTCTTGTAGCGTGGATCTCGAACTATGGAAAGAATGTCATGTTTTCTCATGCAACTACGTAACATATCTCCAATATCTTGCGGACCATTATCGCCACACGCATCTTTAAGAAAGGTCCTATAATGAACTAACAAAGATTACTTATAGAGTAGCAATATTATATAATGAATTAACAGTTAATGAAAAAAATCAAACAATAGATACACTCTAATAAGAATAACTTATAACCAAAAAGATGAATAGAAAACAAACCTTGTTGCATGAATTCTTCGCTTGAGAGCACCACCACCAATTCTAAGTGTATGAATGTTGTTCATTGTCCTCTTTCGCTCTCTGGCTCCCATGGGTGTGCTCTTCATACGCGAGATCTTGTAACTTCAGGATTTGGTCCTCTTTCTCTTTTCCCTCTCTCTGTATAGCTATAAAATATTATTCTGTGCAATTTCGAGAGCTTGTTGCACACTACTCAAAGTGACTTGCAAGATATGAATTTGTGAGTTTAGAAATTGAACCTTCCATTCATCACATATACTTAAGCGTTTGCAATATCCAAGGAGCCCAATCTCACCCTCTCCAACAAAATGAATGAACGAGGGTAGGTCTGTGAAAGGTGGAGAGAAATTTGAAGAAGAATCATTAGGATATAAATACCGTTCAACCCAAATATCCACATTACAATGACCATGCTGTCTTCTTTCTTGCTTCTCCTATGCGTTTAGACGTTCTTTTCTGATAGGTGCATATTCATTCAAGATGCGAATATGCAAGTCTACCTTCCTCACTCGTGATGAATTTGAGGTGTTTGTTATTTCTGTGAATGCCATAGTAGACACAAAAGATGGTAGGTAGCTTGGATCCCAAAGAGAAGCTTGAAAGAGAGACCTCCTGCAATGAGAGAAGGGCTTGGGAGGGAGAGATTGAGAGAGAGAGAGAGAGAGAGAGAGAGAGAGAGAGAGAGAGAGAGAGAGAGAGAGAGAGAATCTTCTAGTTGTTGAGTCAGACAGAGAGGAGATGTGATAGTAATCAATGAAGAAAACGATTTTTAGGTGGGTTTGCTATAAAATATAAATTTTAAATTGCTAGCCTATCCAAAAATTTAAATTTAAATTAAACTTTTTTATGTTTTATGCATTTAAAAGTGAAAAAAATAAAAAAAATAAAAGTTTTCCTTGTCTTTTAATGACTGTTGATTTAGAAGTTGTGGGAACTTCAAAAACGCAATGAAAGTGTATTAAATGAGATTGTCTTTTAATGACTGCTGATATGGAATTTAGAGGGAACTTCAAAAACACAATGAAAGTGCATTAAATGTGATTGAAAGTTATTTTGAGACAATTATTTTGAATTGTAAGAAAAAATATTTTGGAGGCCCCTATATGGACGAGATTGATGATGTTTCGAGAGTTTTAGTGGCTAGAAAGAGAATCCTAGAGAGGGAAAACTAGAGAGATCCCCTACTTTTAGGGCCAAAAGTAGGCTTCATTATGACTTTGTCTCCTTAAACCTCAAAAAAATTAGTCTTAGTTCCTTAAAATTAGGAAATCTTACAAGGCCTTTTTTATGCTCAAATGTCCTCTAATGAACCCTTCTATACTAGGAGCTCTCCGCATTTAGTGTACGTCATGTATGAGATATTATTTATGAGGAAAATTTTCAATGTAATAATTAATATCATGTAAATTTTTGAAGTAGTCTATGCCGAAGAGATGATCATTTTTCATATAACTTATATTTTCATCTTTTGTTAAGCAATTCTACCCCTTTCCAATATAGCCTCATCAACAATTAACTCCACCAAACATCAAGCTTCACCGATGTTTCCCACTAACCAAGCTAACTCTACTAACACTACTAACTGCAAAACGGAGGTACAACCCCAAAAGGTTCCAACAAGGACTCCACCATCAAGCCATATGCCCCCACCATGATCACCAATGGTGGGTACCAAAGAAGGTCCTCTTGTAGCATAGGGATACTTCGAAGGTGCTCATATAGTGTGGATCCCCAAAAGATCCCAAGCTATCTCTCTAGCCTCAAAGATACCAAAAGCCCATACATGTAGATCCCCCAACTAAACCAAATAGAGCCCACCGCCCCGGATGCTAACTACAACCAAGGGGAATCAGAAGACTGTCTTAGAAGATGACAAACATTAGAGCATTTCCAGCGCAATTCATACTTAATAAGATTACTGAAAGTATTGCAATGACAAACCTTCTCCACATGGGGAAATAACTCCAATGATGGTTGTTAGCATCAACTCATAAAAATGCATGAAATCTGCAATGCTTAGTGATTTTTTGTTGAGGTGAAAATGCTATAAACATCTATGAGACAGCAAAAACCTTTTATCTACTACTCCAAGCACATAAATTATGAGGAATGGGAGGACTTCCAAGTTAGTGCTTCATTATGACTTGGATATTTAAACCACCAACCCTTTTATATATAATAAAAAAGTTTTAGCATTTTGATTGAGGAAAGCTAAATTAATGTTTTTGATATTTTGAGAACTTTAAATGGTTTACATTTGGTTAGGATTATGTATGGGATCTTAAGGGGATCCAAAATAGTTAATGGAGAAGAAAGAGAGGTGGTGTGTGTGTGAGAGTACACAACCCAATTCATCCTTGAACCACAACCATTAAAGAACTCCTAAAAGCCCATAAGTTCTATGATGAGGGCAACACGTAGATATGGATACCAAAGCTCCAAATGCTTGATGTGCAACACCCCCATTGCAGGTTTTGTACTAACTCCTTGCCCAATTTGTAATTACTACAAGTTGGGTCCAATTGGGTTATGCAAGGTTTGCAACTCTTCCTCTCTGGCCATGCCGCAACCTAGTTGGGGGTGGCTTGATAGTTCAAAAATTGTTGCGGGGATAGGTTGTTGGGCAGAGGTGGAGCTTGATAGTCATGTTATGAGCATAGGTGGGGTTGTTGAGGTTGAGGGTATATCACTGATGAAATCATTGGTTGTGGTACGCATCTCCGAGGCTTTCTCTCACACTTTCCCTTTGCCCTTGTATGGCAGACTCTAAGTGGTGGTGCATGTTGTCATCTTTTAACGCCATTGTAATTTGTGCAGCACATTGGGCTTGTAACCACCTAGTGAAGTGGCACAAAACCTATAAATAGGGTGCCAAAAAAAAACCTATAAGGGTGAAGGAATGGCTATTCACTCTAGGTCATCCCCAATGGCCATTCACTCTCTCATCCACGGCCGTTCACTCTTGCTCATCATCCATGACCATTCACTCTTGCTCATCCAGAGTCATTCACTCTTTCTTATCCACAGCTGTTCACTCAGGTACGCCATGGTCGTTCCTCCCACCTTCTATGCAACCAGCACAACTGTATCACTTCTAAGCCATGGGACATACCTCCCTAGGAAATCTATGTAAGGGACCACCCCCTATCATTTTTCTCACTTTCCTTATTACTATCTAGCCAAACTATTGCCATTTTTTCTCTTGAATCTGAGCAACATCTCACCTTCCCCTCACCTCCTTGCTCACCCATGGTAGCTATGGCTAGTGCAGAGAGCACTCAGACTCTTCTCTTGAGGTGGTCACCCACACCCCCTGGAAGAAGAAAAGATAGGCTGGCCATTGCTTCGAGGAATACAACGTCTACCCCACCCAACTTTCCCATCTAGGTGAAGACCTCATGAAGCGGGTCAATGGCTATGTGATCCATAGCGAGATGAAGAACACCCAAAAGGTAGAACATAAGCTCTTATACTACAGAGAGCAATGCTATCGTGCCATAGTCAAACCCGCAGAGTAGCATGCCCGAAGCAGATTGGGCCCAGTGGGATTGCCCATGATGGCACCTTGCGGACCTAACCTCCTCAGTAGAGGCAACATGAGCAAGTCACGACTTCTCGGTTGGCTATGTTTCTAGCCCGAGCTAAACTTATCTAGTGCCAACTGGAACTCCAGGTTACTCTGAATGCCAATGATAAGCGGCAAGCCTCACTCGCAGACTGAGAGACTAGCCTGGCAGAAGCCCTAACTGCCGTGGACCACATGCAAGCTTAATTACGTGAAGCTAAGGAGGAACGTGGGCAAACTCCTCCCTAGCTCGGAGGGAAGCCAACAAAATACATTACATTACTTAGGTCACCCAAGAAAGTCAGGAGAGAATCCTCCGCACACGTTCTAGGCCTACAAGCAATTTACATGAGAAACGGTTGCGCACAAGGAAGAGCAACTGTGTGGTGTGGGCCGCTGAAGGGAGAGCCAGGCAAGAGCAGCCAACCACTCTTTAGGGCAGGCATCAACCATCACAGAACGAAAAGTTGATACCTGGAGACCACCTCTTCCCTCTCCTACTTTATCACCAAAATCCCTCCGCACTCCATCAATCTTAGTGTCACCCTCTCCTTCTTCCAAAGCTAAATCTCTTTTGACACCCCCACTACCCTCTTCACCCTCCCCATCCATCCTCTTACAACCAACCTCCTCAATTGGTCACACATCTTGGAACATGGGACACGCCATACAATCCGATGCCTTGGTCAAGTCAACCGTACCCCATGGCCTCTATTCTTTTCCTTATGCTTCCTCGAATTCTCTTACTACCCTCGCTTGGATGGAAGGGGAGGGGTGGAAAGAACTCTACATGGCCTACAAGGCACTTCAACACATGAGGCACCCGAGCCACTTCCCCTAGGGCCTCTTAGTTTTGTACCGCTGGGTCTACCACCACAGTTGGAGATCCTTTTGCTACCAATGGCCATCATGCAGATTAATGAATACCATGTGGCCTTTCCCCATAAGACTTACTTCATAGTAGAAGAGGCCCACTAAGCCAAAATCTTTTTCTTATCCAAAAAGCCCATCGTTTGCCACCACATATGGTGAGGAGGATGATGATGACAATGATGATGTTGATGAGATCCCTCCTCAAGTGGTCACACCCAACCCCCAAGGACCTAGACCTCAAAACCTTGCTCCAGCCCCCCGTTCGCACGGCCATAGAGGCTCCACTACACCACCACCGCCAAACCCACCACCATCTATTGGCACCTAGCAACATCCGCTTGGACAACCCCACCCTCCATGCCAACCTAACTTATGGCATTAGCTTTCCACCCCAAGCCTCATCCCCGACCACCCTTCCTCTCTTTCCTCCACCAGATGACACCCCTTGTCACTTATCCTCGCCACCTCCTTCTCTGATGCCACCCTCACCCCCTCTTTACATCAGGTTGGGCCTGCTGACGCTCAGGCATGACAAACCCTCATCATCAATGTGCTCAACCACCCTGCTTGATGCCTTGCTATGTACCCAACCCTCTACCTTGATAACCCCTCCACCCCACTCCACTCCACGAACCCCTAACCCAGCAAGATCCTTTCAACATTCCCTTGGAGGAAGGAGAAATCCCCCCCTAGCCATCATAGGACTAGGAAGAGGTGGATCCCCCACTCAATCCCGTGACCCCTTGGATTGCATTGAGTTCGAACAAGCCATCGAGATCTTGCTTGGTTGCTAAATGAAGCTTTAAAGCACCACTAATATTAGATTCAATCATCACAAATGGTGCTTCAATCCAAGAGGGAAAACGATGGAAGAGTGAAAAAGTGAAAATGATGAAAGACTGAGGAAAAACAAACCTTACATTTTTTATAATTTCGATTGAGGTCATGTGCCACAAGTTTTAGGGTTGGCAAAATAAGTCACCCAAATTTATGTGTAGTTTTAAGGTTGCAAGACGTGAACGGCTAGGATTTATTCCCAATATCTCGATTGAGATAAATAAACGATTGAGATTACGTGTATGTATCATGTTGAGATATATGGATGGCTAAGATTGCATCGAGGTATCTCGATCAAGATATCTAGAAAAGGCAGAGATCACATTTCCGTATCTCACTCGAGATACATGGATAGTAGAGATCACATTTATGTATCTCGATCAAGATACATAAACGGCTAAGATCACAAACCGGTATCTTAATCAAGATACATGGTCAATGTCATGAGGGGCATGTTTGCATGCATGGCATTACAACACATGGTTCGAGTTGCAATTATGCATGTCATGATCGAGATCCCTTATCAAGATCCCTTGTGGCATTAACATGGATCCCAATTGACTAGCTATCTCGATCGAGATCCCCAAATGGCACTGCTGTGTGAAAGTGGCATGGATCTTAATTGAGATACGTGACCCCTCCCAAGGCTATTGGTATGGCAATGCTTGGGATCATGATTGAGATATTGGTCTTTTGTCTCAAGGTACATACATCATTCTATGAGAATTCTACATATCTCGATCGTGATATGTAGAGCACTGATAGCATGGTAGAGTATCTTGAGATACGACGCCCATGCGACTTTGTCTGATTGTGGTGGATGTCATATTTCCCTTGTGAGTGAATGAAAGTGATCACCCTTACCATACATCCACCCAATCATGAGTGTTCGATCTGATGGATGTTCAGCCTATGTTCAGCTTGATGTGGAATAATGGGCTTAGTATATAAGTGACTTTTTGCCACTTATTGTACACACTCTTACATGCAAACTCATGTTGGATAGAGGGAATGAGCTTGAGAGACCTTTCCCATTGTATATTATGCTTTTCATTTTCTTACACGTGTGTGAGAGAGTAACAGTAAGAAAACAACACCTTAGTGCTTGGCTCGATGTGGTTAATAGGTATATTCTTGACCACCAAACAATGATAGGGGTTTATCTAGAAAACGAGCAAGCAAGGACCAATCAAGGATCAAAACCGAGCAACATTAATCCGATGGGAGTGATAAGAACAATCCATCCACAATCTGCCAAGGCTGCTGCCACTCCAAGCCCATGATGAACATGATCCTCTATCATCTTGTTCCACACAGGAACACCCTCATGGCTGAATGAAGAGTCCATAGGTAAGTCCATTCGGCCATGAGGGTGTTCCACATAGGAACACCCTCATGGATGAATGAAGAGTCCATAGGCAAGTCCAGAAGCACAAAGTCTGCTGCCCAAGCAACTTGCTTTTTCTTTTTCTTGTACTCGACACCCTATTCTCCAACGCTGTGAAGAAGTCATGGATATTTGCATACTCATTTCTAATGGGTAATCCAAATTCTTTGCGCATTCAAATGTAATCCCCAATGCCATAACAAAAAAGAGATGCATCTAATGACTTTAACTTCAATGGCAATGGTGGAACATACATGGCTAAGCCAAAAATTTTTGGAGGAACCTTGGACCCTATGCAAGCAACAAATCCAAACACATTTCATAATCAAGAACCTTAGATGATCCATAAACAACCCGTTAGAGATTTCATGGTATCTTATTCCTTTAGACTCACCCTTTTGAGAGCCCTCCCCCAACACATCCTCCTCATCATGTGTCATGATGTTCGGATCATCATCTTCTATGTGCACTTTCACATAGCCAAGAAAGTCTTATTAAAATGTACAAACTAGCAAAAGAGCATGACATTTTCAACAATGCAACCAATGAACGTGCACCTTCAAGGGGATTTTCCTCGATCTCTTTGTTTTTTCCTCTTTTTTCAACTTTTCCCTTCTCCTCATTAGCTTTATCCCAAACCACCTTATCTTTACATTTTATAGCATGAGAAAAGCACTTCACCCAACATAGAGCAAGAAGGATTAAAAACTACTTGCTTTACTCGAGTCCCCTTGCATGATTTGATTACTCTTCCCCCTACCCTTTTCCCATTCTTCATACTTATACTTCTCATGAAGAAGAACGTTTGGAGGAGGCATATTAATCCACCAAGGACGTGTTGCAATACCGTAGGGTGGGAGGGTCTTCATATCATCCCCGTACATAGTGGACTCTTTATTTCTTATATCAAGCCCATGCATTACAAGCGTCAGGCAATTCCATAATTAGTTTTAGATCTTTTAAGTGAATCAAGTACCTAATCTATCCAATAAAAACATGCCAATATCTCACCAATATATATAGGGTCAAAAAATGAGACAATACCTTTGGTGGCTTACAAGATAGCACTTTTTCTTCAAAAGATACCTAATGATCAAGCGACACGAGGCAGCATTGCATTGTGACTGAGCTGGGCCATCCTCTTACTTCCTACGACCCTTTCTTCTTTATGTTTCCATAAATAAATCTTTTTCCCTCTCATACCTACAGTTGCAAAATAGCTATGAAGGGTAGGCTCTGTAGGACTAGCAAACGATTGCTCCTCCATTGCGGCTATCTTCATCACACTCTCTAACATTCTTGTGGCATTCTTCTCAATCATATCTAGCAAGACCTCTCTAGATAACCATGTGAAAATAAACTTAACCCAACTCACACTCTATCTCAAAATTAGATTGAAATGAAAAATTTAAACCATTGGGAGTAAAGAACATCAACTAAACACTTTAATGCTATAAATTTGGTGTTTGTTAATGGCATCCCATGAGTCTGTCTAGTGGCCTTTGAAATTTCCAAGAGAGTCAGCCATGTGATCTTCTTCTCTATGGGATAGTGAAGATATTGCTATCACATTCAAATTTTCAATCCCCACAGTAGGGTCACTCTGATCATAATCAAGTGAAAACAATGTGTCTCTCCATTCCTTTCGAAGTGAAGGATTTATGATGTTCAAAATCTGCATTAGAGGAATTGGCCAAAGGCCTTTACACAACCAAAATATACTAATCAACTTAAAAAAGATTAATAGTTTCACCAACATACCTTTTTGCATTTTATCGTTGTATTTACGCTTGAGATCTATTGTAATCTCCTTCTCTCATATAGCCCTCTCCTCCTCACTAAGATTTTTAGAGAGATCCTTCAGTTTTGTTTTTAGATATTTTTAAAACTCCACCTATTATTAATGCATTGAAATTAAAACCCCCTTAATTTTCACAAAAATATAGAAGCTAGTAGACAAGAACAAACTTGGAAAACATACCTGGAAAACTAGTTGAGCCATATCTTCTCTAGTAGCCAAAGGATACCAAGGTGGAGTGGTCTTTGACTCCATCTTCCTTTTTACCTCTAATGTCTTTGCAATGTGGGTAGGTTGCTCACCAATATATTTCTTTATGTCACAATCACATATATTGGAGGCATTCACAAGAGTATCCTTAAGATTGGTAACTATGAAAGCATGCTCATTCAAACTTTTAAACACAAAATAGTTAAAGCCACCAAAAGATAGTTTCTATAAGAAATACATTTCAGTGCATGCTTGGTCTTGTTACTTACTCATTCATGTGCAGCAAAAGCTAGCCATCAATGCAACCTCTTTAACCTACCATAGACTCAAATATATTATTTCCTCTCATCTTTCCACTTCTCAAAGATAAGCTCCATCCATGCAGCAATCCGATGATTACCGTCATAGATGTAAAACATCCTTTCTTACATGAATGCAAGGCTCTTTTTACCTTTGAGCTCTTACTCAAATTCCTTATTCACTTGTTGCCAATGGGTTGCCAATGGACATCCCATGAAGCTTGAATCTCATCATTCACAATAATTTCTTCTCTAGATGGAGGAGTGACCGAGACAACAAAAACACCTTTCTCTCGGCAATAAGTCTCTCCTTCCAATGCTACTTTGAGAAGAGATAGATCATACCTAAGCCCTCAAACTTTGGGATAAACAAACATGCAGCACAAGGGAATAGGTGGACATTTTGAAACATCCAAGATTCTAACCAAAGAGAGAATGTCACCACCTTTCATAATCTTAACATTTTCTAAACCTATAATGCCTATTGTAGGCTCCTCCTTAGTAGTAGCCATGAATTGTAATGTGCTTATGCTTGTCTTGGACAAACCTCTTTTGCTTGTTTGTCTTTTAGAATTCTACATAAAAATTAGACTTAGGGTACATATTTAAAATTACATTGCAACATACAAGCATGTTTCCATAGGCATTGTTGATAGAGTACCTGCACAGGTGAGAAGACGTTCACTACTACCTCAACCTCTTCTTGTGTGGCAAAGGTGTGGGCTCCTTGGCATGGGATGTGGGCTATTAGAGCAACATGAAATAAAAGTAATTCATCTTAAAGAGCACTATGAAATAGTAATGCCTTAAAAGCTTTCACTTGCAGTCATTGTGATGACTCCATTTGAAGCTGTTTCTTCATTTGTCTCTTCTTGTCTCTTCTTCTTTGGCAGCATGATGATCTCCTATTAAAGAAAACTATAGATGGCAAAGATAATGTATTTAGACCATGTATTACTGGGCAAATCCAGACCATGTATTTAGACTCTTCTATAGAAAATACAACCCCAAGCGCTAGAGCTTGGGCTCGGGCCACCATGGTCGAAGAGTAAAGAAGGTCTTTGTAGTACCATATTACACAAGAGAGTAAGCATAAGATATGCATAAGAGGGTTAATGTGATCAAGAACTTAGGTGGTGATATGCATGTGCATCATGTGCACTAAGGCCATGAAAGCCCAAGCGGAGAATTAGCTCAAGCACTGTCAGGTCATCATAACATTCCCTTTGTGGCAGCCATGTAGTTGAGGGATTTCTATATGATGGCATGGTGTTTATGTTTTTGAGGTGATTTTTGGATTGATGTATTTAGTGCGAATGTAGTGCAAATTAATTATATGGTTTAGTACTAAAATATATGCTGACATCAATAATTTTTGGGGATTTCTTGAAATTGCTAGCAAAAGGAATGTGAGGAAGTTGTTATCGTTATTTCAGTTTTGTTGTTGCTAGCTATTTTGTGGAATCTTTTGGAATTGTAACACATTTATTTGCTTCTTGTTGTCTGCTCTAATTCAATCGCCTACGATTTTTCCAAGCATATGTTGCACCTTTTAGTACTATACGTAACATTAGTAGTTTTTGGGGATTTCTTGCAATTGCTAGTAAAAGGAATGTGAGGGGTTGATTTGCGTGCATCGATAAGGTTTCACTTTGGTTTAAAATTATGTTTTGGATACCATTTAAGTGTCAAATTTGTGGGAAAGGAGGAGCCTAGATCGGTTTAGTGTTGCTTGGTTTGTGGGCTTGCTTGGTCCATGCTTGCTTGGGGTGGGGAGTAACACCTCACACACTTGCAAAGGAATGAAAGGCATAACACACAATTGAAAAGCTCTCTCAAGCTCACTTTCTTTCTCCAACACAAGTTTGCCCCCCAGAGATGCTTTAATTATGTGTAAGAGTGTATAATAAGTGGCAACAAGTTGCCTATATACTAAGCCCATGATTTCACAGTAGGCCAGACATGCATTAAAAAGACTTAAAAAAGAGTGTATCTTATAACATTTGCCTTAATATGGACTAACAAGACAACCTCTTGACAACTAAGTGGCAACAAGTCGCCTATATACTAAGCCCATGATTTCACATTAGGCCAGACATGCATTAAAAAGACTTAAAAAAGAGTGTATCTTATAACATTTGCCTTAATATGGACTAACAAGACAACCTCTTGACAACTACTAAATGGCTTATTACATTATAATTATATAATGGTACCATAGCATGGTTAAAGACCCTTAAATGAGATGGTTGGGTAATATATTGTGAGTTCATGAGGGAGTTCTAGCAACAAGGCATGTCCGGCCTTGGGATGAGATGGTAGTGAACATTAGAACTCATTCTTGGAAAAAAATGGAGCTGTTTTTTTTTTTTTTTTGGAAAGGAGGGAAAAAACAACAAAGTTTAAAAAGCGTTTAGGTGATGGGGAGCGTTAATTAGACTAGTGTCCAATAACTAACTACGTATACTACGTGAGGTGGGTGGCAAGAAGCGGGGGCAAGAAGAAGGGGTTGGAGCTCTGAGAAAGGTGAGCTTGTGCCGCATTCCAAGCAAGCCAATATTCTGCGCAGATTATCGAGTGAAGGAGAGTGAAGACCTTCTAAGAGAGCCAAGCATGCAAGCCTTGCCAAATTAGGCAAGGCAAGGAAGAGAGAGAAGCTTGCATTGGGTTAAGATCAAAACAGACAGAGCATGGGCAGCAATGCAGGTGACCAAGCGCTTTGTGGACGCTGTATTTGCACTTCACGGAGTATGGCTGGCAAAGGCGATGCGATGCAAATCTGCAGCTCCGAGCTCATACACAGTCTCTCTCTCTCTCTCTCTCTCTCTCTCTCTCTCTCTCACACACACACACACACACACACACACACACACACACACACACACACACACACACACACATTAATCTTGCTTCCTTTTCTAGCACAATTAAGCATCTTAATGAATTGATATGAATCAATCTGAGCTCATCATTAATCTTGCTTCCTTTCTCGCCCAATTAAGCACCTTAATAGTGAAGGGCTCTGTTATGTTCCAAAGGTTTTCATGCTTATGTAAATATTGAATGCTTGCAATAATCAAATAGCTTTTTGGCATTGATGAGTCTTGATGATTGAATGCTACTTTCAACCTTTTGGCCCATTGGCTTTGATTTTTCACCAAAGTAAATTGAGGTTAGAGAGGTTACTATTTAAAGTCTTTTGGACAATTGACTCACAGGAATGAATGAGCTAAGAGAGAAGAGAGATGAGTTGAGAAAAGTGCTAAAGATGGAGGAAGAAGAAAAGGCAACCATACAAAAGGATCTAGTTGCCCTAACAAGAAGACTAGCGGAGATCGATGAGAGCCTCTCTCGAAAATATGCTTATAATAGTGAGTACGAGAAAACCATCGAGGAGGTGGAGGCTGCCTACTCAATTGTAAGTCGTTTGAAAGCTCTCTTTGTCTCTCTCTGTCTCTCTCTCTCTCTCTCTCACACACACACACACATGCATGCACGCACGCATGCGCGCATGTGTACAAAAGCATGTACACATGTACATGTGCATGTGCGCATGTGTGCATGCGTAAACACACACACACACACACACGTGCACACACACACACACATTGTTTTTAGCATATTTAAGCTTTATATGCCCTCACGGTTGTGTCTCGCATACTTCCAATAGGGTAGCTTCCAAATAAGCATAGGGCTCTTTGTGAATGTAATGCAAGTACGAAGGCTCCGATCATTTTATTGATAAATTCCATTGTATTTTACTTGCAGATAATGGAGAGCTCACAAACCTTGTTGCATGTTCTTAAAATGGAGGCTACTGAAATTCTCAATAAGAATTAATCTTATGTTTTGCTATGTGATTGTCCACACATATTAACAAACACAAACTTGCAATTTTTATTGTAATTAGCTTCCTAATATTATACTCTTGTATTTTTACATGTGATTGTCCACACATATTAACAAACACAAGCTTGTAATTTTTATTATAAGTATATTATTATTATTATACTCTTGTATTTTTACATGTCAACTCACTTTTTTTAAAGTTTGGTTAATAGTCAGCTCTGGTACCTTATGATTTTTGCTTTTGCATTTGAAATTTGAACCTTGTAATACATTATGAACACCATAAGAAGGAAAATAAACCTCGTAAATTTAGAGATTGTAGTATCTTTGGTGAGGTGAACTCTCATTGACTCCACTAACCTGATCAAATGAATTGTGTAAAAATTACTTAAAAGTCCAAATGGATTGGTGGAACCTTGGTTCATTCTCTACTAAGTTTCCCTTAGCAAATAGTTTGCCTTTTCTTAGCACATGCACGAAGTGTTATCCCTCCTAGTAACAACTCATGACTACTCTTCTTGCAAAATGAGACCATGCCAATTATCAAATTATCTCATGAGAATAAATAATGTTTATCAATACTTACATTTGTTTAAATATTCTATATTAAATTTTGAGATACCTTATCAAGTTATACAAACTTCTAGATATAGCACCATTGAGAGATTTGTCTCTTGGGTATTTAAATGTTGGCTACTTCGTGAAAGGCTATAACTTTGGTTTCTGTTATGCTTGAAGGTATGTAAGAGCTTAAAGCTAGCACCAACTCTCACACAACTATGTTATTAGTAAACTTAGCTAAGACCAAAATGTTTTATTTACTAAAATTGTTATAAGCTTCTTAATTACTACTATAAGCTGCCCAACTAGTCAATGGCTTATACCTCCTAGATATAAAATCAAGTCTAAGTGTAATGAAACAATTATATTTGCATATGCACATGTATGGGTTTGGGCCTAGGAACATGGATTTGGGGCATGGGCATATTGATTAACCAGGGTGAAATGACGAGGCATTATATAAGTGATCTTGGTCTAGGCGATTGTACCTTTTTGACCTTTTTAGATATCATTTAATATGATAGACATATTGTGCAGAATCAACAAATCTTGGTGCAAACTTAAGCAGTGAGTGGTTCTTGATTAAAACTTTCCTATTCTTGATCATTTCTTTGTAAGAATTATGTTTCTTAAAGGGAAATTTGTAAAACTGTAAGAAAACCAAGAAATGTTACAAAGTTTGATGCAAGGTAAACACAACTCTAGTGTTCTTGCTTAATTTGATGCAAGTAAGCAAGATTATTGAATCTTTTTGGAAGTAATGTAAGATTATTGCAATACTTGCTGGTTTGAAGTGGTCATGATAATTTCTTGACCAAGAAAGAGTTTCCAGCAATGATCTATATTAACCAATGTGATCAGTGCAATCAATTTGGGTGAAGTTTGATCTCGTATGCATCATTTCCAAAAAGCAAACTACGGTTGCATAATAGTGTGATTGTTAAATGCATCTATCTTTTGCAAAGATGGAGGCACACACTTGTAGAAAGCTAAACCCTAATAGTTGTTGCAAAATTACAACCATGTTGGGATTTGAACCCAACCCTCTGGTGCAACTAGTGCACAGGCACTACTCAGGGTTCCTAAGTACATACAACTATTAGTAACAATATTGAAGGCAAATTTGTAGTTTATAGTGTGGTGTAAAAGCTTACAGTTTACAGTGAGAACACACAAAGTATACACAGATTTACAATTACAAAGATGTGGAAGCATTTCAAACTCTAAACTGAGTGGCCATTACCCTTGCTTCTTAAAGTAAAGCTCCAATATAGTGAATACTTGCAAGCTCTAGTGTGAAGACTGTAAAAAAAATTCATCCACTAGCAGTGAAGACTTACAAGTTGGCAAGCATACTTATGGGCAAGCAAGCAATGACACACATGATGGCACATAATAAAAGGCTTCTTTTACAGAAGGAGCTTGACTATTTGGTTGGTGTCATCTCCACCAACCCCACTCATCCTCACAAAGGACATAAGGGGTTATTGTGCTCTAGGTTAGAATACAGTGAGAAACCCTACATTTCACTAGTTGAAAAAAAACTCACTTTCAGCTTAAAAACTCACAACTGTTGAGGATATAGTCATCGGTGATGTCCGCGGGGCTACATTGATAACTACCATTGAGAAATTATGGATAGGCAGAAGCTTATGCCAAAGCTAAAGGGTGTGAGGGCTGGACAGTTCACTTGAGGTATAACAGCTATAATAAGTGTTGCATGATATTGAGTGTGTGAGGGTCTAAGCATAGACCATTCATTGCTTCATCGCCTTTCGACTTAGCTCAGATTTTGGAAGATCTCTTAGGACATCTTTCTTTGCTATGGTTTCATCTAGTCCTCCTTGTGAATTCTAGGTCATAACTGTAGATGCTATACTTTTACTTCTATGGCCAAAGACTGATAAGAAAAAAAAAGCTTACTCATCATGGAGATGTCCATTTCTTGTAGTGTTCGCGAGAGACATAATCTTTGCACTGGCTCAATAAGGGGTCTATGGTGCCTTTAGTAGGGAACTAATAAGAAGATTTTCTACCTCAATATCAATTCACATGAAATCATTAGGAGCCTATTCTACAACAAAAAGAATGACTCTCTTATCATGCAGGTAGGGGAAGCCATCACTCACTTGAGTGCAAAGGGAGGCTTAGCTCACCAAACTTTAGCAACTTCATTGCCTTGCATTTAGTGCAAGCAGCCTGAGCAAACACAGAGATGCAGTTGGGCATTCTTGATGTCTGAGGAGGACTCTTTGGAGCAGAGGGACTCTTTTGAGCTCAGCTCAGTAGCGCAGACTAGCAGCAGCCGCATCACAAGTGAGGTTCTAAAGAAGCTCGACTCAGCAGCGCAGTTTTTTTTTAAAATTAAAAATAACAAAAAAAAAGTAAAAAAAAATCAACACCTCTTCTTTTCCTAAGGTTCAGCAGCGCGTGGAGTAAAAAAGACACTATACGTGAAGAGAAGGAGAGGAGAAAATAGAAATACAAGAAGGGGGCTCTTATTTTCATTAATTTTACTAATCATCATCATCCTCATCTTCATCATCATGACATATATAATCTTAAACTTTACAAATACAAAAAATTGCAATTCATACTATAATACTTGGTAAAATTACATAATTGTATGAGTCCAAAAAGATCATATATACAAAATAAAGCATAATGAAAATCTATGGACATCGAGGGGTCCACATCTCACACATTTTGAATATTATTGTCCCTGGCAGCTTCACACTCTTCTCGCATATTTCCATTACTTCTTGCTTGCACATTTGTATAGTTTGCAGTAACCAGTTTGTAGTAACATGATCCTTAAACACATAAAACTAATACAAGTGAAAATTAGTTTTGAAAAACCAAAGAGGTTATGGTTTTAAGAATGTACTTACTTGCCATGTTTGCCAAGCATAGCCTCCAAAAATAACAATCTATCCTTCGTCTTACACCCTTTCAAAGAGAGCTTCCAAACCCTGTTGTAATGCAAAATCATATTCATCCTACATAGGGAGATAGTTCACTGCTTCCAGCTATGGACATATAAACAAATGAACATTGATTTTATGTTGTTATAAGGTAAACTTTTTTTCCTTAAAATATAAGCTATAGTTTGAGGCAATATACTTACAAAGATTGTTGGGGTATCTACTCCTCCTTCATGTGTGACATCGCGCTGTAAGTTGTTTTCCATCTATCCATGCATAAACTTAAATACTTAAAACTCTTATCCATGCATAAAGCGTACATATGCATGCATGTATATTAGATCTACGTGCATAACCTTCATGAGTTATCGGCATGCTTAGGTAGCACCTGGAGCTCCTAGTGCATGCCGGTAGCACCTGGCATGCATTGGGAGCTCCAAGTGCATGCCGATAGCTACTTAGGCATGTTGGTATAGCTACCGACATGCTTAGCTAACACTCGGCACGTAATGGGATCTCCTGGGGGATGCCAGTAGCTACCAGCATGCATAAGTAACACCCGGTTAATGCATAAGCCTTATGCATAAGGCTTGTGTATATTATGCATATGCCTCATGTATACTATGCATAAGGCTATGCATTCATAGCCTACATAAGACTATGCATAAGCCTCATGTATTAACCTTATGTATAAGTTACCACATACATGAGGCTTATGTATTAGCCGTATGCATAAGCCTAATACATAAGCCTCATATATGTGACTTATGCATAAGGTTTATGCATGAGCTTATACATAAGCCTCATGTTTGTGGCTTATGCATAAGGTTGGCATGAGGCTTATGCATATGACTTTATACATGAGGCGGCTTATGCATAAGCTACATACATGAGGCTTATGCATATGTCTAATGTATAGGCCTCATCATGCATGAGGCTTATTCATATGGCTAATGCATGCATAAGCTTTATGCACTCATAGGTATTAGCCTCATGTAAATGTAAATGCATGAGGCATATGGCCACCTCTTGGGAGATGCATAGCTCTCTCTAAAGTCTATGTATAGAGGCTTATGGCTAATGCATAAGCCTCATACATAAGCTCTATACATGAGGCTTTATGCACAAGTCTCATGCATGTGGCTTATTCATAAGCCTCATGCACGAGGCTTATGCATATGGCTAATACATAAGTCTCATGCATGAGACTTATGTACTAGCCTTATGCATGAGGCTTATGCATATGGCTAATGCATAAGCTTTATGCACTAGCCTCATGCATGAGGCTAAGTCATATGGCCACCAACGTAAAAAACTTATTGACTCTTTTCCCCCCCCCTTCTCATTGAAGCTTAACTTTAACTCTAGCTTCTACATAGAAACACTAATAGAGAGCTTTGATGGAGAGCTCTCCATCAAAAATCTCTATTAAAGTTCAATGAAGAAAAGAAAAACTTTAAAGAGAGAAAAGAGAAGGGAAATACTCACAATAAAGCTTTCATGGAAATCTTGTTTGCATAGGAGATGAAGGAAAAGAGATCATTGCTGTTCCATTCACAACTGATTCAGATGCACTTCTCTTAAGTAGTACACTCCTCGATGGCCTATAGATGCTGGACATGTATTTATTCTCATGCAGATGCACTAACTGTTTCCATGCCATAGATTTAGCATGACACTAAGCTTTGGCATGCTCAGTTTGGTCACTTAAATTTTCCATCTCTTCTGCAGTTAAAACATCAAGCTATGGCTCATGAGATGCGCTATAGCCATCAATTATTTGATACATTGCTACCTTTGTTTGGTACTTGTACGGACTTCTCTGAGCCCGACTTAACCTCCTACTATGCAGCTCATCAGGAATTTCAGCTATTCAAAAATATACCTATTGCTCCGGATTAGCAACCCTTGAATTTGGATTCCTTAGGTGATGCATTAATTGAAGAGGATGTAACTCTTCATGATTCTCAGTGGATTCTATGCTGGCTCTGGGCTACTTTGCATGACAACAAGTTGCTTGAACCTTTGCCATCATGAAGGACACAAGCTACCTCTAGACATGCATCTCATTTTGTCGACACAGCCCTTATCCTAACTGCGCTGAATGAGAAACTGTTTTCTCACTTTGATGCTTTGGAGGATGATAATTAGGTTTCAACCATATGTTCAGAATTGGATTCCATTA
This sequence comes from Cibotium barometz, assembly GCF_041138505.1. NCBI lineage: Eukaryota > Viridiplantae > Streptophyta > Polypodiopsida > Cyatheales > Cibotiaceae > Cibotium > Cibotium barometz. The sequence continues at coordinate 62,839,498 of NC_141046.1, read as the reverse complement.
CCAGAAATGATACATGGGAGTTATGTGATCTGCCTATTGGGGCAAACGTACTATAGGGCACCAAGTGGTTGTTTAAGCTGAAACAGAAGCTTGATAGCTCAGTTGATCGGTATAAGGCTCAAATAGTCACACCAAGGGCTATGTCTAGAGGGAAGGCATTGACTATGATGAGACTTTTGCACCTACATCACGTATGATGACCATTTGGACTCTGGTTGCATTGGCTGTGCATAAAGGTTGAAACATGCATCAGTTGGATGTCAACATTGCATTTTTGAATGGTGATCTGCAAGAAGAGGTTTATGTCACAAAACCTCCTAGCTTTGTTCAATAGGATGCAGAGCATCAGGTATGTAGATTGCATAAAGCACAATATGGCCTTAAACAGGCTCCTCGTGCTTGGTATCAAAAGATACATGCATACTTACTCTCTTTCCTATCATAATATCCCCACTGAAAGCACTCTTTATGCATGGAAAGGGATCATCTCCTTCTCCTCAATCTTATGTGGACGATCTACTCATGAGACAGGCCCTGACAAGGGGCACATTGCAACTTTCATCGTGCTGACCTCTAGAATACATTTGATGTTTTTGACATGCATCTTCTACATTATTATTTAGGTATCCAATTTGTTCTGACATGGGTCTTCTGCATTATTATTTAGATATCTAGTTTGTTCCGACTCAAGGGGGCATCATGTTATCTCAACGAAGATACATTTATTAGCTCTTGGAACACTTTCAAGTTATAGATTGTAAACTTATTTCTACTCTTATTAAACCTAGTCTCCACCTGTCAACTAAGGATTCTTCTGAGCCTTTTGATGTAGTCACCTATTAGCAAGCCGTCGGGTGCCTTATATATCTATGCAATACCTATCTAGATGTTTAGTATGTAGTGTCACAATTGAGCAGGTTTATGCATTATCCTAGCACTCGGCATTGGCAGGCAATGAAACATGTCTTCTGCTACCTCCAAGGCACTTAGCACTATGCATTGTTTTACAACAATAAGTCTTCTTTATGCTTATCTACATACACAGACAGTGACGGCAGAATGTTCCGACACAAGAGTGTCAATCAATGGGGATACTGTTTCCTTCTTGGTAGCTCATGCATCTCATGGCTCAGCAAGAAGAGGTTGACAGTAGCCATATCCAGTTGTGAAGTCGAATACAGGATAGCATTCACAGCTAATGTGGAATGTGTCTGGCTCCGCCATCTCTTGGCTGATCTTGGTATCAGACATTAGTTTGCTATCACCCTTTACACTAACAGTCAAAGCGCATTAACAGTTGTGAGGAATCCAGTATTCCATGTACGGACAAAACTCATTGAGGTGCATTATCACTATGTCAGGGAGGAACAGTTCCATGCTAGAGAGATAGCCTTGACCTACGTGCCGACACAGGACAATGTGGCAGATGGTTTTACTAAACCCCTTTATAGGGACAAGTTTGAAGCTTTTCGACAAGCTCTAAACTTATTACCTCTACTAGGGTAGTCTACTACACCCTGTATCAGTTCACACCATTCACTTTAGAGGGGTTTGTTAGCCTTCTGCCTCCAAGAAGTTCAGGTGTGAACAAAGTTGATCGCGGGAAATTTTACCCTATTTTGGCAGGGGTTTTTCCCTGTGAGAACACATCCTTAGTGTGTTATCAGCCACTTAGCCCTGTAAGAGCTACTAGTACAATGTACTCCACATGCTCCTATCACAATCTAGTACATCTTAGCTATCGCTATTGTCTCAGTTGCTCTCTAACCTTATGTGCACGTCTTGTTTGTGAGTCTGTGCAGAGCATCTCCTTTCACATTCAATAAAGAAAATATGCATATTTGCTAAATCTATCAACAATAGTCCAAATCATATCATTATGGCTTGAAGTCATGGGAAAACCAGTGATAAAATCCATGGCAATCTATTCCCACGAGCGTTAGCTAGAAGAGGCATAAGCAAACTAAATTTCTTACCCTTGTAACTTTTCACTTTATGACAAACATCACATTCAAAAACAAATCTAGCTACATCAGGTTTCATTTTAGGCCAATAGAATTCACTAGATATGGTCTAAAATGTAGATGGAACACCTCGATGCCCCGTATAAGGTGGTTGATGTAACTTCTCTAGAATAGAACATCTAAAGGGTCAAGTAATGCATAATCTTTTCTGGAAGAAAAGATATCCAGAATCATAGGAATACTCAGCAAAAGGGTTTTAATTATTTTCTCAAATGTCACTAAAGTCAAGGTCTTGGTCGAAAGTCTCATACATAGAGTTAGAAGATGTATTCTCAATCAAAGAAATATTTTGAATGATAGGTCTCCTACTCAAAGTGTCAGTAAACAACATTTTCTTTACTAGGTTGGTATTGAATAATAGGCTGAAAACTTTGAATAAAATCTGCCCATTTAATTAGTCTATCAGAGATAAGTGGTTGAGAAAGAAAATGTTTAATACTCTATTAATCAGTTTTTATAAGAAACTTTGAGACCATCAAATAAGTTTCTAATTTTTTAATGCATGGACTATAGCAGACAACTCTTCATCATAGGTGCCATACTTACTTTCAGCAGGATGAAATTTCCTACTCTCAAAAGCAATAGGATGACCATCTTTCATTAATACAGCACCAATGCCCTTACCATTAGCGCATCAATTAAAACCACAAAGAAAGGACATGAAAAAATCAAGTAATTGTAACATAGGTGCATGAGTAAGTGCATATTTTAATGCAAGAAAAAATTTCTCCTAAAGTCCAGTCCATTCATAAGGTTTGGTTTTCTTGAGTTCAATAAGGTAATGTGCCTTATATGCAAAATTACGGAAAAACTTTTGATAATAGCTACACAACCCTAGAAAAGATCGTAACTCATGAAGATTCTTAGGTCATGGCCATGACGTAATAGTTTCTATTTTCTTGGGATCAACATAGATTCCCTTAGTAGAAACTATTCGTCCCAAATACTCAATCTCACTCTGGAAGAAGCTACTCTTTTCATGATTAAGATAAAGTTCATTTTCCTTAAGCAAATTGAATACAATTTCCAACAAGCGCTTTTTGTTCTCTTTTTCGGACTATCTAAAAACTAAGATATCATGAAAAAAGACAACCACAAAGTTTTGATGTGGCCAAGAAAAATCCTATTCATCATATAGCCTAAACGTTTTGCGGGCGGGAGCATTAGTAAGACCGAGTGTCATCACTAAAAACTTAAGTGAGTTCTAAAAGTAGTTTTATAGATATCTTGGTCAGCCATTCTTACTTGATGATATCTGCATTTAAAGTCAATTTTTCTAAAGATGCTAGCTCCTCTTAATTTGTTAAGTAGATCATTAATTCTAGGAATTAGAAATCTAAGTTAACCAAAATTAAAAAAGTTTTCTCCCTCTTCCTCAATGTCCTTTTTGCCTACATATGACTCAAAAGTGGCTGACCCTTGCTTTAAAAGTAATTGTGCAATAGACAAAGCAAGATTCTTCACTTTCTTAGTGCAATTATACTTTTGGTTTTGAAAAGCATCCTTTACTTTAAAATGATAAGGAATCATGTCAAGATGAAGAGCATGTGCAAGACATTCAGAAATAAAATCATGTGTACTACCATCGTCATGCAAGATTGTGATTCTTTATCTTGAATTTTTCCTTTCATTTTTAAGTAAAGTGTGTGGTGAAAAAGAATGAGGATGATCAGATTTACCATTGAACTCATTATTTACCATCAAACTCTGGCTCATAGTTGTCATCACAAGCATCATCACTGTCTCTAGTGCCAGTGTCCTCATCACCATCCGCCATGTTGAGTCAAGAAATTGGCTTCTTGTTTTTGCTCGGATACTTATCACAGAATAGTTCCCCTTTTGATGGCAAGTGTAACATCAGATTTTCTTCACTTTTTCATCTCGATTCGTCGAATCTGGAACATCTATTCTCTTTGGTTCTCCACTTGCTCCATTGCTTTATTGTTGGTGAATTGCTGGTTCCTTTGATCTTGACCCTTAAAAAAAGGTCATTTGAATGAAGAACGCTTGTCAAAACCACTAGAAGACGTCGAAGCTTTGGAGAATTTAGAAGTATAATTCCCCTGTGGGAACCTTGGCACACCATTTTTCTTTTCACAATTCAAAGTAAGAGATTTAGCAGATATGCAAGAGTATGAGGATGAAACATATTGACCTCCCCTCTAATCTTTGGATTTGATCTTGAAATAAACTTCCTTTCAAGAGTATAAGGTTCCCCAAAGCATGAAGTTAATTCCACATTTCCAATGCCTTTGATGGCATAGGATGCATTATTAGCACACAAAACTGTTCCACCTGATGAAGCATCACACAAGGAATCAAAGTACAATTCAGTATCTAACAAGGGCAGACAAGAGGTAGGTAGATCACTACATGGTACTGTCAGTGCATAGCCATCATGTGCAAAATTGGCTTCCTCTACATTGTCACTTATAGCAGCAAGTCCTTGATACTTCTTCTTTTTCTCACTCTCGTTCCACTTCTAACAGTCTTCTAAAACATGACCAGGTTTCTAATAGTAATTGCATCTCTTCTTCTTCTCAACTAGCTTCTCTCTCGGCTTTGCGTTATCTGATTGCGGGCCGGGGCAGCCACCAAACACCGCGGGCTGGATAGCTACCAGCCGGACAATCGCCCTAGCCGCGCCAAGCTGGAGCAGCACTACAGAATGTTAGAGCTAGCACACCAGTTAATATGTTATTACTTATGTAAATCAGCTGTGCTCAGAGAACGAGGGTATCTTTGTATCGCCCTATGACTGTGAGTTAAGCAATATAAACGGATGCAATCAGAACTCTATAAAGGTTGTTGTTACTGTATTATCTCTTTGGAATAAAAGAAGATTATTATGTATCATCTCTATATATTTGTCAACTCTGTCTATCTTTCTGTATAATCGTCTTATCTAGTATTATTGCCAGTGAATCTGTCTGTTAAGTCTCTTGTGTTTCATGTAGTAACAATCAATCATCCGCACAAGTCGATTAGTCTTTGTAGTCGGTTCCGTTATGTAGTCGCTTGTAGTCGATACGGTTGTGTCTATCATCTTGTGCCTGATTCGTATCAGACTACTGTATTGCTGTGCACATAACCAAATGTTGAAATATACAAGTGAATAGGGTGTGTGCAGGAACAAGCCCTTGGTTAGAGGCTGTAAAAGAGGATGTGTAAATGTGAAAGAACCTGTGAAAAGGTGAGAAGAATCTATTGGGAGAGAATAAAGGGTAGCATGAGAAGATTTAGGAAGTGTGGAGATATTCTGGGAAAAGTGAAGAGGTGGAGAGAATCAGGGAAAAGAGGTGGAGTGAATCAAGGAGAAATCAGTGGGATTTGATGCCTGGATGTAAACTCTATAAATTGAGGCATTGCCCTAATGAGAATTTGCTAGTTTTTGATTATCCATGCCTACATTAAGCTATTTGCTAATTACTTACTAATTACGTCTTAATTATTTACTAATTACTCACTAATTATATCTTAATTATTTGCTAATTACTCACTAATTACGTCTTAATTATTTACTAATCACTTTGTTAATGATGTTGATTCTAGTGTTTGATCCACCATAGCTCATCACATTGCTCTAATTTCAACATGGTATCAGAGCCATGCCTAGAATCCATCATTTTGTGAGCCCATTATCTTGCTAATCATTTTACTAATTAGGATTAGTAGAAAATTATAAATTTTCCTCTTTTTTCAACTCACCTCTGTACCCCCCAGCCAGTTGGAGGAGTTCATTCTCCTTGCACACTTAAAATTAGGCCTAGTGCTTCTAACCATAGCTAGCCATAAGCCTTGTGCTCCAGCCAGTCAAGAAAGAAGCGCAAACCGTCGACGAACGAAGGAGAAATCACGATTTTAGTCAGCGCAGGTTTTTCTGATGAAATTGAAGATCTTGTCCTCATCCAATCAAATTGCCCTAATTCCTCTTAGCCCTGGGGGTTTTCAAGCATGCTCTACAAGCTGGTGAAGACATAATTCAATTTCATCAAGTCTACAGTGAGATCCAAGCTCTTCATCAAATCTGCAGGTGACTTTGGTAAAACAGAGATTAAGCTTTCAATATTTAGTCAAATCTTGTGTTTCTTGGCTTAATCCTCTACTAGACTCATTGCTATTGATGGCTTTGAAAGCATTTGAGCTCATTTGAAGTCTAAGGCACCAGATCTGGACTCCCCGCATACTCTATTTTTTTGCACACAAAATAGTGGATTAATTTGCTAATCAATGATTAATCCGTGCTAATCACTATATTTTGGTGCACAATTGAGGGTTTAAATTAACCATTAGGTATCTGATATACAGATCCCTATAACTTGATATTGCAATTCGGAGTTGGTTTGATACTCCAACCATTCCGTACAAATTGGTTACCCTTGATTTAGTGTAATTTCTGGTAAAATTGTGTTGATAAATTTGCGATAATCGTCATTTTGCATTTAACCCTTGGTTAATGCCTGTAAATCTCACTCAAAATCAAGATTATTCACAGCCAGAGTTGCATTTGGGAATGTGCATAAGAATGAATGCTATACACATTATGTAGTATTGGGCACATTACATCAGTGTAAATATGGGATCAGACACTGCCCTTGTCCAGAATAAGGCAAGAGGTAAGACCACCCGCATAAATTTGGGTTTGCATTGCATAATGATACAAGATAAACATCAAAAACCCAAAGGAACTGTCAATAAAACATTGAAACATGTTGCTCACATGGAGCAAGAAGACCTAACGGACAAGCTCATGGCCCCAACCATGAAAGAAGAAGAACATCTCCTTCCAAGAAGAGGATCCATACCAAGAAGAGGATCCATACCAAGAAGAACATCTCCTTCCAAGAAGAGGATCCATACCAAGAAGATCTAGAAGAAAAGCTGAAGGAAGACATGGACACGAGAAGAGAAGCTGCCCCAAGAAGACTGAAAGAAGAAGAAGACATGGACGCGTGGAGAGAAGCTGCCACGACAAGAAGACTGAAGAAAAGAGAAGATGTGAGGCTCCAAAGAGTGAGGAGCCATGTGAAAATCTCTGAGAGAGAGAGAGAGAGAGAGACCCCACAACCCAAGCCCTTGGTTAGAGGCTGTAAAAGAGGATGTGTAAATGTGAAAGAACCTGTGAAAAGGTGAGAAGAATCTACTGGGAGAGAATAAAGGGTAGCATGAGAAGATTTAGGAAGTGTGGAGATATTCTGGAAAAAGTGAAGAGGTGGAGAGAATCAGGGAAAAGAGGTGGAGTGAATCAAGGAGAAATCAGTGGGATTTGATGCCTGGATGTAAACTCTATAAATTGAGGCATTGCCCTAATGAGAATTTGCTGGTTTTTGATTATCCATGCCTACATTAAGCTATTTGCTAATTACTTACTAATTACGTCTTAATTATTTACTAATTACTCACTAATTATATCTTAATTATTTGCTAATTACTCACTAATTACATCTTAATTATTTACTAATCACTTTGTTAATGATGTTGATTCTAGTGTTTGATCCACCATAGCTCATCACATTGCTCTAATTTCAACACCAAAGACACTCAGTAGGTTGAAGTAGGTTGATCGGGACAACACTTTGACCCTAACAACACTGTGGTGGAGACCACGATGCATCTTGCTGCCTCTTTCTTGTGTTGCTTTGCTTGCTACTTGATTGTTTTTATGTTTGAATCAATTTTCCTTGTGTTTGAATCAAACCTTCATGTCAGCACGTGAACTGCGCTACTTGGCGTGGATCAAAGCTAGGAACTCCAATTCACCAGACCCAAAGAAGAACCTGTAGCAACTGAACCGGAAGAACTAGAATCCAAATCTAAAGAAGAACCTGTAGCAACCAACTGAACCGGAAGAACTAGAATCCAAATCTAAAGAAGAACCAGTAACCCCCACCCTACCAGTGTTCCTACCACCACCACCACCTCCACCACCACGACTTCGCCTTTTTAATTACAACATGCTTTTGAAACCAGCCGCCGTCACTGTGAAGTATTCCAAGATCTTTGGGAAATTGTCGGAGGATGCGAATGCTCAAATCTTCCTTTTCTATAGTGCTTGGTGCTTGAATGTTCTCGGCCTGATGGACTAGAATCTCAAAAAAGTAACTCTCGTCCCCGACCTTATAGAAAAGTGCCGCTCTCTCAGTTTCTCAATACGAGTATGCTCATTTCCCCACCTATGATGCAATTAGAGACACCTTTCTTCAATGATTCAGGGGGAAGATAAGACCTCTGTGCATGCTCTTGATAAGATTTGCCGGATGAGCCATAAAAGCCTCATCGTGGAAGACTATGTTGCTAAAGTTCAGAAGCTTCTTTGCAGATTGGATGCAGTCAATCAATTCACGGAGGAGATCTTCAATTCTTATTTCATGGAAGAGTCTCAACAAGCAGCTCAAAAGGGCCATAGCGCTAGTGCCAATCTTGCCACCATGACTTTGGTGCAGCTGGTCGAATCAGCTGTGAGGGCAGAGTGTGTGTTGGTAGGATCCATCAAGAGCAAGGGCAAGACCAAGAGTAAGAGGAAGTCCAAAAGGTCTACTTTCGAATCTTCAAAAGAGGAGGATGATTATGATCACTTAATTGCAAGTGAGGAATCAGAGGAGGAGGAGGAAGATCGCAAGGCACAATCCAAGAGCAAGAAGGCAAGAAAAACAACCCGGAAGAACTGGTTGTAGCCATGGCTTAGTTAACCAGTGAAGGAGCGAAGTCCCCTCCCACAGTCCGGTCTCAGGAACTTGGTGTTCAAGGTGTCGGAATCATCGACATAGTGTCGAAGAATGCGGCTTGAATGAGCTTTGGTGTGCCATTTGTAGAATAGCCACACACACCATAGAAGCATGCAGATACAATGGGAGGAGAGCACCTCCACAACTTGTGATCCAAGCCCCGTGGTGGCAGCTATTCAACCTGCCCCGCGGATGGCTCTGTCGGATCCTTAGCAAAGGCTACAATTCCATCCACCCGGGAATTTTCCTCCCAGGGATGTACCTGGTGCTCATCAATGACCTATTTTCACGTGTTTTTATTGCCATGCCCTAGGCCATCGCAAGTCTGAATGTGAAATCTGGAAGAAGCACATGGCTGAAATGGAAGGAGACCACGCTTCAACATCAGGCTTTGAAAGATCCCTGCCCCCACTGCCCATCGAATTCGGGGTTCTAGCAAGCACAAGTAGCACTCCTTGCGCAGGGCAGAGCCTCTCACTCGGGGCCTCGCCCATGCATATCCGAACAAGAGACTAATCCCTCGGTTCTTCCAAAACTGAACACAAAAAAAACTTCCCTCACTCAGAAAGCACGGGCGATTCCTCTAGGAAAATTTATTCTAATGTAGTCAAGAGCCTTAACGAACCAAACTGATCCAACCAAACCTGTAAGTCACATGGTTAGATCAAGGAAGAGACTTGCACTTGGATCATAGAGACCAACGCTTTTTTCCTCATCAAGAGGCACAGCCGTTGATTCTTTTCCATAGAACAAGGGTTATCTGGGATTTTACTTCAACTATCGTAACTTAATTTTCCATCAATCCTTCATCGGTGTACCTATGGCATCATTGGCAACCAGAACGCTCACCACCTGTTCACTCAGGGGCCTTTTCAATAGTTTCTAGCTCATAGTACCCGGAAATATAATCACATAAAAAAAATCCAAATGGACTCTCCATTAAGATCAGCAAGATCAACCAATAGATCCATATAAAAGAGCCACCGACTCATCCGTTGAGGACTAGCAAGGCTAAGCAACCGGATCCATGCCTGAGTTCAGAAAACAACTCTAACTTCTTGTTCCATTTTCTTCCCCGATGCACGCGTGGGTATCTTTGGCGACCCAGAGCCCAAGCACCGTATGGTTAGCACCCTCTAGGCTCCTTCGCAGGTCACCTAGCGCTTCACTCATAGTCCGCTTCCTTGGTCCCTCATCCACCGTACCTGTTGCATGACGAGTGGTGATCAATGCAAGGATGCAACACAAAGATGCAAGCAGGAAAACAAGAGACTTGACATTCTTATTTAGGGCTCTTGTAAAAAGTTCCAAGTTGTAGGTGAGTGTGGGAGTGGGCTTGAGAATAATCCCATATGGGAAGTTTTGGGAGTTTTAGTATAAAAAGTGGCTCATTTCGGAGAGCTTATGGACACATTGGGCTAAACTCATGCTTGAGCTCTCTTGAGACTAGCTCTCCCTCTTGTTCATAGAGGTGCAAGCTCTTCTCTCTCCCCATCTACACTATTGTATGAGCAATGCTCTTCTAATTCAATGCAATGAGATGATGTTTTTCTCTCTTCTCATTTCTATTCTCTAGTGTGCATGCTTCTTTGTTGATGCTTGTGGATTCTCTATTAGGCTTTGTGTGGTAGTGGATTCAAGCTTAAGCTTCTCCATAGCTTGTAGCTTATCCATGGGCAAGGCATTGCTTGAGTAGTGATTGAGAATGCATGTTTATTTCAAGTTCCATTAAGCTTCAAGGTTTGTGTGCATGTTAGGGAAGTAAGTGCTTGAGAATGAAGTATGCTTTGAGCTTGTGTATGCATTAGCTTAGCTTTCTAATGAGCAATGGCAAGATTGAGCTTGTGTGTGTAAAGTCTATGTCAAGGTAGTGGTGTTCATAGCATTCTCTCCATTTGAGGATAAGCTTTCGTGCACCGGTACGGGTTGAATCCCTAGCTCCAAAAGGGATGCAAATCCCATTGGATTGAGCTACACACGGATCATACTACTCATGCTACAAGTGAGAGAGTCTTCCGTCTCTCCATTGGCGCCGCTGCCGGGGAGAAGACTCAAAACCGGTTGAGAAGCTTGCATTACTACCACTATTTCTTTTTGTTTTTAGGTTTAGGGTTAGCATGAGTGTGGAATCTCGGAGCTAGTGATTGAAGAGAAAAAAGGTAGATTACAAAGACAAAGGAGGGGCCGGATAAGGTCGCAAATTTTATTTTTTATTTTTGTTATATTTTTTAAAAAAAACACATAAAGAAACCATGCATTGTGACGGGTTGTAGCTCTCATGGAGCATTGCGGAATGCTATTGGGTGCGTTGCTAAGCTCTTCCATAGCTTATGCAAGCTCCATAGGCTCTCAAGTGTGAAGGCCGCTTAAGGAAGCAGAGGCGGTGAAGAGAAGGCGAAGGAGGAGGAGCTTTTTAAGACTCCACTTGCTCTGTTGCTTTCCCTCATCACGGAGAATAGTGCCGCCTACTAAGAAAAGGTGGCTGCTCAGTAAGAAGGCTGAGCCCTTCTCTCTCCACATCGCCTCTCATCAGGCGCTTTTCTTCAAGCTTGTTTTCTCTCCTCGGCTGAATCCCGATCACCAACAGTAGAGCAGCAAGAGCAGAACACATGGCTGTCCTCAATGTCTTCAACGTCTTCTTGTCCGAGCAGCTCACACATAGATTTTCTCAACGCTGAAGAGAGAGCGGGGTGGCGAAGGCGAAGCCAAGGTCTTCTTGTCCGAGCAGCTCACACATAGATTTTCTCAACGCTGAAGAGAGAGCGGGGTGGCGAAGGCGAAGCCAAGGTCGGAGTTGACTGACAGTTGGCCACTGAAGGGTCGTGTGGAGGCGACTGGCCGGCTGCTGCAGCTATGAAGGGCGGCCGCGTGGAGAGAGCTGGGCACGGGCGAAGGAAGAGAGGCCGTGAGGCGAAGGTCGATGGCGGGGCCAGAAGGAGACGAGGCGAAAATAAAGCCGTTGAAGGCGGTGAAGGAGACGAGAAGGTGAAGTGGTAGCGCTGACTGGCCGGCGGTTGTGAAGGGCCGCGAAGAGGTGGCGGCGAAGGTTGACAAAGGCAGGCTGCAGCTGTGAAGGCAAGCAGCCACAGCAGTGCGAAGAAGGCAAGGAGGCGCAAAGGAGACTGCAGCTGAGGCGCCTGCCAGCTGAGGAGGCGAGCGCAGTAGAGAGAGCCGGCGCCTCAGAGGGAAGCGGTGGTGAGCTGGCCGAAAAAGAAGGCGAAGTGGCCGGCAAAGGAGAGCAGCAGACGACGTGGAAGCGAAAGGCCAAGAGGAGGCGACTGCAGAAATCCCGGAGGCGATAAGGCTGATAAGGTCAGTATTTTTTTTAAATTTTTAAATTTTTAGTTAATTTCCATGTTCTTTGCATTTTTTTGCAAAAAAAATAATAAAACAATAAAAATAATTTTTTTTAAAAAAAAGAGAAGAAAAAAGAAAAATTCTGTAAATTATGTGTTTTATTTTGAGTCCATATTTCCTGCATATTTTGCATTTTTTAAATTTTTGTAATTTTTTGCATAACTAGTGTAATTTGCATAAGTAGTATTTTTTTTAGCATAATTCATATTTTTGTGTAATTATTAAAATAATAATAATAAAAAAAAATAGATAGTTACACACATATTCATGTTAGTTGCATTTAGTGGTTAGGTAGGGTTTATAAAAAAATAAAAAATAAAAAATATATATATATATATATTTGTTAAAAAAAATAAAAAAAAATAAAAAATCAAAAAAATAAAATAAAAATCAAAACTGGACATTGCAACGTGCTAAAAATAGCATATGAACCTACGCTCGGGAACAATACTAGGGGGACGTTACACTAGTGCACCATCTAGGGTAACCACTCAAGGGAGCGGCACTCAATCTCGGTGGTTGGCAACTTGGAGAGCATTCTCGAGACATCTTCGGAGTCTCAAACATAGAGCCTCTCAAGAACCGAGAGTGATATTTCAATGGACGTAAACGAGTCATTTAGCATGAATAGACCGTCCACACCCATTGGTATGGCAGATTCTGCTAATCCATTTGAAATCCCAGATGGGGAGTTGATTGACAACATGAGACTCCATTTCTTGTATACAAATGCGCATGGCGGTGAGATCTACAAAGATCCAATGAGCCGATTTGTTGTTAAAATTACAGACATTCATTCTGCATTTGAACCAACACCATGGGTAAACTACCAAGACAATATGTACATGGGTAGAAATGGAGTACGCTACGAGGTCACCAAAAATCCTGAACAAGTGGATGCTTTGGGTGTACTTCAACCTAGCGCACAAGCAAAGCAGAAAAAGGAGCTTCCATCGGACCCAAATGTGCCAGGAACATCGCGCAGACCTGGAACGCCCATTTCTTTACTTGAAGAATTGTTTTCTGACTGGAATTGGGAGGATAGAGAAAGAACGAGAAAAGAAAAAGAGACCAAGAAAAACCCATGGGACATAGTAAAAGAAATTCCAGTAGTTAAAATCTATCAAGACGACCCAATTAAAGAGGTGTATAGGGACGTGGAAGAAACCTACTATGCAACCACTAAGCACCCGAGCTTAGAGCTTCCAGTCATGCATACAATAACTGTAGAGCATCTAGAAGGTTTCACTAAGCGTGTTCATGATAGATGGGGGAACGACTTTAGAACCCTTGAATGGCCAGAGGTTAGGGAAATGACATGGAAAGGAAGGCCCCTTTTCACTGAGGTGTCTACCTTAGACACGGCACATCCAGATGAATCTACCTTTCGAGGAGAAACACTAGCACCACCATGGGCTAGAACCCCAAAGTGTGGCTCGACCAGCACCTTCCATGCAAACAACTGCTAAAGGACCAGTCTTTCTAATGATTGATCCTACGAGGAGAACCGGAGCTATTAGAGAATCTAGGGGAGAAGAAAGACCACGAGCAAGTGGATATGTACCTCCAAGGGAACCCCATAGACCAAGTGAACTGACATTTGAAGAGCCTAGATTTAGAGGCCGAGACTCATATAGGAGACATGACGATGAATATTCTAGAAAAGTGAGACCATCTGCACTGCAAAAGCTTGTCAAGAAGTATGACGGATCCGGAGACCCATATGACCATATAGCAGCTTTTAAGCAAGCTATACATGCAGAGCAAGTCACGGATATGCATACACAAATCGAAGGATTTGGCTTGATGCTAGAGAGTAAGTCTTTATCATGGTTTCAGACTTTAGAGCCTGAGGCAAGGCAATCTTTCAATGGGCTGGAAAAGAGCTTTATAGCTGCATTTTCAAAAATGGGAATTAAGCACAATGCGGTAGCTCAAATTTACGCTTTTAAGCAAAAAGATCAAGAATCTGTGCGAGATTGTGTAAATAGGCTAAAGCAATACATCAATCGATGCCCTGATGATGAGAAGCCAAGCCAAGGGAGATTAATTTCTATCTTCCTGGAAGGCTTACGAAACAAGACGCTTCACGCTCACTTGTACGCAAAGAAGCATGTCATCTTCAATGAGTGTTGCATGGATGCCATGGATTACGATGACAACTTTGACATGACTGGCATGGGAAACCAAGATATTCGTCCGGACGATAAATGTTGCTCTGGGAAGGGCTCTGACTCTAGTGTGCCATTAGTTAATCCAGATCAGATAGTCAAGATAGCATTGAAAAAGATGGGGCAATACTACAGACCTTCCTACCGACCCCAACCATCATACATGCATACTGTACCTACAGTCCCCTACGTCTATGGAGGATGTGGAGGTAGCCATAAAACCGAGCAGTGCCCAACCTTCTCACCATTGGTTGGCAATCAACCAACAAAGAAGTGGTGCCAGCTTTGTAAATGGAACTACACACATGTGACTTCGGACTGCAATCACATTGCAAGGATACAATGGGAACAAGCAAACAACTCTGCACCTAGACAGCAAGTTGTGAACCATGAGAGAACCTTAGTTGCTCAAGAGAGCAAGCACGGCCGGTGCTAGGAGCTCAACCTCCTCCACCTGGCACAGCTTTCTTTAGATATGTGGAATATGAGAATCTTGAATTAGGTATGGAGATGGTTAGCTCTCAACCATGCTACATCGAAATGGAGCATCCTCTTGTCGAACCCTACTTTGAGAACCCAACCGGACCAAGCCTAGTTCATGACTTTAATGGAGACCCAAGCTCTTTGATGCTTATAGGATCTCAGCCAACCAAGACTCAAGGTTATCCAGGAACATATCCTGCAAAGAGACTATACCCCACGCAACAAACAGGACCATGCTATGAATGTGGTGGACCACATTGGGCGAGAGAATGTCCAAACAAGAAACGACCCCTCTTAGCTAACATAGGCACAACATTTACGTTTCCACCTATAGAGAGGTTTTGCCAAGGGTGTAGCATTGACCATCTACCAAAAGATTGCTTGTTGAAGCTTGCGGATCCGGCAGCACAAAAAGCTAAAGCGCCCCTCAACTATGTTGAAGTGATTCCATCACCCACGACATCTGAGGAGGAGAACGAACTAGTGTCGCTAAGAGTAGTGACTAGAGCCCAAGCGCAAAAGAATGTCAAAGAGGTTGTTGAGAAACCCTCTGAGATTAAGGTTCTATCCAAAGATGGAAAAGAGAGAAAGAAATCAACTCAACGTAAACCACGTAGCAAGGGGAGTAAGAAGTCGAAGGAGCAAAAGAGCTCTGATGGAGGAAACTCTATCCCAAAAGAGCTAGAAGGAATGTTGAAAACAAAACAAATAGGAGAGAAAACTCAAACTGAGCAAAAGGGAAAAGCATCCGAGTCTGAGGAAAGCTCAGGAGGATCAATCCTTGTGGACAAGGTGTACGAGCCTTTAGATGCAGCGCTTCAAGCGTATAATAGTAGGATCACAGCTCTGACCGAGCTGCCTAAGAAGCTGCAAGAATATCCCAACCCTCGTGAAGAGACAATCAACTTGGCTATCCATAAGCAGTTGATTAGGGATACTCAGACTCTAATAGATGGCCCACCACCTATGTACGCAAGAGGACCTGCTTCTCTGAAGCCTAACTTAGAGACAATACCAGAAGCCACGCCAAGCATGGAAAAGGGAAGTGAAGTTGTATCTCTACATTTCCCAGAAATGCCTGAGAAGGAGAGGATTTACCTCATACCAATGCAGACGAGTCAAAACCATTGACTACCACGGATTTTGGAGATGAAATTCCTAAAATAGAGGAAGCAGTAGCAAGGGAGATGTGGGAAGTGGTGCAAAAACAAGTTGAGGATCTAGCATCTTCTGACAAGTCACCACCGTTCTCTATAGTAGAATTCTCGAATCAAAGGGTTCAAGAATTAGATGCTTTATCTTTACCAGCAGATGCTCAGACTGTTGTCTCAGCTCGGAGCAACAAGCTCACATGCAAGACACTGCCCTCATATTTAGGATTGTACGAAGCACATCGCCAAATCATGCGAGTACCATCAATGACACGACAACCTCATCAGGAACGAGACATAGGGAGTTTACAAGCTTTAATGTCGGCACCAGTTACGTGTACCATTTCACTCGCAGAGTTCTTAAAGCTTAGGCCAAGATTGTGGGGAGAAGTGGCTACACAATTAACTGAGCAAGGATTGTGGAACCAAAACATCCAGGTTAAGGAGTTGTTGAAGACAAAGGCTTCTGGGCTAATGCTTAAGCAAATAATTCCGTGATCAAAGTTGGCAAGCATTGTGAGGACGATGAAGGAAATACTACACTTCCTGTGGAGATCAACGAGATTGAATCTATAGCTATTCTAGATAGCGGAGCAGGGGTGAGTATAGCAACAAAAGTTGTATGGGAAATGTGGGGAAAACCTGCAATTAGAAGTACAAGGATGAGTTTGCAATTGGCAGATGAAAATCTAGAGAGTCCCATAGGATTGCTTGAGAACGTTATAGTCAAGTCATGTGGCATTGAGTACGGACATACCTTTGCTATCGTAGACTTTGGCAAGAACACAAATTACGAAGTGATCCTAGGAAGGCCGTTCATGCGCCAATTCAAAATGATTCAAGACTGGGGTTACAATTACTTGTACCTCAGACATGAAAATGTAACCACGAGGGTGAATCTGAAAAACCATGCTTATCGAGATGTGACGCACTCTCCTGTGGATGAGTTTGATTCCGCTTCTTCAGAAGCATCGGGAGCAACTATGTCTGAAGGAAGAGCTGATCTATGGATCTGTGGAGCATCCTGTCGAGAAACTAGAAATGTTACCATAGACAGAAGTGTGACGGATGAGGCGTATATCCCAATACCTTTTCCTCAGAACTTGATAGATCCCTTAGAATGGAACCATGTTTTAGCTACCATAGACACTTGTGCATTGCCAAGGCAAACACAGTTCTGTGATCCAGATGGGTATGACATTATTCCCGTAAGAATGCTAAGACCGATCTATGCAGAGGAACCTCAAAAAGCCCCTAGGTATGAAGCAAACAAATCATTATTGCTAGGAGATATGGTATCTGTAGAGGAAGTATCCCCTACTGTGATAGAGACATCCTCAAAAGATCCAATGATTTGGGTGAATAATGACAATGACAATACACAAGGATGGCATGTGCCAACATCTCTCTTATATGCACAAGGCTACGGAAGGGGGGAAGCACATAGAATTCAAATCTGGTTACCTGAAGCAGCTCGCAAGGCAAGACCCAATGCTGCCAAGGAACATCCAAGGAATACAAAGCTAAAGAGGAGGTTCACCAAAACCAACAGTTCCACCTCCAACAAAACCACTCAACAACGGTGGATCCCAAAGAAGGTTCTGCAAGCACAAGGCTACTACGAGGGTGCTACTACCTTGTGGCTACCAAAAAAGAATGCAAGGACTATTGCAGCAAAACATAATTATGTTCCTGAATCTACTCAAGAACAAAAGCAGTCAATACCACCTCACTTACAGAAACCAAATCAATACTGGAAACCATGCCTTACCAAGCTTGAAAGAGTCCAGGTGGAAACACAAGCTGACGCATCAATCAGACATCATCAGAAGGTCTTGAACAGGAAGGGATACTCCAAACTGACATGGGAAGAAAAAGGGAAGTGGGTAACTTTACCCACTTCTATCTTAGAGGCAACACATCAGAAGGAGGACATTGCAACCGAATCAAGCTCAGAGTCTATTCCTCAAAACACAAGCAATGTCAAAGTTTATCTTACAAAACCGACAACTTTCAACCAGGGTCCTATACAAGTAGACTCCCTGACTATCAAGGAAAGAGCATTCTTCCTACAACTCTAACTATTTGGAATGTCGTCGGTATTCTACTCTTTCCCTAATCAAATTACATTACCAGCCTTAAGTCTACAGGCATAGGTGTTAGAGTTGGACACTCTGAAGACCCAAGAAAATTTTGAAGGCCCAATGAGATGGCAAGAACACAGCTGCCATATGGTTGCCAAAGCTCAGAAGTGTTCAAACATCTCCATTCACACCTCCTCCTATTTGTCCCAATGCATTACCTATGCCTATCGCTAAAATCTCACCTCCGACTAAACTTCAATCTCTTGCACGTACTCTGAAAGGGGTACCAAAAAGAGTCCAACAAAAAGGAACCTGTGCCATACGTCAACACCCCAAAAACAATTTGCTTAACGTTACATCCAAAAGCAAACTCATTTTTGAAAGAGCTATCATGCTACAAAAGCTACTTTTTGGCAATTCATCTATCGATTCTATTAGCTCTATTTCCGTCATGCCTGTACATACTAGCATTCTTCGTTCAACTTGCATTAAATAAAAAAATCTGAACACTTCCTTATGTGTTGTGTAGAATAACCAAATGGAGTCTTGGCTGGACACATGCAGTCCATCTTTGGACCTAGATAGCACTCACCCTGACCATCAAGGGGGCTACAGCATTGCACCTTTTCAGACGCACTCCCGATATTTTTATGCCCCAGTGGGTGAGGATTGCTGTGGAAGACAATTTGTGGAGTTATACTACCAGCAACATCATCCATTTTCACACTGCCGCGACTGTGCTCGTATGGTATTGGGGAATGCTTCCCATATATGTTGGCAGTGTCGCACATACTTCCGTCGCTATGGCACTGGTATGATGCAGCAGATCATGGAGGTCACACCTCAACGACATAATCTCTAGGCAATTATGACACCACAACGTGGACCCAACCAACAAAGACTCCCGGAAGAGGAAAGAGCTCAAACTTGGCGCGAAGACACCCTTCGTTTGCTAACCCCTCCCATTTTGTAGGCTCTTCTTCCCCATGAATCTACATGTCAGTTTTGGCTCAATGTGAGTGAGTCTTTAGAACGGTTTCAAAACCATAGGCGCCTCTTTAGCCTTCCTACTGTGCCCATACCATATGTAAGTGAAGATGCACTTCTTCCCTTGCCATCTTCTCCATGGGTAGGATTACGTTCTGGGTTATCTTTACATCCTGAAGCTATTGATGTCTACCCACCTGAGAATGCGGACATACTTCCACCCCCAGTGCAAGACTAGCACTTGTACTCTCTTAATAAGAACTAGAAGCTAGGGCACTTTTTCCCATTGGGTTTTTCCCCTCGGCCAAATCTGGTGTTTAGCACCAATGTTTTTTATTTTTTGTCTTTTTAATTTTCCTTCTATTTAGTTTGTTTTATCGGAATAAAACAGATACAAGCACCAAACTACATCTTCCGCTTCAGTACCGCAACTGACAGTCATACAATCAAGTGCAAACAATTCTTCACCAACCAGCGCTTTAAAAGAAACAGGTGAACTCATGCCAATCTCTAGTGTTTTTTGTATCTTTCTTGTTGCTTGATTGTTTGTAAATTTCACTTTACTAAGCATGGCAATATGCATCTCCTTTGGTCTAGAGTAGGGATAGCATTCTAGTGGCTTTAGACTTGATAGTGTAAGTTTGACCATAATTGTTTTTACCCGTTTAGCAATACAAAGTAATTAGTGTTTTGTGCTAAAGGTAGAGTTTCAGACCTAGGACAAAGAGACTAAAATAATCATAGGACCGTCAGTGGATATCTTGCCCTTACTAGAACATTGCTTAGGGACAATCTAATAAACCTTCCATAACAAAAATTGGCATGACAAAAATAAAAGAAAAGTGTATATGTTTGTGGCCTATTGCCTTGTTATTCATGGTAGGCAAGGGAGGTCTATACCTTTCCCAGACCAATGCCTTGTGTAGCAAGGAATAGCCATACCGCGGGTGCGCAAACATACTCTTGAAGAGAGCCCTGTCCCAAAAAAAAAAAAGAGGACAGAAAGGCACCAAGAGGAATGCTTGTCTAATCCAGGACGGTCGTCGCCATTGTGCTTAAAATATTATAACTTAACACTAAGCAATATCAAGAGTCTGCCACTACATAAACATGTTATATTTATTAGTGTTGAACCGACATCTTTGACTTAGGATAGGCTAGGTATACTACTTGATAGTCCCTCGATTAACCTTTGTCTTTTGCCTTCTAGGAAAAGAACAATACATTTGGCATAAAACATTCTTTACTTTAGTTAGCTGCAGGTAGTAATTATTAAGGCTTGAACAAACCTATTCAATCTCTACACTGCTTCAATGTTTCCTTCCTCTAGCTAATTGGACGTTTATTGCCATGTCTTATTCAGTAAAATTGCTTGTTTCGTTATTGTCTGTCAGTACTTTTGCTTTCAAAAAAAAAAAAAAGAATACACAAACCACCTTTCGTTTTGCTTGCAGGGTACACACTGGAGATGCTACTCTTCCTTGGTATCTAGGCGCTCGTCGAGGGCGTGCGCAAAATAGGAAGGGGGGAATGTTGCGTGATGAGTGGTCAATGCAAGGATGCAACACAAAGATGCAACAAGCAAGAAAATAAGAGACTTGAAGTTCCAAGTTGTAGGTGAGTGTGGGAGTGGGCTTGAGAATAATCCCACATGGGAAGTTTTGGGAGTTTTAGGAGTTTTAGTATAAAAAGTGGCTCATTTGAGAGCTTATGGACACATTGGGCTAAACTCATGCTTGAGCTCTCTTGAGACTAGCTCTCCCTCTTGTTCATAGAGGTGCAAGCTCTTCTCTCTCCCCATCTACACTATTGTATGAGCAATGCTCTTCTAATTCAATGCAATGAGATGATGTTTTTCTCTCTTCTAATTTCTATTCTCTAGTGTGCATGCTTCTTTGTTGATGCTTGTGGATTCTCTATTAGGCTTTGTGTGGTAGTGGATTCAAGCTTAAGCTTCTCCATAGCTTGTAGCTTGAGAATAATCCCACATGGGAAGTTTTGGGAATTTTAGGAGTTTTAGTATAAAAAGTGGCTCATTTGAGAGCTTATGGACACACACATTGGGCTAAACTTATGCTTGAGCTCTCTTGAGACTAGCTCTCCCTCTTGTTCATAGAGGTGCAAGATCTTCTCTCTCCCCATCTACACTATTGTATGAGCAATGCTCTTCTATTCAATGCAATGAGATGATGTTTTTATCTCTTCTCATCTCTATTCTCTAGTGTGCATGCTGCTTTGTTGATGCTTGTGGATTCTCTATTAGGCTTTGTGTGGTAGTGGATTCAATCTTAAGCTTCTCCATAGCTTATAGCTTATCCATGGACAAGGCATTGCTTGAGTAGTGAATGAGAATGCATGTTTCTTTCAAGTTCCATTAAGCTTCAAGGTTTGTGTGCATGCTAGGGAAGTAAGTGCTTGAGAATGAAGGATGCTTTGAGCTTGTGTATGCATTAGCTTAGCTTTCTTCTTGTATTGGATGTATGAATGAGTGGGATGATGAGTGAATGAGCTATGGCAAGATTGAGGTTGTGTGTGTAGAGTCTATGTTAAGGTAGTGGTGTCCCTTTTGCTTATTTTGAGTGTTCTCTCCGATTTGTTTCGTTTTCAACATTCCTTCTAGCTCTTTTGGGATAGAGTTTCCTCCATCAGAGCTCTTCTGCTCCTTCAACTTCTTACTCCCCTTGCTGCGTGGTTTACGTCGAGTTGATTTCTTTCTCTCTTTTCCATCTTTGGATAGAACCTTAATCTCAGAGGGTTTCTCAACAACCTCTTTGACATTCTTTTGCACTTGGGCTCTAGTCACTACTCGTAGCGACATTGGTTCGTTCTCCTCCTCAGATGTCATGGGTGATGGAATCACTTGAACCTAGTTGAGGGGCCCTTTAGCTTTTTGTGCTGTTGGATCCGCAGGCTTCAACAAGCAATCCTTTGGTAGATGGTCAATGCTACACCCTTGGCAAAACCTCTCTATAGGTGGAAACGTAGATGTTGTGCCTATGTTAGCTAAGAAGGGTCGTTTCTTGTTTGGACATTCTCTCGCCCAATGTGGCCCACCACATTCGTAGCATGGTCATGTTTGTTGCGTGGGGTATAGTCTCTTTGTAGGATATGGTCCTGGATAACCTTGAGTCTTGGTTGGCTGAGATCCTATAAGCATCAAAGAGCTTGGGTCTCCATTAAAGTCATGAACTAGGCTTGGTCCGGTTGGGTTCTCAAAGTAGGGTTCGACAAGAGGATGCTCCATTTCAATGTAGTATGGTTGAGAGCTAACCATCTCCATACCTAATTCAAGATTCTCATATTCCACATATCTAAAGGAATCTGTGCCAGGTGGAGGAGGTTGATCTCCTAGCACCGGCCGTGCTTGCTCTTGAGCAACTAAGGTTCTCTCATGGTTCACAACTTGCTGTCTTTTGCTTGTCCCTTTGTATCCTTGCAATGTGATTGCAATTCGAAGTCACATGTGTGTAGTTCCATTTACAAAGCTGGCACCACTTCTTTGTTGGTTGATTGCCAACCAATGGTGAGAAGGTTGGGCACTGCTCGGTTTCATGGCTACCTCCACATCCTCCACAGACGTAAGGGCCTGTAGGTACAGTATGCATGTATGATGGTTGGGGTCGGGGTGTAGGAAGGTCTGTAGTATTTCCCCATCTTTTTCAATACTTTCTCGGCAATCTGATCTGGATTAACTAATGGCACACTAGAGTCAGAGCCCTTCCCAGAGCTACGTTTATCATCCGGATGACTATCTTGGTTTCCCATGCCAGTCATGTCAAAGTTGTCATCGTAATCCATGGCATCCATGCAACACTCATTGAAGATGACATGCTTCTTTGCGTACAAGTGAGCGTGAAGCGTCTTGTTTCGTAAGCCTTCCAGGAAGATAGAAATTAATCTCCCTTGGCTTGGCTTCTCATCGTCAGGGCATCGATTGATGTATTGCGTTAGCCTATTTACGTAATCTCGCACAGATTCTTGATCTTTTTGCTTAAAAGCGTAAATTTGACCTACCGCATTGTGCTTAATTCCCATTTTTGAAAATGCAGCTATAAAGCTCTTGGAGGTACATAGCCATTTGCTCGTGGTCTTTCTTCTCCCCTAGATTCTCTAATAGCCCCGGGTCTCCTCGTAGGATCAATAGTTGGAAAGACTGGTCCTTTAGCAGTTGTTCGCATGGAAGGTGCTGGTCGAGCCACACTTGGGGTTCTAGCCCATGGTGGTGCTAGTGTTTCTCCTCCAAAGGCAGATTCATTTGGACGTGCCGTGTCTAAGGTAGACACCTCAGTGAAAAGGGGCCTTCCTTTCAATGTCATTTCCCTAACCTCTGGCCATTCAAGGATTATAAAGTCGTTCCCCCATCTATCATGAACACGCTTAGTGAAACCTTCTAGATGCTCTACAATTATTGTATGCGTGACTCGAAGCTCTAAGCTCGGGTACTTAGTGGTTGCATAGTAGGTTTCTTCCACATCCCTATACACCTCTTTAATTGGGTCGTCTTGCAAATGACTCATTTACGTCCATTGAAATATCACTCTCGGTTCTTGAGAGGCTCTCTGTTTGAGACTCCGAAGATGTCTCGAGAATGCTCTCCAAGTTGCCAACAACCGATTGAGTGCCGCTCCCTTGAGTGGTTACCCTAGATGGTGCACTAGTGTTATGTCCCCCAGTATGGTTCCTGAGTGTAGATGCATACGCTATTTTTTGCACGTTGCCGTGTCCAGTTTTAAACCCTACCTAACCACCAAATGCAACTATCATGAATAGGTGTGTAAATACATATTTTATTTTTTTATTTTTTATTTTTATTTATTTTATTTTTTACTAATTACACAAAAATACTAATTATGCACAAAATTACAAAAATTTTAAAAAAAATGCAAGTTACACTAATTATGCAAAAAAATTATTGAAAATTAAAAAAAAATGCAGATTATGCAAAAAATGTGGACTCAAAATAAAACACATACTTTACAGAAATTTTTTTTTAATTATTATTATTTTTTATTGTTTTATTATTTTATTTTTATTTTTATTTTTTTTAAAAATGTATAAAACATGGAAATTTGTATGCGGGAATAGCAGTTTTTTTTAAAAAATTAAAGATTAACAAAAAAACAAAACAAAAAATAAATAAAAAATAAAAAATAAAAAATAAAAATACTAACCTTATCTTCGCAACAACCGGCGAATCGTCAACCTTATCTTTCTCTTCCTCCTGCGGCTCCTCGCTTTCTCTGCAGCCACTCAATGAACTCACCGCCTTATCTAGCCGGCCGCCTCTCCTTCACGTGCCTCCTCGCCTTCTTTTTCGGCCAGCTCACCACCGCCTCCCTCTTCTTCGCTTTCCCAGCTGCCGCCCCAGCTACACAGGCCTACGCCACCTCCTTCGCCCGTGCGCCTGGTTTATCTCGCGGCAGGGTCGGCTCGATTTCTTTTCCTGCGCCGCCTTAGGTGCAGCCGCCCTCTCTTCTTTGGAGCAGAGAGTTCACATAGGAGAGGGTCAGCGAGGCAGCGTGGCAATGGCAATCACTGCCTGTGCTTGCCAGAGCCTGAAGTGCCTGGATGTTTTGATGAAGATCTTCGTGCAGTTGAGCCCTGCGTCTAACTGCAGAGATGGCCCTCTCTGTCGGATCCCGTCGCCCGCCCCTACCTTTCGCGAATATGTAGTTTTGCCGCCTTCTTCTCTGCTGCCTTCATCGGCCAGTAGCCCCGCCTTCACTTTCGCTGGCGCCACCACCACCTTTTCTTCGCACCGGCCTGCAGTCACCTTCTTTTCCTTCGCTTTCTTTGCCTTCAGCATCCAGTTGGCTCCTCTGCAAAACGACTCCTTCCTCCTCCTCTGCCCGCTCTGGAGCTTCTTTGCTTCGGCCTTCAGCGGCCACCTAACCAGCTGACCCCGCGAGCCGCCGCCTTGGCTTCTGCGCTGGCCACTCTACAGCTGCAGCTGCCCTCCTTGCGGCCACTTCGCGGCCCCTTCACCTTCTTCTCCCCGCTCTCTCTTCAGCCTTCGCCCTCTTCACGCCTCTTTCTCTGCTGCGTTCAGCGGCCTGCCAGCCACCTTCGCATTCGCTTCCTCGGTCCCTTCATAGCTGCCTGCCTTCAACGGCCTCCACTTGACCTTCTGACGCCCATGTCAACAATACATGGGCCCACTCCTTCGCCAGCTTTGTGGCCCTTCAGCCAGTGAGCGCCTCAGCTAGTCCCCATTTCCAGCACTTGTTGCTGTCCGACACCCTTTCTTCTTCACCACCACAACCTCCGCCTCCTTTTCAACAATCTCGGCACTAGTGCTTGCCTCTCATAGCAGAGCCACTAATCAAGAAGAACCGTGTAACTTGGCTCCCTAATTATATAATGCATTTGGATTCTAGATTTGATGAATTAATGTTGATCTCCACATTGCAGTTTCGTTGAAAAAAAACAAAAATAAATAAACCCCCTGCGGCCTTATCCGCGCCTCTCCTCCTTATTCACTAATCTACTTTTTATCTTCTAATCACTCCGAGATTCCACACTCGTGCTAACCCTAAACCTAAAAACAAAAAGAATTAGTGGTAGTAATGCAAGCTTCTCAACCGATTTTGAGTCTTCTCCCCGCCGGCAGCGGCGCCAATGGAGAGACGGAAGACTCTCTCACTTGTAGCATGAGTAGTTCGATCCGTGTGTAGCTCAATCCAATGGGATTTGCATCCCTTTCGGAGATAGGGATTCAACCCGTACCGGTGCACGAAAGCTTATCCACGAATAGAGAAAATGCTATGAACACCACTACCTTGACATAGACTCTACACACACAAGCTCAATCTTGCCATAGCTCATTCACTCATCATCCCACTCATTTATACATCCAATACAAGAAGAAAGCTAAGCTAATGCATACACAAGCTCAAAGCATCCTTCATTCTCAAGCACTTACTTCCCTAGCATGCACACAAACCTTGAAGCTTAATTTGGAACTTGAAAGAAACATGCATTCTCATTCACTACTCAAGCAATGCCTTGTCCATGGATAAGTGTTAGGGGTTAACTTTACCTAAGTTGGAATATCCGAATTCTATGTATGTGAATGATCCTTTTGGGTAGTTGCTTAGGAATTCGTGAGAAGGGAGAGATATGAAGAGATGTAGTTAGTTGATCATGAGAAGGTGCATAACGGATATTCAGAATTGTAGAAGATGAAGAAGCGAAAATGTAATCCCTTACATGATTATGACATGAATGAATTCTGATCATCTGTTCAGGGTTATTGTGTGTAGCGGATTTTCTGTATGATGTTTTGTATTCCGTTTTGCTGTTATGATTTTCTGCTAAAGGGAATGTCTTTGTGCTAGTGTTTGTTCTTTTATGAGATTTCCATTACCAAGTATCAGGCATTTAGTGCCCAGATACACATTGGCGATCCTGCGGTGTTCGCATACTCAGCATTGTCTTGTCTTTGTTGGGTATGGGGTTGTGTTGTGCTGTGCTGTTTTTGTTTCGCATGAATGTCAGATAGGGAGAGGCAAACTAGTCCCATTCATTTCACGAGGGCACAAGCCAGGAAGCGCAGATATGACAGGTCGGAAGCTTCTAGCAGTGGAAGCGGTGATGCTGCGAAAGTGCTACCTGTGGCAGTTACGTCGGTTTCTGCTGGCGTAATTGAGGGCCAATTGGTGCAAGCCGGCGTGGACGAGGCGGACACTGTCGAGCATACAACACCACTTGCAGAAGGGCCGGGGCAGAATGTCGTTAGCCCGGAGCAAGCCCGGCGGCATTTGCATCAATTTGTTGGTGCCCTATTTCTGTCCAGACCGCCTGTTCGGAGTCAGAGACGGTTGCAATTTGATCCATTGAAAAATCCGCCTCCAGCTAATCCACTACGAGGAGTTGTGAACATGGCTGCACCACCACCCAATCCAACGGTTAAGGCTGCCAAATTTAAGGCAAAGCCTAAGGAAGACCCAGACTGTCACGTGGCTCAATTCGAGACCCGATGGCAAGCCAGTGGGTACCCTGCCCATTTTGGAGATCCGGTGAAATTGCAGTAGTTTGCCGCAACCCTGGAGGGGGTAGCAATGAGTTGGTTTAGCCAATATGGCTTGGCCCACTTTGCAGATTTCAATGCTTTGAAGGATGCGTTTTTGGCCCGGTTCAGGAAGGAGAAAACTCCTACTGATATCGTCAAAAAGATCAAGGCCATGGAACAGAAGCATCTGTTAGTGGAGGATTATGCTCAGAAGTTTCGGGGATTGGCTGCCAGACTGCAGGGTAATGAAAGACCCTCGGATGAAATGCTTGCCAGTTACTTTGTCAAAGGATTGCGGAGGAACTTGAAGAGTGCTGTTGCAAATGTGGATATTGCCGGCGGCTTTGATAACCTCGTGACAGCTGCCTCTCGGGTGGAAAAGCGCCTGGGCATTCAGGACAAATGGAAGGGCAGGAAGCAGGATGACTCAGATTCGGATAGTTCGACTGAGTCAGACTCGGATAGTGAGGCCGAGTCGGCATGCTCATCTGATGAATCGGAGGATGAGAAGCATAGTGAGAAGAAAAAGGCCTCAAGGAAGGCTAAGCAGGAAAAAGATAAAGAGAAACAGGTTAGGGAGGAGAAGGAGAAAAAGCTTCTTCACAAACTTAAAGCCTTAGGGTATGCAACAGTCTTGCCCAAGGAGAAACAGTACTGCCATATCTGTGAGAAGGACGGCCATCTTACGAGTACCTGTTGGTACAACCCCAACTACAGAGGCAAGGTGCCACCCAATGTGGTTCAGCGAGCACCACCTCAGCAAGTTGCAGAGGCTAATCCGGTGGTTCCAACCGTTCCGCATGTTCCCTATAATAGGCCTCCAAGACCATATGCTCCAAGACCTAGTTGGCAGGGGCAGCAAGGGTTTCAGAGGGGACCTCAGGGTGTGCCACTGTGTGATTACTGTGGAAAAGACGGGCATCGAATTGGTCCGGCCTGTGAATTATGGTGTAAGCATAGGGAGGAAAGAGGGAGACCTGTCATTCGATTCAATGAGGGGAATCGGGGTCAGGGACCTCCCCAGAACCAGCAGCAGCAGAGACCTCCAGCTCAAGCAAATGCCATCCTGATAGAGATGGTGGGAGATAAAGCAGCGGGGGCTAGCACGGGGGTTTCACATCTTCAGGGTGTGCCGCAGCAGTTCCAAGTGCTGGAAGCTTCTAGCTCTGTTGATGCGCAGGGTGAGTGCTCCACGGGTATGCTCGTTGGGGATTGTAAGGGGCAAGATTTAGTGGATACTTTGGCTGTTACCCGTGCAAAGGGTAAGGGACCTATCAGTTGGGAGGACCAGGAGGTGGTTCGTAGAAAAGTTTCCAGTCAGGTTCAGAAACTCCAGCAGAAGCAGCTCCCGGTGGAACCGATGGAGCCACTGCTAAAGGCACAGTTGTCGGAGGAACCGATTCCAGCCCAGCCACCTTGTGATCCACTTCCAGGAAAGATTGCGGTGGTCCATTCCGATCCAGTTCCTAAGGTAACTGAAACAGTACCAGGTTCTGGGGATCTATTTGATGCACTAATGCATGCGCCTATTCAGATTTCTTTGGATCAGCTGTTAAGCATGGTACCGGCTTTCCGGGAACAGCTGTTGGGGAAGCTGCAGGAGCCAGGTCCAGCAACGATGGTGGAGGATCAAGCCCCGTTTGTGGGAGTTTCTCAAGCTGAGTCCGCAGATGTGGATTTTCAAGTCCCAGTGATTAAGGTGGCATTCCACGGGCACAAGTTTGAAGAGGTTTTACTGGATGGGGGTTCCGGAGTCAATATTCTACCGGAGACCGTTTACCTCCGTATGAAGTTGGGAGCGTTAGCACCAGCACCTTTTCAAGTGAGGATGGCAGATCAGAGGCGACTTCAACCTTTGGGGATTCTCAAGAATCAATCTATTAAGGTGGGTGGTCTGTCGTTTCTTGTGAATTTTGTGGTGCTCTGGATGCAGGATAGTGGGTCTGCCTATGCCATGTTGCTAGGCCGCCCCTGGTTTAAAATTGCCCGAGTTAAGCAGGATTGGGAGGATAATACTGTGGTGATCAGGCAGGGCAAGAAGACAACTCGCTTGTCCATGTTATTTAAAGTTCTCTTGAAGCAGGGGCAGAAGCCTTTATGTGCTCAGGGCATTCATTTGGCAAGTGATGTAGGTGAAGATGAGGAGGAGGCATATATGCAAGCAAATCCAACGGTAGTACCGGTCTTTGATGTAGCTGTGGAAGCTATTGTCACCAGATATCAGAATACTGGACACCCTGTATCGGCAGTTTCGCAGAGTGTCGAGGGTGTGGAACAATCATCGGATGTTTCGACTGAAGATAGTGTGGTGCCCGAGCAGGAGATCCAGGTGGTACCAGGCCAGATCATGGAAGGCCAGACTTTTTAGAGGGCTGTGGAAGAAGCTTTAGCTGCCAAGGCTCAGCAGGTGCATTCTGTAACCGAGCAGGAAGCCATTATAGCAGCTGAACAGCAATATGAACGGCGTTTGCAGAAGTCCATCAGGGTGGAGGAAGATGAATTACAGGACATGAATTTAGGGACTGCATCCGATCCCAAGGTGGTCCGAGTCAGTGTGCATGTTGAAGGTCAATTTAAGGAGGACTTGCAGAAGCTGTTAGTGGAGTTTCGAGATGTATTTTCTTGGGAGTATTCTGATATGAAGGGCATTGATCCAGCTTTACATCAGCACCGCATCAATTTGAAGAATGATGCTGTTCCTGTTATCCAACAGCGGTATCGAATGAATCCAAATTTCGCCAAGCAGGTCAAGGAGGAGCTGGATAAGCTTTTACGGGTAGGGTTTATCAAGCAGGTCAATGAGGTGACTTGGCTGTCTCCCATTGTGGTCGTGCCAAAGAAGAATGGCAAGATCAGGGTGTGTGTAGATTACAGGAAGTTGAATGCTGCCACAATTATTGACCCGTTTCCGTTACCGTTCTGTGATACCCTCCTTGATGCTGGCTGGTCATGAGATGTATAGTTTTTTGGATGGTTTCTCAGGGTATAATCAGATAAGGATGGCACCGGAGGATGTGGATAAGACGGCCTTTATCACTGAGTGGGGAGCATTTGCTTACACGGTGATGAGCTTTGGATTAAAGAATGGCCCACCATCATTTTCATTTGTGGCTCAGAAGGCATTTGAGCCATATCTGTTGGATTTTATGCGAGCCTTTCTTGATGATTTTAGTGTCTTTGGTAAAATGGCTTTGCACTTACAGCACCTGAGGCTCTGTTTGGAGCGCTGTCGGATGTTCCGCATAGCTCTTAATCCCTTCAAATGTGCTATTGCAGTCAGGCGTGGGATTCTCTTGGGCCATGTGGTGTCCCAGGAAGGCATCTTGATTGATGTTAAGAAGATTGAGGCCATTCAGAAGGCTTCCGCACCACGTACTCTTAAGGAGACAAGCAGGTTTTTGGGGCAGGTTAAGTGGCATAGTAGGTTTTTGCGCTATCTTTCAGATGTGTGTGCACCCCTTACTCATTTGACCAAGAAGGGAGTGGATTTTGTGTGGTCTCCAGTTCAAGAAAAGGCATTTCAAATTCTGAAGAAGATGTTGGTGGTGGCACCGATAGTGCAACCTCCTGATTGGGGGTTACCGTTTCATGTTTTTGTAGATGCTTCGGACATTGCCATAGGGGCTGTCCTCATGCAGGAGAAGATTAAGGGCTGGTTTCGACCAGTGTATTATGCTAGCAAGATGTTGATAAGTGCTGAAAGGAATTATACCGTCACGGAGAGGGAAGCTTTGGGGATGGTGTATTCTCTTCACAAGTTCCGGCACTATCTGTTGAGCAATAAGGTGGTTTTCCATGTAGATCATCAGGCCTTATTGTATCTGGTAAAGAAACCACACTTGACGGGTAGGTTAGCTAGGTGGATGCTTCTACTCCAGGAGTTTGACTTTCTGATCATACATACCCCGAGAAAGGAGCATGCTGTAGCGGATTATTTGAGTAGGTTGGAGATTGGGGAAGTAGCTGTAGGGGTGGATGATCACTTACCTGATTCGGTTTTGTTTTCAGCTACTGTGGCGATATTGGATTCTTGGTATGATCAGATGTTGAGTTTCTTGACAGATGGCACCATGCCAGTGGAATTTTCCACTGATCAACGGAGAAAGCTGGTACTCAGGAGTAAACCTTTTTTGGTGATTGCAGGTGCTCTGTACAAGAGAGGGATAGATCAGATTATCCGTCGCTGTGTCCCAGAATTTGAGCAATCAGCAGTTCTGCAAGAGGCTCATGGTGGAATTGCAGGTGGGCATTTTTTTGGAGACATTACAGGTAAGAAGATTCTTCAATCTGGGCTTTGGTGGCCTACAGTGCTGAAGGATGCACACAATCATGCTAGGAGTTGCTTGGTATGTCAACAGTTGGGGCAGCCTGGAGCTTCAGACCGCATGGCGGATAATCCGATTCTGCCCTTAGATCCTTTTCAGAAGTGGGGTTTGGATTTTGTTGGGCCAATCAAACCTAAGTCCAAGTGGACAGGTTGTCGTTATATCTTGGTGGCTACTGATTATTGTACGAAGTGGGTGGAAGCTGTTGCCTTGAAAGATAATACCGCCAACAGTGTGGCTAGGTTTCTGTATCACAACATTATGACCAGGTTTGGGTGCCCAGTGGAATTGGTTAGTGATCGGGGTACTCATTTTCTCAATGCTGTCATTGCGGAGTTGACCAAGACTCATTTGATTATGCATAAGAAGTCTACTGCCTATCATCCTCAAGCCAATGGTCAAGCAGAGAGTTCCAACAAGATCTTGGTGAAGATTTTGAAGAAGATAGTAGCAGAGAATAGGGATGACTGGGATGTGAAGCTTGATTCTGCTCTATGGTCATTCCGTACAGCTTTTAAAGTCACTACAGGTCTGACACCCTTCAAGCTGGTGTATGGCTTGGAGGCGGTGGTTCCAATGGAATATGTAGTTCCTAGTTTGCGGGTGGCTATTGCTGATCGGTTATCACCGGAAGAATCTGTTCAGTTCCGACAGCGGATGCTGTATCAGCTCGAAGAGGATCGGATTGTTAGTGGGTATATCACAGAGGTGATTCAGCAACAACGGCGGAAGGCTTGGGTAAGTAGACAGATCAAATTCAAAGTTTTTCAGGTTGGGGATTGGGTTTTGCTGTATAATTCGAAGCTTGGTCCTCATCCGGGTAAATTAAAGTTGCGGTACATAGGGCCGTACAAAATCATGGAGGATTGTGGTCAGGGTACTTTCCGACTTGCTGATATGTTTGGGACTCTGGTCGAGAAACCGATTAATGGTTTCCGACTGAAGAAGTTTGTGGGTCAGCCACCAGTGGTCGGGGTATCCGCAGAGGTCGGAGTTTTAGCAGACGGAGGAATATCCGCACCAGTGGGCAAATTAGGCGAAGGTGTAAGTGGGGATGTGTTAGAAAATTTGGGAATGTCCGCTAGTGTACAAGTGGAGGATACTGATGGAAAGTCGGGCATGTGTGGTAGATTTGGCCGACTGGGTGATGTTGTGTTTTATATCACCACGTGTGGGGGTTTTTTCATGCATATTTCAATTTTGGCATGCTTTGAGGAGACTTTTTGCATGAATAACGCAGAGTGCTTAGCAAAGCTGAATTCCCTGCGTCAAGCGCTGGCTGAGATGGGGCGTTCGATGCCGCTTAAGGTGGTTCCTGTGGAGCGCTCTTCTCCTCGGCGACTGCGTCAGCAACCCGCCGCGAGTAAGGAGTTTTCTGTTCGTGCGTCTGTAGAGGCTGATGAAGATTTCGAGCATGAGGATGCGCTGTCTGCTGAGGTAGGGGGGTTGGAAGCTACTACTTTGCAGGCTTTAATGGATCCTTTCTTGGATTTTTCTGTTCATCTGGATCTGTCCGAGGCGGTGACTACTCAGTGGTTGCAGACCATTGGGTTATGGGAGTTTGCATCTTTGCCGTGGGACAGATGGCGGGAGAATGTTTATGCCAAAACGCAGTTGGAGGTGATTCGTAAGAGGAATGGTTACCTCTCTGCGACTGTGGGTTTGACACCTCAATTGATAGCAGAAGTGTTTCATCTCCATTATGAAGAAACTGTGGCTGTGGCAAAGTGTTCGGATGTGGCCATGAGGAAGGAATTTGGGCTTCCACAGGGGTCTCGAGCCTATTACATGGTGAAGAATGTCGCTGAACCCCGTCGTCAGCATTTAAGATGGTACCTTGAGCGAATTTGTCAGGTAATTAGATTGGAATACATGTCAAAAGACAATTTTGCACCTTTGCTGTATGCTGAGAAAGGGGGGAAAGTTAGTTGGGCTTCTTTGGTGCACACTAGAATTTTGCAGGAGGTGGAAATCACTGATAAGAGGAAGTCTCAAGTCACTTCTCGGCTGTCGGCGTTCTTAGCAGCTTTGTTTGAGAAGGTTCCTATGATTTCTGCCAGCAAATTGCCTCTTTTGCCGCCTCAACCAGGTTTTTCTGGGGGTGTGCATGGTGGTCCTGAAGAACCGGGTCAGGTTGACGTTGTCCCAGAGGGGGCAGTGGATTCTCCATTGGGGTTTGAGCATCAGCCAGACAAGATGAATGTGTTTTAGGATTTGGTGGAATCAGGCTATACTCGCTCCGAAGCCAAGGAGGTGTTGGTCTCACCAGATGTTCCGAAAGGGCTAGATTTGTTGCATCAGGCCACAGAGTCTGTTGGTACTGATCCATCACTAGTTTCAGTGGGTAAGAAATTCACTTTTAGCAAGAAAAGAAAATTGGATGTGGATTCATCTGCGATCCAAGCTGTGGTAAAGACGATGGACTTTACTCCTGTTAAGTCAAATCAGTGGGATTCCGTTTTAGTCATAGCCAAGGAAGCAGAACAGAGTGTTCAGAGTGGAGAGTTGCAGGATGTGCTCTGGTCTTTGACTAAGGTCCAAGAGTATGTTCGGAAGCAGGAGAATAGTATTGCAGATTGGAAACACCAGGTTTGGGTAATCCAGGAGCAGTCGAGATCAAAAGCTACTTATCAGCTTAAAGTCCAACATCAGGAGGAGGAGTTAGTGAAAACTAAGATGTTGTTAGTTCAGGCTCAGGAGGCAGTGGTTAAAGAGAAAGACCAGGTAGCAGAGTGTCAGAGAAATTTGGTGAAGACAAAGATGTCGTTGGGATTGTTTGAAGAATGGACAAATCAATTACAGGAGAAGATGCATATGGAGTTGGCTGTATTGTCTGAGCAAAATGTGGGTTTGCAGGTGGAGAATCAGATGTTAGCCCAACGTATTCAACCATTGTTGGCTATTGAAAGACAGATGTTATCTCAGAGTAATGAAGATGTGGAGGGAGTGTTAGTTTCAGAGTCTGATTTAGCAGTGATTAGGCGGAGCTTAACTGAGGTGGGAGTCAAGCTGTGGCAAGGTATCCGAGATCGGATTGAAGTCTGGGTGATGAAGCCATTTAATACATTAAGTGGAGCTTTCATTTCTGAATCTGAGCAGATATTGTTGGATCAGGTAGCAGGTTTACAGTCTGAAAAGGATGCTTTGATGTTGAAATTGTTGGAGTTTGAGAAGCAAGTTCAAGCCATGTGTTTTATGGAGTTGCCTAATGAGGGACAGTTGGATACAGAGCAGGCTACTGTGGGGGATCATGGACAAACTGTGGAGATTATGTCGGAGGTTGAAAAGGAAGCAGTTGGCCAGGCTGAAGTCATTCAGATGGTGTCATAGGATATAATGCCTGCAGATCAGATTGCTGTTCCAGTCGTCAATCTGGAGCCGGTGGAAGATTCAAAGACTAAAGATGATCCGCCGAAGCCGTTGGAGCCAGTGGTGTTACCTCAGTAATTTATGCGTTTTTCTAGTGTTTTAGGAATTCTAGTTTAGTAGGATTTTGCTTTCAGTTTGCAGTTGTGTTTTCTTTTTGAAGCAATGTAAAGACAATGGATGGTTTGATCAGGGATTTATGGGTCCGAGTCGGGTTTTCTTGAAAACCCAACCACCGGGCTGTGCCATGTGTTAGGGGTTAACTTTACCTAAGTTGGAATATCCGCATTCTATGTATGTGAATGATCCTTTTGGGTAGTTGCTTAGGAATTCGTGAGAAGGGAGAGATATGAAGAGATGTAGTTAGTTGATCATGAGAAGGCGCATAACGGATATTCAGAATTGTAGAAGATGAAGAAGCGAAAATGTAATCCCTTACATGATTATGACATGAATGAATTCTGATCATCTGTTCAGGGTTATTGTGTGTAGCGGATTTTCTGTATGATGTTTTGTATTCCGTTTTGCTGTTATGATTTTCTGCTAAAGGGAATGTCTTTGTGCTAGTGTTTGTTCTTTTATGAGATTTCCATTACCAAGTATCAGGCATTTAGTGCCCAGATACAATAAGCTACAAGCTATGGAGAAGCTTAAGCTTGAATCCACTACCACACAAAGCCTAATAGAGAATCCACAAGCATCAACAAAGAAGCATGCACACTAGAGAATAGAGATGAGAAGAGAGAAAAACATCATCTCATTGCATTGAATAGAAGAGCATTGCTTATACAATAGTGTAGATGGGGAGAGAGAAGAGCTTGCACCTCTATGAACAAGAGGGAGAGCTAGTCTCAAGAGAGCTCAAATATGAGTGTAGCCCAAAGTGTCCATAAGCTCTCAAATGAGCCACTTTTTATACTAAAACTCCTAAAACTCCCAAAACTTCCCATGTGGGATTATTCTCAAGCCCACTCCCACACTCACCTACAACTTGGAACTTTTTACAAGAGCCCTAAATAAGAATGTCAAGTCTCTTGTTTTCCTGCTTGCATCTTTGTGTTGCATCCTTGCATTGATCACCACTCGTCACGCAACACTCCCCCCTTCCTATTTTGCACACGTCCTCGAGCGCGTAGATGCCAAGGAAGAGTAGAATCTCCAGTGTGTACCTGTGCAAGCAAAACGATAGGTGGTTTGTGTGTTCTTTTTTTTTTTTGGCAACAAAAGTACTGACAGACAATAACAAAACAAGCAATTTTACTGAATAAGACATGGCAATAAACGTCCAATTAGCTAGAGGAAGGAAGCATTGAAGCAGTGTAGAGATTGAATAGGTTTGTTCAAGCCTTAATAATTACTACCTGCAGCTAACTAAAGTAAAGAATGTTTTATGCCAAATGTATTGTTCTTTTCCTAGAAGGCAAAAGACAACAGTTAATCGAGGGACTATCGAGTAGTATACCTAGCCTATGCTAAGTCAAAGATGTCGGTTCAACACTAATAAATCTAACATAATTATGTATTGGCAGACTCTTGATATTGCTTAGTGTTAAGGTTTATTATTTTAAGCACAACGACGACCATCCTGGATTAGACAAGCATTTCTCTTGGTGCCTTTCTGTCCTCTTTTTTTTTTCCCTTTCTTTCTTTCTTTCTTTTTGGACAGGGCTTTCTTCAAGAGTATGTTTGCGCACCCGCGGTATGGCTATTCCTTTTGCTACACAAGGCATTGTCTGGGAAAGGTATAGACCTCCCTCGCCTACCATTGGTCTGGGAAAGGTATAGACCTCCCTCGCCTACCATGAATAACAAGGCAATAGGCCACAAACATATACACTTTTCTTTTATATTTGTCATGCCAATTTTTGTTATGGAAGGTTTATTAGATTGTCCCTAAGCAATGTCCTAGTAAGGGCAAGATATCCACTGACGGTCCTATGATTAATTTAGTCTCTTTGTCCTAGGTCTGGAACTCTACCTTTAGCACAAAACACTAATTGCTTTGTATTGCTAAACAGGTAAAAATAATTACGATCAAACTTACACTATCAAGTCTAAAGCTACTAAAATGCTATCCCTACTCTAGACCAAAGGAGATGCATATTGCCATTCTTAGTAAAGTGAAATTTATAAACAATCAAGCAACAAGAAAAATACAGAAAACACTAGAGATTGGCATGAGTTCACCTGTTTCTATTAAAGCGCTGGTTGTTGAAGAATTGTTTGTACTTGATTGTATGACTGTCAGTTGCAGTACTGAAGCGGAAGATGTAGTTTGGTGCTTGTATCTGTTTTATTCTGAGAAAACAAACTAAAGAGAAAGAAAATTAAAAAGACAAAAAATAAAAAACATTGGAGCTAAACACCAGATTTGGCCGAGGGGAAAAACCCAATGGGAAAAAGTGCCCTGGCTTCTAGTTCTTATTAAGAGAGTACAAGTGCTAGTCTTGCACTGGGGGTGGAATTTGATTGGGGAAAGAGTAGAATGCCAACGACATTCCAAATAGTTGTAGTTGTAGGAAGAACGCTCTTTCCTTGATAGTCACAGAGTCTACTTGTGTAGGAGCCTGATTGAAAGTTGTCGGCTTTGTAAGACAAACTTTGACATTGCTTGTGTTTTGAGGAATAGACTCTGAGCTTGATTCGGTTGCAATGTCCTCCTTCTGATGTGTTGCCTCTAAGATAGAAGTGGGTAAAGGTACCCACTTGCCTTTTTCTTCCCATGTCAGTTTGGAGTATCCCTTCTTGTTTGAGACCTTCTGATGATGTCCGATTGATGCGTCAGCTTATGTTTCCACCTGGACTCTTTCAGGCTTGGTAAGGCGTGGTTTCCAGTATTGATTTGGTTTCTGTAAGTGAGGTGGTATTGACTGCTTTTGTTCTTGAGTAGATTCAGGAACATAATTATGTTTTGCTGCAGTAGTCCCAGCATTCTTTTTGGTAGCCACAAGGTAGTAGCACCCTCGTAGTAGCCTTGTGCTTGCAGAACCTTCTTTGGGATCCACCGTTGTTGAGTGGTTTTGTTGGAGGTGGAACTGTTGGTTTTGGTGAACCTCCTCTTTAGCTTTGTATTCCTTGGATATTCCTTGGCAGCATTGGGTCTTGCCTTGCGAGCTGCTTCAGGTAACCAGATTTGAATTCTATGTGCTTCCCCCTTCCGTAGCCTTGTGCATATAAGAGAGATGTTGGCACATGCCATCCTTGTGTCTTGCCTTGCGAGCTGCTTCAGGTAACCAGATTTGAATTCTATGTGCTTCCCCCTTCCGTAGCCTTGTGCATATAAGAGAGATGTTGGCACATGCCATCCTTGTGTATTGTCATTGTCATTATTCACCCAAATCATTGGATCTTTTGAGGATGTCTCTATCACAGTAGGGGATACTTCCTCTACAAATACCATATCTCCTAGCAATAATGATTTGTTTGCTTCATACCTAGGGGCTTCTTGAGGTTCCTCTGCATAGATCGGTCTTAGCATTCTTACGGGAATAATGTCATACCCATCTGGATCACAGAACTGTGTTTGCCTTGGCAATGCACAAGTGTCTATGGTAGCTAAAACATGGTTCCATTCTAAGGGATCTATCAAGTTCTGAGGAAAAGGTATTGGGATATACGCCTCATCCGTCACACTTCTGTCTATGGTAACATTTCTAGTTTGCAAGTCTCGACAAGATGCTCCACAGATCCGTAGATCAGCTCTTCCTTCAGACATAGTTGCTCCCGATGCTTCTGAAGAAGCCGAATCAAACTCATCCATAGGAGAGTGCGTCACATCTCGATAAGCATGGTTTTTCAGATTCACCCTCGTGGTTACATTTTCATGTCTGAGGTACAAGTAATTGTAACCCCAGTCTTGAATCATTTTGAATTGGCGCATGAATGGCCTTCCTAGGATCACTTCGTAATTTGTGTTCTTGCCAAAGTCCACGATAGCAAAGGTATGTCCGTACTCAATGCCACAAGACTTGACTATAACGTTCTCAAGCAATCCTATGGGACTCTCTAGATTTTCGTCTGCCAATTGCAAACTCATCCTTGTACTTCTAATTGCAGGTTTTCCCCACATTTCCCATAAAGTTTTTGTTGCTATACTCACCCCTTCTCTGCTATCTAGAATAGCTATAGATTCAATCTTATTGATCTCCACAAGAAGCGTAGTATTTCCTTTGTCGTCTTCACAATGCTTACCAAATTTGTTCACAGGAACCGGAATTGTTTGCTTAAGTATTAGCTCAGAAGCCTTTGCCTTCAATATCTCCTTAACCTGGATGTTCTGGTTCCACAATCCTTGCTCAGTTAATTGTGTAGCCACTTCTCCCCACAATCTTGGCCTAAGCTTTAAGAACTCTGCGAGTGGAATGGTACACATAACTGGTGCCGACATTAAAGCTTGTAAACTCCCTATGTCTCGTTCCTGATGAGGTTGTCGTGTCATTGATGGTACTCGCATGATTTGGCTATGTGCTTCGTACAATCCTAAATATGAGGGCAGTGTCTCGCATGTGAGCTTGTTGCTCTAAGCTGAGACAACAGTCTGAGCATCATCTGGTAGAGATAAGCATCTAATTCTTGAACCCTTTGATTCGAGAATTCTACTATAGATAACGGTGGTGACTTGTCAGAAGATACTAGATCCTCAACTTGTTTTTGCACCGCTTCCCACATCTCCCTTGCTACTGCTTCCTCTATTTCAGGAATTTCATCTCCAAAATCCACGGTAGTCAATGGTCTTGACTCGTTTGCATTGGTATGAGGTAAATCATCTCCTTCAGGCATTTCTGGGAAATGTAGAGATACAAATTCACTTCCCTTTTCCATGCTTGGCGTGGCTTCTGGTATTGTCTTTAAATTAGGCTTCAGAGAAGTAGGTCCTCTTGCGTACATAGGTGGTGGGCCGTCTATTAGAGTCTGAGTATCCCTAATGAACTGCTTAGGAAAGGCAAGTTGATTGTCTCTTCACGAGGGTTGGGATATTCTTGCAGCTTCTTAGGCAACTCGGTCAGAGCTCTGATCCTACTATTATACGCTTGAAGCGCTGCATCTAAAGGCTCGTACACCTTGTCCACCTCCTGAGCTTTCCTCAGACTCGGATGCTTTTCCATTTTGCTCATTTTGAGTGTTCTCTCTGATTTGTTTCGTTTTCAACATTCCTTCTAGCTCTTTTGGGATAGAGTTTCCTCCATCAGAGCTCTTCTGCTCCTTCAACTTTTTACTCCCCTTGCTGCGTGGTTTACGTCGAGTTGATTTCTTTCTCTCTTTTCCATCTTTGGATAGAACTTTAATCTCAAAGGGTTTCTCAACAACCTCTTTGACATTCTTTTGCGCTTGGGCTCTAGTCACTACTCTTAGCGACACTAGTTCATTCTCCTCCTCAGATGTCGTGGTGGGTGATGGAATCACTTGAACATAGTTGAGGGGCGCTTTAGCTTTTTGTGCTGCCGGATCCGCAGGCTTCAACAAGCAATCCTTTGGTAGATGGTCAATGCTACACCCTTGGCAAAACCTCTCTATAGGTGGAAACGTAGATGTTGTGCCTATGTTAGCTAAGAGGGGTTGTTTCTTGTTTGGACATTCTCTCGCCCAATGTGGTCCACCACATTCGTAGCATGGTCCTATTTGTTGCGTGGGGTATAGTCTCTTTGTAGGATATGGTCCTGGATAACCTTGAGTCTTGGTTGGCTGAGATCCTATAAGCATCAAAGAGCTTGGGTCTCCATTAAAGTCATGAACTAGGCTTGGTCTGGTTGGGTTCTCAAAGTAGGGTTCGACAAGAGGATGCTCCATTTCGATGTAGCATGGTTTAGAGCTAACCATCTCCATACCTAATTCAGGATTCTCATATTCCACATATCTAAAGGAAGCTGTGCCAAGTGGAGGAGGTTGAGCTCCTAGCACCGGCCGTGCTTGCTCTTGAGCAACTAAGGTTCTCTCATGGTTCACAACTTGCTATCAAGGTGCAGAGTTGTTTGCTTGTTCCCTTTGTATCCTTGCAATGTGATTGCAGAGTCCGAAGTCACATGTGTGTAGTTCCATTTACAAAGCTGGCACCACTTCTTTGTTGGTTGATTGCCAACCAATGGTGAGAAGGTTGGGCACTGCTCGGTTTTATGGCTACCTCCACATCCTCCACAGATGTAAGGGCCTGTAGGTACAGTATGCATGTATGATGGTTGGGGTCGGGGTAGGAAGGTCTGTAGTATTGCCCGATATTTTTCAATACGTTTATCATCCGGATGACTATCTTGGTTTCCCATGCCAGTCATGTCAAAGTTGTCATCATAATCCATGGCATCTATGCAACACTCATTGAAGATGACATGCTTCTTTGCGTACAAGTGAGCGTGAAGCGTCTTGTTTCGTAAGCCTTCCAGGAAGATAGAAATTAATCTCCCTTGGCTTGGCTTCTCATCGTCACGGCATCGATTGATGTATTGCGTTAGCCTATTTACGTAATCTCGCACAGATTCTTGATCTTTTTGCTTAAAAGCGTAAATTTGACCTACCGCATTGTGCTTAATTCCCATTTTTGAAAATGCAGCTATAAAGCTCTTTTCCAGCCCATTGAAAGATTGCTTTGCCTCAGGCTCTAAAGTCTGAAACCATGATAAAGACTTACTCTCTAGCGTCAAGCCAAATCCTTCGATTTGTGTATGCGTATCCGTGACTTGCTCCGCATGTATAGCTTGCTTAAAAGATACTATATGGTCATATGGGTCTCCGGATCCGTCAT
This sequence comes from Cibotium barometz, assembly GCF_041138505.1. Lineage (NCBI taxonomy): Eukaryota > Viridiplantae > Streptophyta > Polypodiopsida > Cyatheales > Cibotiaceae > Cibotium > Cibotium barometz. The sequence goes on along the minus strand of NC_141046.1, from coordinate 62,798,081 downwards.
ACTTCTTGACAAGCTTTTGCAGTGCAGATGGTCTCACTTTTCTAGAACATCGTCATGTCTCCTATATGAGTCTCGGCCTCTAAATCTAGGCTCTTCAAATGTCAGTTCACTTGGTCTATGGGGTTCTCTTGGAGGTACATAGCCATTTGCTCGTGGTCTTTCTTCTCCCCTAGATTCTCTAATAGCCCCGGGTCTCCTCGTAGGATCAATCGTTGGAAAGACTGGTCCTTTAGCAGTTGTTCGCATGGAAGGTGCTGGTTGAGCCACGCTTGGGGTTCTAGCCCCATGGTGGTGCTAGTGTTTATCCTCGAAAGGTAGATTCATTTAGACGTGCCGTGTCTAAGGTAGACACCTCAGTGAAAAGGGGCCTTCCTTTCAATGTCATTTCCCTAACCTCTGGCCATTCAAGGATTCTAAAGTCGTTCCCCCATCTATCATGAACACACTTAGTGAAACCTTCTAGATGCTCTACAATTATTGTATGCGTGATTGGAAGCTCTAAGCTCGGGTACTTAGTGGTTACATAGTAGGTTTCTTCCACATCCCTATACACCTCTTTAATTGGGTCGTCTTGCAAATGACTCGTTTACGTCCATTGAAATATCACTCTCGGTTCTTGAGAGGCTCTCTGTTTGAGACTCCGAAGATGTCTCGAGAATGCTCTCCAAGTTTGAGTGCCGCTCCCTTGAGTGGTTACCCTAGATGGTGCACTAGTGTTATGTCCCTCTAGTATGGTTCCCGAGTGTAGATGCATACGCTATTTTTTGCACGTTGCCGTGTCCAGTTTTAAACCCTACCTAACCACCACAAATGCAACTATCATGAATAGGTGTGTAAATACATATTTTATTTTTTTATTTTTTATTTTTTATTTATTTTATTTTTTACTAATTACACAAAAATACTAATTATGCACAAAATTACAAAAATTTTAAAAAAAATGCAAGTTACACTAATTATGCAAAAAAAAATTATTGAAAATTAAAAAAATGCAGATTATGCAAAAAATGTGGACTCAAAATAAAACACATACTTTACAGAAAGTTTTTTTAATTATTATTTTTTAATTGTTTTATTGTTTTATTTTTATTTTTATTTTTTTAAAAATGTATAAAACATGGAAATTTGTATGCGGGAATAGCAGTTTTTTTAAAAAAAATTAAAGATTAACAGAAAAACAAAACAAAAAATAAAAAAAATAAAAAATAAAAAATAAAAATACTAACCTTATCTTCGCAACCGGCGAATCGTCAACCTTATCTTTCTCTTCCTCTGCGGCTCCTCGCTTTCTCTACAGCCACTCGATGAACTCGCCGCCTTATCTAGCCGGCCACCTCTCCTTCACGTGCCTCCTCGCCTTCTTTTTCGGCCAGCTCACCACCGCCTCCCTCTTCTTCGCTTTCTCAGCTGCAGCAGCCGCCCTAGCTGCACAGGCCTACGCCACCTCCTTCGCCCGTGCCTAGTTTATCGCGGGCGGGGTCGGCTCGCTTTCTTTTCCTGCGCCACCTTAGGTGCAGCCGCCCTCTCTCTTTGGAGCAGAGAGTTCACATAGGAGAGGGTCAGCGAGGCAGCGTGGCAATGGCGATCACTGCCTGTGCTTGCCAGAGCAGCCTGAAGTGCCTGGATGTTTTGATGAAGATCTTCGTGCAATTGAGCCCTGCGTCTAACTGTAGAGATGGCCCTCTCTGTCGGATCCCGTCGCCCGCCCCTGCCTTTCGCGAATATGTAGTTTTGCCGCCTTCTTCTCTGCTGCCTTCATCGGCCAGTAGCCCCGCCTTCACTTTCGCTGGCGCCACCGCCACCTTTCCTTCGCACCGGGCCTCTGCTGCAGTCACCTTCTTTTCCTTCGCTTTCTTTGCCTTCAGCATCCAGTTGGCTCCTCCGCAACGACTCCTTCCTCCTCCTCTGCCCGCTCTGGAGCTTCTTTGCTTCGGCCTTCAGCGGCCACCTAACCAGCTGACCCCGCCAGCCGCCGCCGCCTTGGCTTCTGCGCTGGCCACTCTGTAGCTGGAGCCGCCCTCCTTGCGGCCACTTCGCGGCCCCTTCACCTTCTTCTCCCCGCTCTCTCTTCAGCCTTCGCCCTCTTCACGCCTCTTTCTCTGCTGCGTTCAGCGGCCTGCCAGCCACCTTTGCATTCGCTTCCTCGGTCCCTTCATAGTTGCCTGCCTTCAACGGCCTCCACTTGACCTTCTGACGCCCATGTCAACAATACATGGGCCCACTCCTTCGCCAGCTTCGTGGCCCTTCAGCCAGTGAGCGCCTCAGCTAGTCCCCATTTCCAGCACTTGTTGCTGTCCGACACCCTTTCTTCTTCACCACCACAACCTCCGCCTCCTTTTCAACAATCTCGGCACTAGTGCTTGCCTCTCATAGTAGAGCCACTAATCAAGAAGAATCGTGTAACTTGGCTCCCTAATTATATAATGCATTTGGATTCTAGATTTGATGAATTAATGTTGATCTCCACATTGCAGTTTCGTTGAAAAAAAACAAAAATAAATAAACCCCCTGCGGCCTTATCCGCGCCTCTCCTCCTTATTCACTAATCTACTTTTTATCTTCTAATCACTCCGAGATTCCACACTCGTGCTAACCCTAAACCTAAAAACAAAAAGAATTAGTGGTAGTAATGCAAGCTTCTCAACCGATTTTGAGTCTTCTCCCCGCCGCGGCAGCGGCGCCAATGGAGAGACGGAAGACTCTCTCACTTGTAGCATGAGTAGTATGATCCGTGTGTAGCTCAATCCAATGGGATTTGCATCCCTTTCGGAGCTAGGGATTCAACCCGTACCGGTGCACGAAAGCTTATCCACGAATGGAGAAGATGCTATGAACACCACTACCTTGACATAGACTCTACACACACAAGCTCAATCTTGCCATAGCTCATTCACTCATCATCCCACTCATTCATACATCCAATACAAGAAGAAAGCTAAGCTAATGCATACACAAGCTCAAAGCATCCTTCATTCTCAAGCACTTACTTCCCTAGCATGCACACAAACCTTGAAGCTTAATGGAACTTGAAAGAAACATGCATTCTCATTCACTACTCAAGCAATGCCTTGTCCATGGATAAGCTACAAGCTATGGAGAAGCTTAAGCTTGAATCCACTACCACACAAAGCCTAATAGAGAATCCACAAGCATCAACAAAGAAGCATGCACACTAGAGAATAGAGATGAGAAGAGAGAAAAACATCATCTCATTGCATTGAATAGAAGAGCATTGCTCATACAATAGTGTAGATGGGGAGAGAGAAGAGCTTGCACCTCTATGAACAAGAGGGAGAGCTAGTCTCAAGAGAGCTCAAATATGAGTGTAGCCCAAAGTGTCCATAAGCTCTCAAATGAGCCACTTTTTATACTAAAACTCCTAAAACTCCCAAAACTTCCCATGTGGGATTATTCTCAAGCCCACTTCCACACTCACCTACAACTTAGAACTTTTTACAAGAGCCCTAAATAAGAATGTCAAGTCTCTTGTTTTCCTGCTTGCATCTTTGTGTTGCATCCTTGCATTGATCACCACTCGTCACGCAACACTCCCCCCTTCCTATTTTGCACACGTCCTCGAACGCGTAGATGCCAAGGAAGAGTAGAATCTCCAGTGTGTACCTGTGCAAGCAAAACGATAGGTGGTTTGTGTGTTCTTTTTTTTTTGGCAACAAAAGTACTGACAGACAATAACGAAACAAGCAATTTTACTGAATAAGACATGGCAATAAACGTCCAATTAGCTAGAGGAAGGAAGCATTGAAGCAGTGTAGAGATTGAATAGGTTTGTTCAAGCCTTAATAATTACTACCTGCAGCTAACTAAAGTAAAGAATGTTTTATGCCAAATGTATTGTTCTTTTCCTAGAAGGCAAAAGACAACAGTTAATCGAGGGACTATCAAGTAGTATACCTAGCCTATGCTAAGTCAAAGATGTCGGTTCAACACTAATAAATCTAACATAATTATGTATTGGCAGACTCTTGATATTGCTTAGTGTTAAGGTTTATTATTTTAAGCACAACGACGACCATCCTGGATTAGACAAGCATTTCTCTTGGTGCCTTTCTGTCCTCTTTTTTTTTCCCTTTCTTTCTTTCTTTCTTTTTGGACAGGGCTTTCTTCAAGAGTATGTTTGCGCACCCGCGGTATGGCTATTCCTTTTGCTACACAAGGCATTGTCTGGGAAAGGTATAGACCTCCCTCGCCTACCATTGGTCTGGGAAAGGTATAGACCTCCCTCGCCTACCATGAATAACAAGGCAATAGGCCACAAACATATACACTTTTCTTTTATATTTGTCATGCCAATTTTTGTTATGGAAGGTTGTCCCTAAGCAATGTCCTAGTAAGGGCAAGATATCCACTGACGGTCCTATGATTAATTTAGTCTCTTTGTCCTAGGTCTGGAACTCTACCTTTAGCACAAAACACTAATTGCTTTGTATTGCTAAACAGGTAAAAATAATTACGATCAAACTTACACTATCAAGTCTAAAGCTACTAAAATGCTATCCCTACTCTAGACCAAAGGAGATGCATATTGCCATTCTTAGTAAAGTGAAATTTATAAACAATCAAGCAACAAGAAAAATACAAAAAACACTAGAGATTGGCATGAGTTCACCTGTTTCTATTAAAGCGCTGGTTGTTGAAGAATTGTTTGTACTTGATTGTATGACTGTTAGTTGCGGTACTGAAGCGGAAGATGTAGTTTGGTGCTTGTATCTGTTTTATTCTGAGAAAACAAACTAAAGAGAAAGAAAATTAAAAAGACAAAAAATAAAAAACATTGGAGCTAAACACCAGATTTGGCCGAGGGGAAAAACCCAATGGGAAAAAGTGCCCTGGCTTCTAGTTCTTATTAAGAGAGTACAAGTGCTAGTCTTGCACTGGGGGTGGAATTTGATTAGGGAAAGAGTAGAATGCCGACGACATTCCAAATAGTTGGAGTTGTAGGAAGAACGCTCTTTCCTTGATAGTCATGGAGTCTACTTGTGTAGGAGCCTGATTGAAAGTTGTCGGCTTTGTAAGACAAACTTTGACATTGCTTGTGTTTTGAGGAATAGACTCTGAGCTTGATTCGGTTGCAATGTCCTCCTTCTGATGTGTTGCCTCTAAGATAGAAGTGGGTAAAGGTACGATTGATGCGTCAGCTTATGTTTCCACCTGGACTCTTTCAGGCTTGGTAAGGCGTGGTTTCCAGTATTGATTTGGTTTCTGTAAGTGAGGTGGTATTGACTGCTTTTGTTCTTGAGTAGATTCAGGAACATAATTATGTTTTGCTGCAGTAGTCCCAGCATTCTTTTTTGGTAGCCACAAGGTAGTAGCACCCTCGTAGTAGCCTTGTGCTTGCAGAACCTTCTTTGGGATCCACCGTTGTTTATTGAGTGGTTTTGTTGGAGGTGGAACTGTTGGTTTTGGTGAACCTCCTCTTTAGCTTTGTATTCCTTGGATGTTCCTTGGCAGCATTGGGTCTTGCCTTGCGAGCTGCTTCAGGTAACCAGATTTGAATTCTATGTGCTTCCCCCCTTCCGTAGCCTTGTGCATATAAGAGAGATGTTGGCACATGCCATCCTTGTGTATTGTCATTGTCATTATTCACCCAAATCATTGGATCTTTTGAGGATGTCTCTATCACAGTAGGGGATACTTCCTCTGCTTCATACCTAGGGGCTTCTTGAGGTTCCTCTGCATAGATCGGTCTTAGCATTCTTACGGGAATAATGTCATACCCATCTGGATCACAGAACTGTGTTTGCCTTGGCAATGCACAAGTGTCTATGGTAGCTAAAACATGGTTCCATTCTAAGGGATCTATCAAGCTCTGAGGAAAAGGTATTGGGATATACGCCTCATCCGTCACACTTCTGTCTATGGTAACATTTCTAGTTTGCAAGTCTCGACAAGATGCTCCACAGATCCGTAGATCAGCTCTTCCTTTAGACATAGTTGCTCCCGATGCTTCTGAAGAAGCGGAATCAAACTCATCCACAGGAGAGTGCGTCACATCTCGATAAGCATGGTTTTTCAGATTCACCCTCGTGGTTACATTTTCATGTCTGAGGTACAAGTAATTGTAACCCCAGTCTTGAATCATTTTGAATTGGCGCATGAATGGCCTTCCTAGGATCACTTCGTAATTTGTGTTCTTGCCAAAGTCCATGATAGCAAAGGTATGTCCGTACTCAATGCCACAAGACTTGACTATAACGTTCTCAAACAATCCTATGGGACTCTCTAGATTTTCGTCTGCCAATTGCAAACTCATCCTTGTACTTCTAATTGCAGGTTTTTCCCACATTTCCCATAAAGTTTTTGTTGCTATACTCACCCCTGCTCTGCTATCTAGAATAGCTATAGATTCAATCTTATTGATCTCCACAAGAAGCGTAGTATTTCCTTCGTCGTCTTCACAATGCTTACCAAATTTGTTCACAGGAACCGGAATTGTTTGCTTAAGTATTAGCTCAGAAGCCTTTGCCTTCAACATCTCCTTAACCTGGATGTTCTGGTTCCACAATCCTTGCTCAGTTAATTGTGTAGCCACTTCTCCCCACAATCTTGGCCTAAGCTTTAAGAACTCTGCGAGTGGAATGGTACACATAACTGGTGCCGACATTAAAGCTTGTAAACTCCCTATGTCTCGTTCCTGATGAGGTTGTCGTGTCATTGATGGTACTCGCATGATTTGGCTATGTGCTTCGTACAATCCTAAATATGAGGGCAGTGTCTCGCATGTGAGCTTGTTGCTCTAAGCTGAGACAACAGTCTGAGCATCATCTGGTAGAGATAAGCATCTAATTCTTGAACCCTTTGATTCGAGAATTCTACTATAGATAACGGTGGTGACTTGTCAGAAGATACTAGATCCTCAACTTGTTTTTGCACCGCTTCCCACATCTCCCTTGCTACTGCTTCCTCTATTTCAGGAATTTCATCTCCAAAATCCACGGTAGTCAATGGTTTTGACTCGTTTGCATTGGTATGAGGTAAATCATCTCCTTCAGGCATTTCTGGGAAATGTAGAGATACAAATTCACTTCCCTTTTCCATGCTTGGCGTGGCTTCTGGTATTGTCTTTAAATTAGGCTTCAGAGAAGCAGGTCCTCTTGCGTACATAGGTGGTGGGCCGTCTATTAGAGTCTGAGTATCCCTAATGAACTGCTTATGGATAGCCAAGTTGATTGTCTCTTCACTCACGAGGGTTGGGATATTCTTGCAGCTTCTTAGGCAACTCGGTCAGAGCTGTGATCCTACTATTATACGCTTGAAGCGCTGCATCTAAAGGCTCATACACCTTGTCCACAAGGACTGATCCTCCTGAGCTTTCCTCAGACTCGGATGCTTTTCCATTTTGCTCATTTTGAGTGCTCTCTCCGATTTGTTTCGTTTTCAACATTCCTTCTAGCTCTTTTGGGATAGAGTTTCCTCCATCAGAGCTCTTTTGCTCCTTCAACTTCTTACTCCCCTTGCTGCGTGGTTTACGTCGAGTTGATTTCTTTCTCTCTTTTCCATCTTTGGATAGAACCTTAATCTCAGAGGGTTTCTCAACAACCTCTTTGACATTCTTTTGCGCTTGGGCTTTAGTCACTACTCTTAGCGACACTAGTTCATTCTCCTCCTCAGATGTCGTGGTGGGTGATGGAATCACTTGAACATAGTTGAGGGGTGCTTTAGCTTTTTGTGCTGCCGGATCCGTAGCCTTCAACAAGCAATCCTTTGGTAGATGGTCAATGCTACACCCTTGGCAAAACCTCTCTATAGGTGGAAACGTAGATGTTGTGCCTATGTTAGCTAAGAGGGGTTGTTTCTTGTTTGGACATTCTCTCGCCCAATGTGGTCCACCACATTCGTAGCATGGTCCTGTTTGTTGCGTGGGGTATAGTCTCTTTGTAGGATATGGTCCTGGATAACCTTGAGTCTTGGTTGGCTGAGATCCTATAAGCATCAAAGAGCTTGGGTCTCCATTAAAGTCATGAACTAGGCTTGGTCCGGTTGGGTTCTCAAAGTAGGGTTCGACAAGAGGATGCTTCATTTCGATGTAGCATGGTTGAGAGCTAACCATCTCCATACCTAATTCAGGATTCTCATATTCCACATATCTAAAGGAAGCTGTGCCAGGTGGAGGAGGTTGAGCTCCTAGCACCGGCCGTGCTTGCTCTTGAGCAACTAAGGTTCTCTCATGGTTCACAACTTGCTGTCTAGGTGCAGAGTTGTTTGCTTGTTCCCTTTGTATCCTTGCAATGTGATTGCAGAGTCCGAAGTCACATGTGTGTAGTTCCATTTACAAAGCTGGCACCACTTCTTTGTTGGTTGATTGCCAACCAATGGTGAGAAGGTTGGGCACTGCTCGGTTTTATGGCTACCTCCACATCCTCCACAGACGTAAGGGCCTGTAGGTACAGTATGCATGTATGATGGTTGGGGTCGGGGTGTAGGAAGGTCTGTAGTATTGCCCCATCTTTTTCAATACTTTCTCGGCAATCTGATCTGGATTAACTAATGGCACACTAGAGTCAGAGCCCTTCCCAGAGCTACGTTTATCATCCGGATGACTATCTTGGTTTCCCATGCCAGTCATGTCAAAGTTGTCATCGTAATCCATGGCATCCATGCAACACTCATTGAAGATGACATGCTTCTTTGCGTACAAGTGAGCGTGAAGCGTCTTGTTTCGTAAGCCTCCCAGGAAGATAGAAATTAATCTCCCTTGGCTTGGCTTCTCATCGTCAGGGCATCGATTGATGTATTGAGTTAGCCTATTTACGTAATCTCGCAGAGATTCTTGATCTTTTTGCTTAAAAGCGTAAATTTGACCTACCGCATTGTGCTTAATTCCCATTTTTGAAAATGCAGCTATAGAGCTCTTTTCCAGCCCATTGAAAGATTGCTTTGCCTCAGGCTCTTGCCTCAGGCTCTAAAGTCTGAAACCATGATAAAGACTTACTCTCTAGCATCAAGCCAAATCCTTCGATTTGTGTATGCGTATCCGTGACTTGCTCCGCATGTATAGCTTGCTTAAAAGCTGCTATATGGTCATATGGGTCTCCGGATCCGTCATACTTCTTGACAAGCTTTTGCAGTACAGATGGTCTCACTTTTCTAGAACATCGTCATGTCTCCTATATGAGTCTCGGCCTCTAAATCTAGGCTCTTCAAATGTCAGTTCACTTGGTCTATGGGGTTCTCTTGGAGGTACATAGCCATTTGCTCCTGGTCTTTCTTCTCCCCTAGATTCTCTAATAGCCCCGGGTCTCCTCGTAGGATCAATCGTTGGAAAGACTGGTCCTTTAGCAATTGTTCGCATGGAAGGTGCTGGTCAAGCCACCCTTGGGGTTCTAGCCCATGGTGGTGCTAGTGTTTCTCCTCGAAAGGCAGATTCATTTGGACGTGCCGTGTCTAAGGTAGACACCTCAGTGAAAAGGGGCCTTCCTTTCAATGTCATTTCCCTAACCTCTGGCCATTCAAGGATTCTAAAGTCGTTCCCCCATCTATCATGAACACGCTTAGTGAAACCTTCTAGATGCTCTACAATTATTGTATGCATGACTGGAAGCTCTAAGCTCGGGTACTTAGTGGTTGCATAGTAGGTTTCTTCCACATCCCTATACACCTCTTTAATTGGGTCGTCTTGCAAATGACTCGTTTACGTCCATTGAAATATCACTCTCGGTTCTTGAGAGGCTCTCTGTTTGAGACTCCGAAGATGTCTCGAGAATGCTCTCCAAGCTTGAGTGCCGCTCCCTTGAGTGGTTACCCTAGATGGTGCACTAGTGTTATGTCCCCCTAGTATGGTTCCCGAGTGTAGATGCATACGCTATTTTTTGCACAATGCCGTGTCCAGTTTTAAACCCTACCTAACCACCAAATGCAACTATCATGAATAGGTGTGTAAATACATATTTTATTTTTTTATTTTTTATTTTTTATTTATTTTATTTTTTACTAATTACACAAAAATACTAATTGTGCACAAAATTACAAAAATTTAAAAAAAATGCAAGTTACACTAATTATGCAAAAAAATTTATTGAAAATTTAAAAAAAATGCAGATTATGCAAAAAATGTGGACTCAAAAGAAAACACATACTTTACAGAAAGTTTTTTTAATTATTATTATTATTATTATTTTATTTTTTATTTTTATTTTTAGTTTTTTTAAAAATGTATAAAACATGGAAATTTGTATGCGGGAATAGCAGTTTTTTTAAAAAAATTAAAGATTAACAGAAAAACAAAACAAAAAATAAAAAAAATAAAAAATAAAAAATAAAAATACTAACCTTACCTTCGCAACAACCGGCGAATCGTCAACCTTATCTTTCTCTTCCTCTGCGGCTCCTCGCTTTCTCTGCAGCCACTCAATGAACTCGCCGCCTTATCTAGCCGGCCACCTCTCCTTCACGTGCCTCCTCGCCTTCTTTTTCGGCCAGCTCACCACCGCCTCCCTCTTCTTCGCTTTCTCAGCTGCAGCCGCCCCAGCTGCACAGGCCTACGCCACCTCCTTTGCCCATGCCCGGTTTATCGCGCAGGCGGGGTCGGCTCGCTTTCTTTTCCTGCGCCGCCTTAGGTGCACCCGCCCTCTCTTCTTTGGAGCAGAGAGTTCACATAGGAGAGGGTCAGCGAGGCAGCGTGGCAATGGTGATCACTGCCTGTGCTTGCCAGAGCCTGAAGTGCCTGGATGTTTTGATGAAGATCTTCGTGCAGTTGAGCCCTGCGTCTAACTGTAGAGATGGCCCTCTCTGTCGGATCCCGTCGCCCGCTCCTGCCTTTCGCGAATATGTAGTTTTGCCGCCTTCTTCTCTGCTGCCTTCATCGGCCAGTAGCCCCGCCTTCACTTTCGCTGGCGCCACCGCCACCTTTCCTTCACTTTCGCTGGTGCCACCGCCACCTTTCCTTCGCACCGGGCCTCTGCTGCAGTCGCCTTCTTTTCCTTCGCTTTCTTTGCCTTCAACATCCAGTTGGCTCCTCCGCAACGACTCCTTCCTCCTCCTCTGCCCGCTCTGGAGCTTCTTTGCTTCGGCCTTCAGCGGCCACCTAACCAGCTGACCCCGCCAGCCCGTCGCCTTGGCTTCTTCGCCGGCCACTCTATAGCTGCAGCCGCCCTCCTTGCGGCCACTTCGCGGCCCCTTCACCTTCTTCTCCCCGCTCTCTCTTCAGCCTTCGCCCTCTTCACGCCTCTTTCTCTGCTGCGTTCAGCGGCCTGCCACACAGCCACCTTCGCATTCGCTTCCTCCGTCGATTCATAGTTGCCTGCCTTCAACGGCCTCCACTTGACCTTCTGACGCCCATGTCAACAATACATGGGCCCACTCCTTCGCCAGCTTTGTGGCCCTTCAGCGAGTGAGCGCCTCAGCCAGTGCCCATTTCCAGCACTTGTTGCTGTCCGACACCCTTTCTTCTTCACCACCACAACCTCCACCTCCTTTTCAACAATCTCGGCACTAGTGCTTGCCTCTCATAGCAGAGCCACTAATCAAGAAGATGTTGAAATTTGAGCAAAATGATGAGCTATGGTGGATCAAACACTAGAATCAGCATAATTAACAAAGTGATTAGCAAGTGATTAAGACGTAATTAGTGAATAATTAGCACATAGATTAATGTAGGCATGGATACTCAAAAACCAGCAAATTCTCATTAGGGCTATGCCTCAATTTATAGTGTTTACATCAAGCATCAAATCCCCTTAATTTCTCCATGATTCACTCCCTGAATATCTCCACCTCTTGCCTGATTCTCTCCACCTCTTCTCTTTTCCCTGAATATCTCCCAGAATAACTCCACACTCCTAAATTCCCTCATGCTACCCATTATTCTCTCCCAGTAGATTCTTCTAACCTTTTCACAGGTTCTTTCACAATTACATCTCCTCTTTTACAGCTTCTATCCAAGAGCTTGTTCCCACACACACCCTATTCACTTGTATATTTCAACACCTCCCGTCAAGTGAATAATCCTAACACACCTGGACCCTGTATCAAGTTTCCCTCTTACTTGATAGCCCGCAACCAGTGCCTCAAGTCCCTAAACTCCATAGTCCTTGACACTCTCTCTCTCTATGTGTCCAAGGCTACTATAAGTGCCCACGACCTTGACTAAAGTGCTCACACATACATCTACCACTTGGCCTACATCATCGGTGGCTCAGAGGTGGTTTTACTTTGTTGGGGCAGGTTACATTGGGTTGTGGGCTCTCTCTCTCTCTCTCTCTCAGAAAAGATGATCCGACTCCACTTCTCTTGGAGCCTCCATGAAGTTTGCCGATGTCGTTCCTTCTTCACTGGGTTTGCTGTAGCAGTCTCTCGCCATGTGTCCTGGCTTTCCACATTTGTGGCAAGTGAAGGTCCTCCCTCCTACTCTGCCTCTTCCTCGTCCTCGTCCTCGAGAGAATCCTCCTTGGGTGAAGAATGCTTTTTCCTCTCCTGCTGTTGAGTCGAGCTCTTTCTTCTCTTTGCCTCTGCTCTCTTGATCTAGTAGAGCTGCTTCTATCTCGTGTATCTTCAGTTCAGGTACATTCTTTAGTGTTGCTACAATGTTTTCATAATCTCCTTTGTCCACACTCTTCAAAAGTACAGCTAATGCTTCATCATCTTCTACCTTTTTGCCAATAGCTGCCAGCTGTTGCTTAATGCTTTTATATTTGTTCAAGTGTGTGATTAAAGGTTCACTTTCCTTCATGTCCAGTTTGTAGAATTGCATTAATAGATTTATCTTGGAATTTTTTGCTTGTGTACCAAATAATTTATTGAGTTCATCCCATGCATCTTTTGCCCACTGTATCCCTGTGATATGATGAATGATCTCATCATTTAAACTGAGTGCAATAAGCCCCAATGCTTTTTCATTCCTACTCTTCCACTCATTTTCCCCTCTCTCTGGGCATTCATCTCTCCCTTCAACTAATCCCCACAGATTTTTCCTCATCAGCAAATACATGGTTTTTGTTTGCCATGTATAAAACTGTTCTCCATTAAATTTGGCTATTTCCTGTGCTGAATTCATGGTGATGTGAAGGGGTCTTACCTCTTGATCCAAATTCAAGATTCAAGGGCAGTGTCTACCCTTTTACAACTCAATCTGGTGTTTAGTAGATGATTACAACAATTTTATCAGCATAAAATCACCAGAAATTACATTAAATTGAGAGTAACCGATTTGTACGAGATGGTTGGAGTATCAAACCAACTCCGATTTGCAATCTGAAGCTTCAGGGATCTGTATCAGATACCTAATGGTTAATTTGAACCCTCAATTGCACCAAAGTACAGTGATTAGCACTGATTAATCACTGATTAGCAAATTAATGCTCTGGTTTGTGTGCAGAAAACAGAGTATGCGGGGAGCCCAGATCTGGTGCCTTCCACTTCAAATGAGCTCAAATGCTTTCAAAGGCATCAATAGCAATGAGTCTAGTAGAGGATTAAGCCAAGAAACACAAGATTTGACCAAATAATGAAAGCTTAATCTCTGTTTTACCAAAGTCACCTGCAGATTTGATGAAGAGCTTTGATCTCTCTGTAGACTTGATGAAATTGATTTCTGTCTTCACCAGCTTGTAGAGCATGCTTGATTACCCTTTGTGCTAAGAGGAATTGAAGACATTTGAACTGAGCAAGTAGGAATCTTAATTCTCCTTCAGAAAAACGGCGCCCAGCAATTAGCGAAAATCAGCTCATCCTGACGGTGGTTTGCTGCGTGGAGTGGATGGGCTTGAAGCTAAGGACCTTAGCTAGCTTGTGTTAGAAGCACAAGACCTAATTTTAACTGTGCTAGATGCTAGAGACCCTCCACTGGCTGGGGGTGAAGGGGAAGAGTGAAAGCTTACTAAAAAATTGATTTTTTGCTAATTATTTTACTAATCCTAATTAATTCACTAATGGGCTCATAAATCTGGTTGATTCTAGGCATGGCTCTGATACCATGTTGAAATTTGAGCAAAATGATGAGCTATGGTGGATCAAACACTAGAATCAGCATAATTAACAAAGTGATTGGCAAGTGATTAAGACGTAATTAGTGAATAATTAGCACATAGATTAATGTAGGCATGGATACTCAAAAACCAGCAAATTCTCATTAGGGCTATGCCTCAATTTATAGTGTTTACATCAAGCATCAAATCCCCTTGATTTCTCCATGATTCACTCCCTGAATATCTCCACCTCTTGCCTGATTCTCTCCACCTCTTCTCTTTTCCCTGAATATCTCCCAGAATAACTCCACACTCCTAAATTCCCTCATGCTACCCATTATTCTCTCCCAGTAGATTCTTCTAACCTTTTCACAGGTTCTTTCACAATTACATCTCCTCTTTTACAGCTTCTATCCAAGAGCTTGTTCCCACACACACCCTATTCACTTGTATATTTCAACAGAAGAACCGTGTAACTTGGCTCCCTAATTATATAATGCATTTGGATTCTAGATTTGATGAATTAATGTTGATCTCCACATTGCAGTTTCGTTGAAAAAAAACAAAAATAAATAAACCCCCTGCGGCCTTATCCGCGCCTCTCCTCCTTATTCACTAATCTACTTTTTCTCTTCTAATCACTCCGAGATTCCACACTCGTGCTAACCCTAAACCTAAAAACAAAAAGAATTAGTGGTAGTAATGCAAGCTTCTCAACCGATTTTGAGTCTTCTCCCCGCCGCGGCAGCGGCGCCAATGGAGAGACGGAAGACTCTCTCACTTGTAGCATGAGTAGTATGATCCGTGTGTAGCTCAATCCAATGGGATTTGCATCCCTTTCGGAGCTAGGGATTCAACCCGTACCGGTGCACGAAAGCTTATCCACGAATGGAGAAGATGCTATGAACACCACTACCTTGACATAGACTCTACACACACAAGCTCAATCTTGCCATAGCTCATTCACTCATCATCCCACTCATTCATACATCCAATACAAGAAGAAAGCTAAGCTAATGCATACACAAGCTCAAAGCATCCTTCATTCTCAAGCACTTACTTCCCTAGCATGCACACAAACCTTGAAGCTTAATGGAACTTGAAAGAAACATGCATTCTCATTCACTACTCAAGCAATGCCTTGTCCATGGATAAGCTACAAGCTATGGAGAAGCTTAAGCTTGAATCCACTACCACACAAAGCCTAATAGAGAATCCACAAGCATCAACAAAGAAGCATGCACACTAGAGAATAGAGATGAGAAGAGAGAAAAACATCATCTCATTGCATTGAATAGAAGAGCATTGCTCATACAATAGTGTAGATGGGGAGAGAGAAGAGCTTGCACCTCTATGAACAAGAGGGAGAGCTAGTCTCAAGAGAGCTCAAATATGAGTGTAGCCCAAAGTGTCCATAAGCTCTCAAATGAGCCACTTTTTATACTAAAACTCCTAAAACTCCCAAAACTTCCCATGTGGGATTATTCTCAAGCCCACTCCCACACTCACCTACAACTTGGAACTTTTTACAAGAGCCCTAAATAAGAATGTCAAGTCTCTTGTTTTCCTGCTTGCATCTTTGTGTTGCATCCTTGCATTGATCACCACTCGTCACGCAACACTCCCCCCTTCCTATTTTGCACACGTCCTCGAGCGCGTAGATGCCAAGGAAGAGTAGAATCTCCAGTGTGTACCTGTGCAAGCAAAACGATAGGTGGTTTGTGTGTTCTTTTTTTTTTTGGCAACAAAAGTACTGACAGACAATAACGAAACAAGCAATTTTACTGAATAAGACATGGCAATAAACGTCCAATTAGCTAGAGGAAGGAAGCATTGAAGTAGTGTAGAGATTGAATAGGTTTGTTCAAGCCTTAATAATTACTACCTGCAGCTAACTAAAGTAAAGAATGTTTTATGCCAAATGTATTGTTCTTTTCCTAGAAGGCAAAAGACAACAGTTAATCGAGGGACTATCAAGTAGTATACCTAGCCTATGCTAAGTCAAAGATGTCGATTCAACACTAATAAATCTAACATAATTATGTATTGGCAGACTCTTGATATTGCTTAGTGTTAAGGTTTATTATTTTAAGCACAACGACGACCATCCTGGATTAGACAAGCATTTCTCTTGGTGCCTTTCTGTCCTCTTTTTTTTTTCCCTTTCTTTCTTTCTTTCTTTTTGGACAGGGCTTTCTTCAAGAGTATGTTTGCGCACCCGCGGTATGGCTATTCCTTTTGCTACACAAGGCATTGTCTGGGAAAGGTATAGACCTCCCTCGCCTACCATGAATAACAAGGCAATAGGCCACAAACATATACACTTTTCTTTTATATTTGTCATGCCAATTTTTGTTATGGAAGGTTTATTAGATTGTCCCCAAGCAATGTCCTAGTAAGGGCAAGATATCCACTGACGGTCCTATGATTAATTTAGTCTCTTTGTCCTAGGTCTGGAACTCTACCTTTAGCACAAAACACTAATTGCTTTGTATTGCTAAACAGGTAAAAATAATTACGATCAAACTTACACTATCAAGTCTAAAGCTACTAAAATGCTATCCCTACTCTAGACCAAAGGAGATGCATATTGCCATTCTTAGTAAAGTGAAATTTATAAACAATCAAGCAACAAGAAAAATACAGAAAACACTAGAGATTGGCATGAGTTCACCTGTTTCTATTAAAGCGCTGGTTGTTGAAGAATTGTTTGTACTTGATTGTATGACTGTCAGTTGCGGTACTGAAGCGGAAGATGTAGTTTGGTGCTTGTATCTGTTTTATTCTGAGAAAACAAACTAAAGAGAAAGAAAATTAAAAAGACAAAAAATAAAAAACATTGGAGCTAAACACCAGATTTGGCCGAGGGGAAAAACCCAATGGGAAAAAGTGCCCTGGCTTCTAGTTCTTATTAAGAGAGTACAAGTGCTAGTCTTGCACTGGGGGTGGAATTTGATTAGGGAAAGAGTAGAATGCCGACGACATTCCAAATAGTTGGAGTTGTAGGAAGAACGCTCTTTTTTTGATAGTCACAGAGTCTACTTGTGTAGGAGCCTGATTGAAAGTTGTCGGCTTTGTAAGACAAACTTTGACATTGCTTGTGTTTTGAGGAATAGACTCTGAGCTTGATTCGGTTGCAATGTCCTCCTTTTGATGTGTTGCCTCTAAGATAGAAGTGGGTAAAGGTACCCACTTGCCTTTTTCTTCCCATGTCAGTTTGGAGTATCCCTTCTTGTTTGAGACCTTCTGATGATGTCCGATTGATGCGTCAGCTTGTGTTTCCACCTGGACTCTTTCAGGCTTGGTAAGGCGTGGTTTCCAGTATTGATTTGGTTTCTGTAAGTGAGGTGGTATTGACTGCTTTTGTTCTTGAGTAGATTCAGGAACATAATTATGTTTTGCTGCAGTAGTCCCAGCATTCTTTTTTGGTAGCCACAAGGTAGTAGCACCCTCGTAGTAGCCTTGTGCTTGCAGAACCTTCTTTGGGATCCACCGTTGTTTATTGAGTGGTTTTGTTGGAGGTGGAACTGTTGGTTTTGGTGAACCTCCTCTTTAGCTTTGTATTCCTTGGATGTTCCTTGGCAGCATTGGGTCTTACCTTGCGAGCTGCTTCAGGTATCCAGATTTGAATTCTATGTGCTTCCCCCCTTCCGTAGCCTTGTGCATATAAGAGAGATGTTGGCACATGCCATCCTTGTGTATTGTCATTGTCATTATTCACCCAAATCATTGGATCTTTTGAGGATGTCTCTATCACACAGTAGGGGGTACTTCCTCTACAGATACCATATCTCCTAGCAATAATGATTTGTTTGCTTCATACCTAGGGGCTTCTTGAGGTTCCTCTGCATAGATCGGTCTTAGCATTCTTACGGGAATAATGTCATACCCATCTGGATCACAGAACTGTGTTTGCCTTGGCAATGCACAAGTGTCTATGGTAGCTAAAACATGGTTCCATTCTAAGGGATCTATCAAGTTCTGAGGAAAAGGTATTGGGATATACGCCTCATCCGTCACACTTCTGTCTATGGTAACATTTCTAGTTTGCAAGTCTCGACAAGATGCTCCACAGATCTGTAGATCAGCTCTTCCTTCACACATAGTTGCTCCCGATGCTTCTAAAGAAGCGGAATCAAACTCATCCACAGGAGAGTGCGTCACATCTCGATAAGCATGGTTTTTCAGATTCACCCTCGTGGTTACATTTTCATGTCTGAGGTACAAGTAATTGTAACCCCAGTCTTGAATCATTTTGAATTGGCGCATGAATGGCCTTCCTAGGATCACTTCGTAATTTGTGTTCTTGCCAAAGTCCACGATAGCAAAGGTATGTCCGTACTCAATGCCACAAGACTTGACTATAACGTTCTCAAGCAATCCTATGGGACTCTCTAGATTTTCGTCTGCCAATTGCAAACTCATCCTTGTACTTCTAATTGCAGGTTTTCCCCACATTTCCCATAAAGTTTTTGTTGCTATACTCACCCCTGCTCTGCTATCTAGAATAGCTATAGATTCAATCTTATCGATCTCCACAAGAAGCGTAGTATTTCCTTCGTCGTCTTCACAATGCTTACCAATTTGTTCACAGGAACCGGAATTGTTTGCTTAAGTATTAGCTCAGAAGCCTTTGCCTTCAACATCTCCTTAACCTGGATGTTCTGGTTCCACAATACTTGCTCAGTTAACTTGTGTAGCCACTTCTCCCCACAATCTTGGCCTAAGCTTTAAGAACTCTGCGAGTGGAATGGTACACGTAACTGGTGCCGACATTAAAGCTTGTAAACTCCCTATGTCTCATTCCTGATGAGGTTGTCGTGTCATTGATGGTACTCGCATGATTTGGCTATGTGCTTCGTACAGTCCTAAATATGAGGGCAGTGTCTCGCATGTGAGCTTGTTGCTCTGAGCTGAGACAACAGTCTGAGCATCATCTGGTAGAGATAAAGCATCTAATTCTTGAACCCTTTGATTCGAGAATTCTACTATAGATAACGGTGGTGACTTGTCAGAAGATGCTAGATCCTCAACTTGTTTTTGCACCGCTTCCCACATCTCCCTTGCTACTGCTTCCTCTATTTCAGGAATTTCATCTCCAAAATCCACGGTAGTCAATGGTTTTGACTCGTTTGCATTGGTATGAGGTAAATCATCTCCTTCAGGCATTTCTGGGGAAAATGTAGAGATACAAATTCACTTCCCTTTTCCATGCTTGGCGTGGCTTCTGGTATTGTCTTTAAATTAGGCTTCAGAGAAGCAGGTCCTCTTGCGTACATAGGTGGTGGGCCGTCTATTAGAGTCTGAGTATCCCTAATGAACTGCTTATGGATAGCCAAGTTGATTGTCTCTTCACTCACGAGGGTTGGGATATTCTTGCAGCTTCTTAGGCAACTCGGTCAGAGCTGTGATCCTACTATTATACGCTTGAAGCGCTACATCTAAAGGCTCATACACCTTGTCCACAAGGACTGATCCTCCTGAGCTTTCCTCAGACTCGGATGGTTTTCCATTTTGCTCATTTTGAGTGTTCTCTCCGATTTGTTTCGTTTTCAACATTCCTTCTAGCTCTTTTGGGATAGAGTTTCCTCCATCAGAGCTCTTTTGCTCCTTCAACTTCTTACTCCCCTTGCTGCGTGGTTTACGTCGAGTTGATTTCTTTCTCTCTTTTCCATCTTTGGATAGAACCTTAATCTCAGAGGGTTTCTCAACAACCTCTTTGACATTCTTTTGCGCTTGGGCTCTAGTCACTACTCTTAGCGACACTAGTTCATTCTCCTCCTCAGATGTCGTGGTGGGTGATGGAATCACTTGAACATAGTTGAGGGGCGCTTTAGCTTTTTGTGCTACCGGATCCGCAGGCTTCAACAAGCAATCCTTTGGTAGATGGTCAATGCTACACCCTTGGCAAAACCTCTCTATAGGTGGAAACGTAGATGTTGTGCCTATGTTAGCTAAGAGGGGTTGTTTCTTGTTTGGACATTCTCTCGCCCAATGTGGTCCACCACATTCGTAGCATGGTCCTGTTTGTTGCGTGGGGTATAGTCTCTTTGTAGGATATGGTCCTGGATAACCTTGAGTCTTGGTTGGCTGAGATCCTATAAGCATCAAAGAGCTTGGGTCTCCATTAAAGTCATGAACTAGGCTTGGTCCGGTTGGGTTCTCAAAGTAGGGTTCGACAAGAGGATGCTCCATTTCGATGTAGCATGGTTGAGAGCTAACCATATCCATACCTAATTCAGGATTCTCATATTCCACATATCTAAAGGAAGCTGTGCCAGGTGGAGGAGGTTGAGCTCCTAGCACCGGCCGTGCTTGCTCTTGAGCAACTAAGGTTCTCTCATGGTTCACAACTTGCTATCTAGGTGCAGAGTTGTTTGCTTGTTCCCTTTGTATCCTTGCAATGTGATTGCAGAGTCCGAAGTCACATGTGTGTAGTTCCATTTACAAAGCTGGCACCACTTCTTTGTTGGTTGATTGCCAACCAATGGTGAGAAGGTTGGGCACTGCTCGGTTTTATGGCTACCTCCACATCCTCCACAGACGTAAGGGCCTGTAGGTACAGTATGCATGTATGATGGTTGGGGTCGGGGTAGGAAGGTCTGTAGTATTGCCCCATCTTTTTCAATACTTTCTCGGCAATCTGATCTGGATTAACTAATGGCACACTAGAGTCAGAGCCCTTCCCAGAGCTACGTTTATCATCCGGATGACTATCTTGGTTTCCCATGCCAGTCATGTCAAAGTTGTCATCGTAATCCATGGCATCCATGCAACACTCATTGAAGATGACATGCTTCTTTGCGTACAAGTGAGCGTGAAGCGTCTTGTTTCGTAAGCCTTCCAGGAAGATAGAAATTAATCTCCCTTGGCTTGGCTTCTCATCGTCAGGGCATCGATTGATGTATTGCGTTAGCCTATTTACGTAATCTCGCACAGATTCTTTATCTTTTTGCTTAAAAGCGTAAATTTGACCTACCGCATTGTGCTTAATTCCCATTTTTGAAAATGCAGCTATAGAGCTCTTTTCCAGCCCATTGAAAGATTGCTTTGCCTCAGCTCTAAAGTCTGAAACCATGATAAAGACTTACTCTCTAGCATCAAGCCAAATCCTTCGATTTGTGTATGCATATCCGTGACTTGCTCCGCATGTATAGCTTGCTTAAAAGCTGCTATATGGTCATATGGGTCTCCGGATCCGTCATACTTCTTGACAAGCTTTTGCAGTACAGATGGTCTCACTTTTCTAGAACATCGTCATGTCTCCTATATGAGTCTCGGCCTCTAAATCTAGGCTCTTCAAATGTCAGTTCACTTGGTCTATGGGGTTCTCTTGGAGGTACATAGCCATTTGCTCGTGGTCTTTCTTCTCCCCTAGATTCTCTAATAGCCCCGGGTCTCCTCGTAGGATCAATCGTTGGAAAGACTGGTCCTTTAGCAATTGTTCGCATGGAAGGTGCTGGTCAAGCCACCCTTGGGGTTCTAGCCCATGGTGGTGCTAGTGTTTCTCCTCGAAAGGCAGATTCATTTGGACGTGCCGTGTCTAAGGTAGACACCTCAGTGAAAAGGGGCCTTCCTTTCAATGTCATTTCCCTAACCTCTGGCCATTCAAGGATTCTAAAGTCGTTCCCCCATCTATCATGAACACGCTTAGTGAAACCTTCTAGATGCTCTACAATTATTGTATGCATGACTGGAAGCTCTAAGCTCGGGTACTTAGTGGTTGCATAGTAGGTTTCTTCCACATCCCTATACACCTCTTTAATTGGGTCGTCTTGCAAATGACTCGTTTACGTCCATTGAAATATCACTCTCGGTTCTTGAGAGGCTCTCTGTTTGAGACTCCGAAGATGTCTCGAGAATGCTCTCCAAGTTTGAGTGCCGCTCCCTTGAGTGGTTACCCTAGATGGTGCACTAGTGTTATGTCCCCCTAGTATGGTTCCCGAGTGTAGATGCATACGCTATTTTTTGCACGTTGCCGTGTCCAGTTTTAAACCCTACCTAACCACCAAATGCAACTATCATGAATAGGTGTGTAAATACATATTTTATATTTTATTTTTTATTTTTTATTTATTTTATTTTTTACTAATTACACAAAAATACTAATTATGCACAAAGTCACAAAAATTTAAAAAAAATGCAAGTTACACTAATTATGCAAAAAAGTTTATTGAAAATTTAAAAAAAATGCAGATTATGCAAAAAAATGTGGACTCAAAAGAAAACACATACTTTACAGAAAGTTTTTTTTAATTTTTATTATTTTTTATTGTTTTATTTTTTATTTTTATTTTTAGTTTTTTTTAAAAATGTATAAAACATGGAAATTTGTACGCGGGAATAACAGTTTTTTTAAAAAAAATTAAAGATTAACAGAAAAACAAAACAAAAAATAAGAAAAATAAAAAATAAAAAAAAATACTAACCTTACCTTCGCAACAACCGGCGAATCGTCAACCTTATCTTTCTCTTCCTCTGCGGCTCCTCGCTTTCTCTGCAGCCACTCAATGAACTCGCCGCCTTATCTAGCCGGCCACCTCTCCTTCACGTGCCTCCTCGCCTTCTTTCTCGGCCAGCTCACCACCGCCTCCCTCTTCTTCGCTTTCTCAGCTGCAGCCGCCCCAGCTGCATAGGCCTACGCCACCTCCTTCGCCCATGCCTAGTTTATCGCAGGCGGGGTCGGCTCGCTTTCTTTTCCTGCGCCGCCGCCTTAGGTGCACCCGCCCTCTCTTCTTTGGAGCAGAGAGTTCACATAGGAGAGGGTCAGCGAGGCAGCGTGGCAATGGCGATCACTGCCTGTGCTTGCCAGAGCCTGAAGTGCCTGGATGTTTTGATGAAGATCTTTGTGCAGTTGAGCCCTGCGTCTAACTGTAGAGATGGCCCTCTCTGTCGGATCCCGTCGCCCGCCCCTGCCTTTCGCGAATATGTAGTTTTGTCGCCTTCTTCTCTGCTGCCTTCATCGGCCAGTAGCCCCGCCTTCACTTTCGCTGGCGCCACCGCCACCTTTCCTTCGCACCGGGCCTCTGCTGCAGTCACCTTCTTTTCCTTCACTTTCTTTGCCTTCAGCATCCAGTTGGCTCCTCCGCAACGACTCCTTCCTCCTCCTCTGCCCGCTCTAGAGCTTCTTTGCTTCGGCCTTCAGCGGCCACCTAACCAGCTGACCCCGCCAGCCCGCCGCCTTGGCTTCTTCGCCAGCCACTCTACAGCTGCAGCCGCCCTCCTTGCGGCCACTTCGCGGCCCCTTCACCTTCTTCTCCCCGCTCTCTCTTCAGCCTTCGCCCTCTTCACACCTCTTTCTCTCCTGCGTTCAGCGGCCTGCCACAGCCACCTTCGCATTCGCTTCCTCGGTCCCTTCATAGTTGCCTGCCTTCAACGGCCTCCACTTGACCTTCTGACACCCATGTCAACAATACATGGGCCCACTCCTTCGCCAGCTTCGTGGCCCTTCAGCGAGTGAGCGCCTCAGCCAGTCCCCATTTCCAGCACTTGTTGCTGTCCGACACCCTTTCTTCTTCACCACCACAACCTCCGCCTCCTTTTCAACAATCTCGGCACTAGTGCTTGCCTCTCATAGTAGAGCCACTAATCAAGAAGAATCGTGTAACTTGGCTCCCTAATTATATAATGCATTTGGATTCTAGATTTGATGAATTAATGTTGATCTCCACATTGCAGTTTCGTTGAAAAAAAACAAAAATAAATAAACCCCCTGCGGCCTTATCCGCGCCTCTCCTCCTTATTCACTAATCTACTTTTTATCTTCTAATCACTCCGAGATTCCACACTCGTGCTAACCCTAAACCTAAAAACAAAAAGAATTAGTGGTAGTAATGCAAGCTTCTCAACCGATTTTGAGTCTTCTCCCCGCCGCGGCAGCGGCGCCAATGGAGAGACGGAAGACTCTCTCACTTGTAGCATGAGTAGTATGATCCGTGTGTAGCTCAATCCAATGGGATTTGCATCCCTTTCGGAGCTAGGGATTCAACCCGTACCGGTGCACGAAAGCTTATCCACGAATGGAGAAGATGCTATGAACACCACTACCTTGACATAGACTCTACACACACAAGCTCAATCTTGCCATAGCTCATTCACTCATCATCCCACTCATTCATACATCCAATACAAGAAGAAAGCTAAGCTAATGCATACACAAGCTCAAAGCATCCTTCATTCTCAAGCACTTACTTCCCTAGCATGCACACAAACCTTGAAGCTTAATGGAACTTGAAAGAAACATGCATTCTCATTCACTACTCAAGCAATGCCTTGTCCATGGATAAGCTACAAGCTATGGAGAAGCTTAAGCTTGAATCCACTACCACACAAAGCCTAATAGAGAATCCACAAGCATCAACAAAGAAGCATGCACACTAGAGAATAGAGATGAGAAGAGAGAAAAACATCATCTCATTGCATTGAATAGAAGAGCATTGCTCATACAATAGTGTAGATGGGGAGAGAGAAGAGCTTGCACCTCTATGAACAAGAGGGAGAGCTAGTCTCAAGAGAGCTCAAATATGAGTGTAGCCCAAAGTGTCCATAAGCTCTCAAATGAGCCACTTTTTATACTAAAACTCCTAAAACTCCCAAAACTTCCCATGTGGGATTATTCTCAAGCCCACTTCCACACTCACCTACAACTTAGAACTTTTTACAAGAGCCCTAAATAAGAATGTCAAGTCTCTTGTTTTCCTGCTTGCATCTTTGTGTTGCATCCTTGCATTGATCACCACTCGTCACGCAACACTCCCCCCTTCCTATTTTGCACACGTCCTCGAACGCGTAGATGCCAAGGAAGAGTAGAATCTCCAGTGTGTACCTGTGCAAGCAAAACGATAGGTGGTTTGTGTGTTCTTTTTTTTTTGGCAACAAAAGTACTGACAGACAATAACGAAACAAGCAATTTTACTGAATAAGACATGGCAATAAACGTCCAATTAGCTAGAGGAAGGAAGCATTGAAGCAGTGTAGAGATTGAATAGGTTTGTTCAAGCCTTAATAATTACTACCTGCAGCTAACTAAAGTAAAGAATGTTTTATGCCAAATGTATTGTTCTTTTCCTAGAAGGCAAAAGACAACAGTTAATCGAGGGACTATCAAGTAGTATACCTAGCCTATGCTAAGTCAAAGATGTCGGTTCAACACTAATAAATCTAACATAATTATGTATTGGCAGACTCTTGATATTGCTTAGTGTTAAGGTTTATTATTTTAAGCACAACGACGACCATCCTGGATTAGACAAGCATTTCTCTTGGTGCCTTTCTGTCCTCTTTTTTTTTCCCTTTCTTTCTTTCTTTCTTTTTGGACAGGGCTTTCTTCAAGAGTATGTTTGCGCACCCGCGGTATGGCTATTCCTTTTGCTACACAAGGCATTGTCTGGGAAAGGTATAGACCTCCCTCGCCTACCATTGGTCTGGGAAAGGTATAGACCTCCCTCGCCTACCATGAATAACAAGGCAATAGGCCACAAACATATACACTTTTCTTTTATATTTGTCATGCCAATTTTTGTTATGGAAGGTTGTCCCTAAGCAATGTCCTAGTAAGGGCAAGATATCCACTGACGGTCCTATGATTAATTTAGTCTCTTTGTCCTAGGTCTGGAACTCTACCTTTAGCACAAAACACTAATTGCTTTGTATTGCTAAACAGGTAAAAATAATTACGATCAAACTTACACTATCAAGTCTAAAGCTACTAAAATGCTATCCCTACTCTAGACCAAAGGAGATGCATATTGCCATTCTTAGTAAAGTGAAATTTATAAACAATCAAGCAACAAGAAAAATACAAAAAACACTAGAGATTGGCATGAGTTCACCTGTTTCTATTAAAGCGCTGGTTGTTGAAGAATTGTTTGTACTTGATTGTATGACTGTTAGTTGCGGTACTGAAGCGGAAGATGTAGTTTGGTGCTTGTATCTGTTTTATTCTGAGAAAACAAACTAAAGAGAAAGAAAATTAAAAAGACAAAAAATAAAAAACATTGGAGCTAAACACCAGATTTGGCCGAGGGGAAAAACCCAATGGGAAAAAGTGCCCTGGCTTCTAGTTCTTATTAAGAGAGTACAAGTGCTAGTCTTGCACTGGGGGTGGAATTTGATTAGGGAAAGAGTAGAATGCCGACGACATTCCAAATAGTTGGAGTTGTAGGAAGAACGCTCTTTCCTTGATAGTCATGGAGTCTACTTGTGTAGGAGCCTGATTGAAAGTTGTCGGCTTTGTAAGACAAACTTTGACATTGCTTGTGTTTTGAGGAATAGACTCTGAGCTTGATTCGGTTGCAATGTCCTCCTTCTGATGTGTTGCCTCTAAGATAGAAGTGGGTAAAGGTACGATTGATGCGTCAGCTTATGTTTCCACCTGGACTCTTTCAGGCTTGGTAAGGCGTGGTTTCCAGTATTGATTTGGTTTCTGTAAGTGAGGTGGTATTGACTGCTTTTGTTCTTGAGTAGATTCAGGAACATAATTATGTTTTGCTGCAGTAGTCCCAGCATTCTTTTTTGGTAGCCACAAGGTAGTAGCACCCTCGTAGTAGCCTTGTGCTTGCAGAACCTTCTTTGGGATCCACCGTTGTTTATTGAGTGGTTTTGTTGGAGGTGGAACTGTTGGTTTTGGTGAACCTCATCTTTAGCTTTGTATTCCTTGGATGTTCCTTGGCAGCATTGGGTCTTGCCTTGCGAGCTGCTTCAGGTAACCAGATTTGAATTCTATGTGCTTCCCCCCTTCCGTAGCCTTGTGCATATAAGAGAGATGTTGGCACATGCCATCCTTGTGTATTGTCATTGTCATTATTCACCCAAATCATTGGATCTTTTGAGGATGTCTCTATCACAGTAGGGGATACTTCCTCTGCTTCATACCTAGGGGCTTCTTGAGGTTCCTCTGCATAGATCGGTCTTAGCATTCTTACGGGAATAATGTCATACCCATCTGGATCACAGAACTGTGTTTGCCTTGGCAATGCACAAGTGTCTATGGTAGCTAAAACATGGTTCCATTCTAAGGGATCTATCAAGCTCTGAGGAAAAGGTATTGGGATATACGCCTCATCCGTCACACTTCTGTCTATGGTAACATTTCTAGTTTGCAAGTCTCGACAAGATGCTCCACAGATCCGTAGATCAGCTCTTCCTTTAGACATAGTTGCTCCCGATGCTTCTGAAGAAGCGGAATCAAACTCATCCACAGGAGAGTGCGTCACATCTCGATAAGCATGGTTTTTCAGATTCACCCTCGTGGTTACATTTTCATGTCTGAGGTACAAGTAATTGTAACCCCAGTCTTGAATCATTTTGAATTGGCGCATGAATGGCCTTCCTAGGATCACTTCGTAATTTGTGTTCTTGCCAAAGTCCATGATAGCAAAGGTATGTCCGTACTCAATGCCACAAGACTTGACTATAACGTTCTCAAACAATCCTATGGGACTCTCTAGATTTTCGTCTGCCAATTGCAAACTCATCCTTGTACTTCTAATTGCAGGTTTTTCCCACATTTCCCATAAAGTTTTTGTTGCTATACTCACCCCTGCTCTGCTATCTAGAATAGCTATAGATTCAATCTTATTGATCTCCACAAGAAGCGTAGTATTTCCTTCGTCGTCTTCACAATGCTTACCAAATTTGTTCACAGGAACCGGAATTGTTTGCTTAAGTATTAGCTCAGAAGCCTTTGCCTTCAACATCTCCTTAACCTGGATGTTCTGGTTCCACAATACTTGCTCAGTTAATTGTGTAGCCACTTCTCCCCACAATCTTGGCCTAAGCTTTAAGAACTCTGCGAGTGGAATGGTACACGTAACTGGTGCCGACATTAAAGCTTGTAAACTCCCTATGTCTCATTCCTGATGAGGTTGTCGTGTCATTGATGGTACTCGCATGATTTGGCTATGTGCTTCGTACAGTCCTAAATATGAGGGCAGTGTCTCGCATGTGAGCTTGTTGCTCTGAGCTGAGACAACAGTCTGAGCATCATCTGGTAGAGATAAAGCATCTAATTCTTGAACCCTTTGATTCGAGAATTCTACTATAGATAACGGTGGTGACTTGTCAGAAGATGCTAGATTCTCAACTTGTTTTTGCACCGCTTCCCACATCTCCCTTGCTACTGCTTCCTCTATTTCAGGAATTTCATCTCCAAAATCCACGGTAGTCAATGGTTTTGACTCGTTTGCATTGGTATGAGGTAAATCATCTCCTTCAGGCATTTCTGGGAAATGTAGAGATACAAATTCACTTCCCTTTTCCATGCTTGGCGTGGCTTCTGGTATTGTCTTTAAATTAGGCTTCAGAGAAGCAAGTCCTCTTGCGTACATAGGTGGTGGGCCGTCTATTAGAGTCTGAGTATCCCTAATGAACTGCTTATGGATAGCCAAGTTGATTGTCTCTTCACTCACGAGGGTTGGGATATTCTTGCAGCTTCTTAGGCAACTCGGTCAGAGCTGTGATCCTACTATTATACGCTTGAAGCGCTGCATCTAAAGGCTCATACACCTTGTCCACAAGGACTGATCCTCCTGAGCTTTCCTCAGACTCGGATGCTTTTCCATTTTGCTCATTTTGAGTGCTCTCTCCGATTTGTTTCGTTTTCAACATTCCTTCTAGCTCTTTTGGGATAGAGTTTCCTCCATCAGAGCTCTTTTGCTCCTTCAACTTCTTACTCCCCTTGCTGCGTGGTTTACGTCGAGTTGATTTCTTTCTCTCTTTTCCATCTTTGGATAGAACCTTAATCTCAGAGGGTTTCTCAACAACCTCTTTGACATTCTTTTGCGCTTGGGCTTTAGTCACTACTCTTAGCGACACTAGTTCATTCTCCTCCTCAGATGTCGTGGTGGGTGATGGAATCACTTGAACATAGTTGAGGGGTGCTTTAGCTTTTTGTGCTGCCGGATCCGTAGCCTTCAACAAGCAATCCTTTGGTAGATGGTCAATGCTACACCCTTGGCAAAACCTCTCTATAGGTGGAAACGTAGATGTTGTGCCTATGTTAGCTAAGAGGGGTTGTTTCTTGTTTGGACATTCTCTCGCCCAATGTGGTCCACCACATTCGTAGCATGGTCCTGTTTGTTGCGTGGGGTATAGTCTCTTTGTAGGATATGGTCCTGGATAACCTTGAGTCTTGGTTGGCTGAGATCCTATAAGCATCAAAGAGCTTGGGTCTCCATTAAAGTCATGAACTAGGCTTGGTCCGGTTGGGTTCTCAAAGTAGGGTTCGACAAGAGGATGCTTCATTTCGATGTAGCATGGTTGAGAGCTAACCATCTCCATACCTAATTCAGGATTCTCATATTCCACATATCTAAAGGAAGCTGTGCCAGGTGGAGGAGGTTGAGCTCCTAGCACCGGCCGTGCTTGCTCTTGAGCAACTAAGGTTCTCTCATGGTTCACAACTTGCTGTCTAGGTGCAGAGTTGTTTGCTTGTTCCCTTTGTATCCTTGCAATGTGATTGCAGAGTCCGAAGTCACATGTGTGTAGTTCCATTTACAAAGCTGGCACCACTTCTTTGTTGGTTGATTGCCAACCAATGGTGAGAAGGTTGGGCACTGCTCGGTTTTATGGCTACCTCCACATCCTCCACAGACGTAAGGGCCTGTAGGTACAGTATGCATGTATGATGGTTGGGGTCGGGGTGTAGGAAGGTCTGTAGTATTGCCCCATCTTTTTCAATACTTTCTCGGCAATCTGATCTGGATTAACTAATGGCACACTAGAGTCAGAGCCCTTCCCAGAGCTACGTTTATCATCCGGATGACTATCTTGGTTTCCCATGCCAGTCATGTCAAAGTTGTCATCGTAATCCATGGCATCCATGCAACACTCATTGAAGATGACATGCTTCTTTGCGTACAAGTGAGCGTGAAGCGTCTTGTTTCGTAAGCCTCCCAGGAAGATAGAAATTAATCTCCCTTGGCTTGGCTTCTCATCGTCAGGGCATCGATTGATGTATTGAGTTAGCCTATTTACGTAATCTCGCAGAGATTCTTGATCTTTTTGCTTAAAAGCGTAAATTTGACCTACCGCATTGTGCTTAATTCCCATTTTTGAAAATGCAGCTATAGAGCTCTTTTCCAGCCCATTGAAAGATTGCTTTGCCTCAGGCTCTTGCCTCAGGCTCTAAAGTCTGAAACCATGATAAAGACTTACTCTCTAGCATCAAGCCAAATCCTTCGATTTGTGTATGCGTATCCGTGACTTGCTCCGCATGTATAGCTTGCTTAAAAGCTGCTATATGGTCATATGGGTCTCCGGATCCGTCATACTTCTTGACAAGCTTTTGCAGTACAGATGGTCTCACTTTTCTAGAACATCGTCATGTCTCCTATATGAGTCTCGGCCTCTAAATCTAGGCTCTTCAAATGTCAGTTCACTTGGTCTATGGGGTTCTCTTGGAGGTACATAGCCATTTGCTCGTGGTCTTTCTTCTCCCCTAGATTCTCTAATAGCCCCGGGTCTCCTCGTAGGATCAATCGTTGGAAAGACTGGTCCTTTAGCAATTGTTCGCATGGAAGGTGCTGGTCAAGCCACCCTTGGGGTTCTAGCCCATGGTGGTGCTAGTGTTTCTCCTCGAAAGGCAGATTCATTTGGACGTGCCGTGTCTAAGGTAGACACCTCAGTGAAAAGGGGCCTTCCTTTCAATGTCATTTCCCTAACCTCTGGCCATTCAAGGATTCTAAAGTCGTTCCCCCATCTATCATGAACACGCTTAGTGAAACCTTCTAGATGCTCTACAATTATTGTATGCATGACTGGAAGCTCTAAGCTCGGGTACTTAGTGGTTGCATAGTAGGTTTCTTCCACATCCCTATACACCTCTTTAATTGGGTCGTCTTGCAAATGACTCGTTTACGTCCATTGAAATATCACTCTCGGTTCTTGAGAGGCTCTCTGTTTGAGACTCCGAAGATGTCTCGAGAATGCTCTCCAAGCTTGAGTGCCGCTCCCTTGAGTGGTTACCCTAGATGGTGCACTAGTGTTATGTCCCCCTAGTATGGTTCCCGAGTGTAGATGCATACGCTATTTTTTGCACAATGCCGTGTCCAGTTTTAAACCCTACCTAACCACCAAATGCAACTATCATGAATAGGTGTGTAAATACATATTTTATTTTTTTATTTTTTATTTTTTATTTATTTTATTTTTTACTAATTACACAAAAATACTAATTGTGCACAAAATTACAAAAATTTAAAAAAAATGCAAGTTACACTAATTATGCAAAAAAATTTATTGAAAATTTTAAAAAAATGCAGATTATGCAAAAAATGTGGACTCAAAAGAAAACACATACTTTACAGAAAGTTTTTTTAATTATTATTATTTTTATTATTTTATTTTTTATTTTTATTTTTAGTTTTTTTAAAAATGTATAAAACATGGAAATTTGTATGCGGGAATAGCAGTTTTTTTAAAAAAATTAAAGATTAACAGAAAAACAAAACAAAAAATAAAAAAAATAAAAAATAAAAAATAAAAATACTAACCTTACCTTCGCAACAACCGGCGAATCGTCAACCTTATCTTTCTCTTCCTCTGCGGCTCCTCGCTTTCTCTGCAGCCACTCAATGAACTCGCCGCCTTATCTAGCCGGCCACCTCTCCTTCACGTGCCTCCTCGCCTTCTTTTTCGGCCAGCTCACCACCGCCTCCCTCTTCTTCGCTTTCTCAGCTGCAGCCGCCCCAGCTGCACAGGCCTACGCCACCTCCTTTGCCCATGCCCGGTTTATCGCGCAGGCGGGGTCGGCTCGCTTTCTTTTCCTGCGCCGCCTTAGGTGCACCCGCCCTCTCTTCTTTGGAGCAGAGAGTTCACATAGGAGAGGGTCAGCGAGGCAGCGTGGCAATGGTGATCACTGCCTGTGCTTGCCAGAGCCTGAAGTGCCTGGATGTTTTGATGAAGATCTTCGTGCAGTTGAGCCCTGCGTCTAACTGTAGAGATGGCCCTCTCTGTCGGATCCCGTCGCCCGCTCCTGCCTTTCGCGAATATGTAGTTTTGCCGCCTTCTTCTCTGCTGCCTTCATCGGCCAGTAGCCCCGCCTTCACTTTCGCTGGCGCCACCGCCACCTTTCCTTCACTTTCGCTGGTGCCACCGCCACCTTTCCTTCGCACCGGGCCTCTGCTGCAGTCGCCTTCTTTTCCTTCGCTTTCTTTGCCTTCAACATCCAGTTGGCTCCTCCGCAACGACTCCTTCCTCCTCCTCTGCCCGCTCTGGAGCTTCTTTGCTTCGGCCTTCAGCGGCCACCTAACCAGCTGACCCCGCCAGCCCGTCGCCTTGGCTTCTTCGCCGGCCACTCTACAGCTGCAGCCGCCCTCCTTGCGGCCACTTCGCGGCCCCTTCACCTTCTTCTCCCCGCTCTCTCTTCAGCCTTCGCCCTCTTCACGCCTCTTTCTCTGCTGCGTTCAGCGGCCTGCCACACAGCCACCTTCGCATTCGCTTCCTCCGTCGATTCATAGTTGCCTGCCTTCAACGGCCTCCACTTGACCTTCTGACGCCCATGTCAACAATACATGGGCCCACTCCTTCGCCAGCTTTGTGGCCCTTCAGCGAGTGAGCGCCTCAGCCAGTGCCCATTTCCAGCACTTGTTGCTGTCCGACACCCTTTCTTCTTCACCACCACAACCTCCACCTCCTTTTCAACAATCTCGGCACTAGTGCTTGCCTCTCATAGCAGAGCCACTAATTAAGAAGATGTTGAAATTTGAGCAAAATGATGAGCTATGGTGGATCAAACACTAGAATCAGCATAATTAACAAAGTGATTAGCAAGTGATTAAGACGTAATTAGTGAATAATTAGCACATAGATTAATGTAGGCATGGATACTCAAAAACCAGCAAATTCTCATTAGGGCTATGCCTCAATTTATAGTGTTTACATCAAGCATCAAATCCCCTTAATTTCTCCATGATTCACTCCCTGAATATCTCCACCTCTTGCCTGATTCTCTCCACCTCTTCTCTTTTCCCTGAATATCTCCCAGAATAACTCCACACTCCTAAATTCCCTCATGCTACCCATTATTCTCTCCCAGTAGATTCTTCTAACCTTTTCACAGGTTCTTTCACAATTACATCTCCTCTTTTACAGCTTCTATCCAAGAGCTTGTTCCCACACACACCCTATTCACTTGTATATTTCAACACCTCCCGTCAAGTGAATAATCCTAACACACCTGGACCCTGTATCAAGTTTCCCTCTTACTTGATAGCCCGCAACCAGTGCCTCAAGTCCCTAAACTCCATAGTCCTTGACACTCTCTCTCTCTATGTGTCCAAGGCTACTATAAGTGCCCACGACCTTGACTAAAGTGCTCACACATACATCTACCACTTGGCCTACATCATCGGTGGCTCAGAGGTGGTTTTACTTTGTTGGGGCAGGTTACATTGGGTTGTGGGCTCTCTCTCTCTCTCTCTCTCAGAAAAGATGATCCGACTCCACTTCTCTTGGAGCCTCCATGAAGTTTGCCGATGTCGTTCCTTCTTCACTGGGTTTGCTGTAGCAGTCTCTCGCCATGTGTCCTGGCTTTCCACATTTGTGGCAAGTGAAGGTCCTCCCTCCTACTCTGCCTCTTCCTCGTCCTCGTCCTCGAGAGAATCCTCCTTGGGTGAAGAATGCTTTTTCCTCTCCTGCTGTTGAGTCGAGCTCTTTCTTCTCTTTGCCTCTGCTCTCTTGCTCTAGTAGAGCTGCTTCTATCTCGTGTATCTTCAGTTCAGGTACATTCTTTAGTGTTGCTACAATGTTTTCATAATCTCCTTTGTCCACACTCTTCAAAAGTACAGCTAATGCTTCATCATCTTCTACCTTTTTGCCAATAGCTGCCAGCTGTTGCTTAATGCTTTTATATTTGTTCAAGTGTGTGATTAAAGGTTCACTTTCCTTCATGTCCAGTTTGTAGAATTGCATTAATAGATTTATCTTGGAATTTTTTGCTTGTGTACCAAATAATTTATTGAGTTCATCCCATGCATCTTTTGCCCACTGTATCCCTGTGATATGATGAATGATCTCATCATTTAAACTGAGTGCAATAAGCCCCAATGCTTTTTCATTCCTACTCTTCCACTCATTTTCCCCTCTCTCTGGGCATTCATCTCTCCCTTCAACTAATCCCCACAGATTTTTCCTCATCAGCAAATACATGGTTTTTGTTTGCCATGTATAAAACTGTTCTCCATTAAATTTGGCTATTTCCTGTGCTGAATTCATGGTGATGTGAAGGGGTCTTACCTCTTGATCCAAATTCAAGATTCAAGGGCAGTGTCTACCCTTTTACAACTCAATCTGGTGTTTAGTAGATGATTACAACAATTTTATCAGCATAAAATCACCAGAAATTACATTAAATTGAGAGTAACCGATTTGTACGAGATGGTTGGAGTATCAAACCAACTCCGATTTGCAATCTGAAGCTTCAGGGATCTGTATCAGATACCTAATGGTTAATTTGAACCCTCAATTGCACCAAAGTACAGTGATTAGCACTGATTAATCACTGATTAGCAAATTAATGCTCTGGTTTGTGTGCAGAAAACAGAGTATGCGGGGAGCCCAGATCTGGTGCCTTCCACTTCAAATGAGCTCAAATGCTTTCAAAGGCATCAATAGCAATGAGTCTAGTAGAGGATTAAGCCAAGAAACACAAGATTTGACCAAATAATGAAAGCTTAATCTCTGTTTTACCAAAGTCACCTGCAGATTTGATGAAGAGCTTTGATCTCTCTGTAGACTTGATGAAATTGATTTCTGTCTTCACCAGCTTGTAGAGCATGCTTGATTACCCTTTGTGCTAAGAGGAATTGAAGACATTTGAACTGAGCAAGTAGGAATCTTAATTCTCCTTCAGAAAAACGGCGCCCAGCAATTAGCGAAAATCAGCTCATCCTGACGGTGGTTTGCTGCGTGGAGTGGATGGGCTTGAAGCTAAGGACCTTAGCTAGCTTGTGTTAGAAGCACAAGACCTAATTTTAACTGTGCTAGATGCTAGAGACCCTCCACTGGCTGGGGGTGAAGGGGAAGAGTGAAAGCTTACTAAAAAATTGATTTTTTGCTAATTATTTTACTAATCCTAATTAATTCACTAATGGGCTCATAAATCTGGTTGATTCTAGGCATGGCTCTGATACCATGTTGAAATTTGAGCAAAATGATGAGCTATGGTGGATCAAACACTAGAATCAGCATAATTAACAAAGTGATTGGCAAGTGATTAAGACGTAATTAGTGAATAATTAGCACATAGATTAATGTAGGCATGGATACTCAAAAACCAGCAAATTCTCATTAGGGCTATGCCTCAATTTATAGTGTTTACATCAAGCATCAAATCCCCTTGATTTCTCCATGATTCACTCCCTGAATATCTCCACCTCTTGCCTGATTCTCTCCACCTCTTCTCTTTTCCCTGAATATCTCCCAGAATAACTCCACACTCCTAAATTCCCTCATGCTACCCATTATTCTCTCCCAGTAGATTCTTCTAACCTTTTCACAGGTTCTTTCACAATTACATCTCCTCTTTTACAGCTTCTATCCAAGAGCTTGTTCCCACACACACCCTATTCACTTGTATATTTCAACAGAAGAACCGTGTAACTTGGCTCCCTAATTATATAATGCATTTGGATTCTAGATTTGATGAATTAATGTTGATCTCCACATTGCAGTTTCGTTGAAAAAAAACAAAAATAAATAAACCCCCTGCGGCCTTATCCGCGCCTCTCCTCCTTATTCACTAATCTACTTTTTCTCTTCTAATCACTCCGAGATTCCACACTCGTGCTAACCCTAAACCTAAAAACAAAAAGAATTAGTGGTAGTAATGCAAGCTTCTCAACCGATTTTGAGTCTTCTCCCCGCCGCGGCAGCGGCGCCAATGGAGAGACGGAAGACTCTCTCACTTGTAGCATGAGTAGTATGATCCGTGTGTAGCTCAATCCAATGGGATTTGCATCCCTTTCGGAGCTAGGGATTCAACCCGTACCGGTGCACGAAAGCTTATCCACGAATGGAGAAGATGCTATGAACACCACTACCTTGACATAGACTCTACACACACAAGCTCAATCTTGCCATAGCTCATTCACTCATCATCCCACTCATTCATACATCCAATACAAGAAGAAAGCTAAGCTAATGCATACACAAGCTCAAAGCATCCTTCATTCTCAAGCACTTACTTCCCTAGCATGCACACAAACCTTGAAGCTTAATGGAACTTGAAAGAAACATGCATTCTCATTCACTACTCAAGCAATGCCTTGTCCATGGATAAGCTACAAGCTATGGAGAAGCTTAAGCTTGAATCCACTACCACACAAAGCCTAATAGAGAATCCACAAGCATCAACAAAGAAGCATGCACACTAGAGAATAGAGATGAGAAGAGAGAAAAACATCATCTCATTGCATTGAATAGAAGAGCATTGCTCATACAATAGTGTAGATGGGGAGAGAGAAGAGCTTGCACCTCTATGAACAAGAGGGAGAGCTAGTCTCAAGAGAGCTCAAATATGAGTGTAGCCCAAAGTGTCCATAAGCTCTCAAATGAGCCACTTTTTATACTAAAACTCCTAAAACTCCCAAAACTTCCCATGTGGGATTATTCTCAAGCCCACTCCCACACTCACCTACAACTTGGAACTTTTTACAAGAGCCCTAAATAAGAATGTCAAGTCTCTTGTTTTCCTGCTTGCATCTTTGTGTTGCATCCTTGCATTGATCACCACTCGTCACGCAACACTCCCCCCTTCCTATTTTGCACACGTCCTCGAGCGCGTAGATGCCAAGGAAGAGTAGAATCTCCAGTGTGTACCTGTGCAAGCAAAACGATAGGTGGTTTGTGTGTTCCTTTTTTTTTTGGCAACAAAAGTACTGACAGACAATAACGAAACAAGCAATTTTACTGAATAAGACATGGCAATAAACGTCCAATTAGCTAGAGGAAGGAAGCATTGAAGTAGTGTAGAGATTGAATAGGTTTGTTCAAGCCTTAATAATTACTACCTGCAGCTAACTAAAGTAAAGAATGTTTTATGCCAAATGTATTGTTCTTTTCCTAGAAGGCAAAAGACAACAGTTAATCGAGGGACTATCAAGTAGTATACCTAGCCTATGCTAAGTCAAAGATGTCGATTCAACACTAATAAATCTAACATAATTATGTATTGGCAGACTCTTGATATTGCTTAGTGTTAAGGTTTATTATTTTAAGCACAACGACGACCATCCTGGATTAGACAAGCATTTCTCTTGGTGCCTTTCTGTCCTCTTTTTTTTTTCCCTTTCTTTCTTTCTTTCTTTTTGGACAGGGCTTTCTTCAAGAGTATGTTTGCGCACCCGCGGTATGGCTATTCCTTTTGCTACACAAGGCATTGTCTGGGAAAGGTATAGACCTCCCTCGCCTACCATGAATAACAAGGCAATAGGCCACAAACATATACACTTTTCTTTTATATTTGTCATGCCAATTTTTGTTATGGAAGGTTTATTAGATTGTCCCCAAGCAATGTCCTAGTAAGGGCAAGATATCCACTGACGGTCCTATGATTAATTTAGTCTCTTTGTCCTAGGTCTGGAACTCTACCTTTAGCACAAAACACTAATTGCTTTGTATTGCTAAACAGGTAAAAATAATTACGATCAAACTTACACTATCAAGTCTAAAGCTACTAAAATGCTATCCCTACTCTAGACCAAAGGAGATGCATATTGCCATTCTTAGTAAAGTGAAATTTATAAACAATCAAGCAACAAGAAAAATACAGAAAACACTAGAGATTGGCATGAGTTCACCTGTTTCTATTAAAGCGCTGGTTGTTGAAGAATTGTTTGTACTTGATTGTATGACTGTCAGTTGCGGTACTGAAGCGGAAGATGTAGTTTGGTGCTTGTATCTGTTTTATTCTGAGAAAACAAACTAAAGAGAAAGAAAATTAAAAAGACAAAAAATAAAAAACATTGGAGCTAAACACCAGATTTGGCCGAGGGGAAAAACCCAATGGGAAAAAGTGCCCTGGCTTCTAGTTCTTATTAAGAGAGTACAAGTGCTAGTCTTGCACTGGGGGTGGAATTTGATTAGGGAAAGAGTAGAATGCCGACGACATTCCAAATAGTTGGAGTTGTAGGAAGAACGCTCTTTTTTTGATAGTCACAGAGTCTACTTGTGTAGGAGCCTGATTGAAAGTTGTCGGCTTTGTAAGACAAACTTTGACATTGCTTGTGTTTTGAGGAATAGACTCTGAGCTTGATTCGGTTGCAATGTCCTCCTTTTGATGTGTTGCCTCTAAGATAGAAGTGGGTAAAGGTACCCACTTGCCTTTTTCTTCCCATGTCAGTTTGGAGTATCCCTTCTTGTTTGAGACCTTCTGATGATGTCCGATTGATGCGTCAGCTTGTGTTTCCACCTGGACTCTTTCAGGCTTGGTAAGGCGTGGTTTCCAGTATTGATTTGGTTTCTGTAAGTGAGGTGGTATTGACTGCTTTTGTTCTTGAGTAGATTCAGGAACATAATTATGTTTTGCTGCAGTAGTCCCAGCATTCTTTTTTGGTAGCCACAAGGTAGTAGCACCCTCGTAGTAGCCTTGTGCTTGCAGAACCTTCTTTGGGATCCACCGTTGTTTATTGAGTGGTTTTGTTGGAGGTGGAACTGTTGGTTTTGGTGAACCTCCTCTTTAGCTTTGTATTCCTTGGATGTTCCTTGGCAGCATTGGGTCTTACCTTGCGAGCTGCTTCAGGTATCCAGATTTGAATTCTATGTGCTTCCCCCCTTCCGTAGCCTTGTGCATATAAGAGAGATGTTGGCACATGCCATCCTTGTGTATTGTCATTGTCATTATTCACCCAAATCATTGGATCTTTTGAGGATGTCTCTATCACACAGTAGGGGGTACTTCCTCTACAGATACCATATCTCCTAGCAATAATGATTTGTTTGCTTCATACCTAGGGGCTTCTTGAGGTTCCTCTGCATAGATCGGTCTTAGCATTCTTACGGGAATAATGTCATACCCATCTGGATCACAGAACTGTGTTTGCCTTGGCAATGCACAAGTGTCTATGGTAGCTAAAACATGGTTCCATTCTAAGGGATCTATCAAGTTCTGAGGAAAAGGTATTGGGATATACGCCTCATCCGTCACACTTCTGTCTATGGTAACATTTCTAGTTTGCAAGTCTCGACAAGATGCTCCACAGATCTGTAGATCAGCTCTTCCTTCACACATAGTTGCTCCCGATGCTTCTAAAGAAGCGGAATCAAACTCATCCACAGGAGAGTGCGTCACATCTCGATAAGCATGGTTTTTCAGATTCACCCTCGTGGTTACATTTTCATGTCTGAGGTACAAGTAATTGTAACCCCAGTCTTGAATCATTTTGAATTGGCGCATGAATGGCCTTCCTAGGATCACTTCGTAATTTGTGTTCTTGCCAAAGTCCACGATAGCAAAGGTATGTCCGTACTCAATGCCACAAGACTTGACTATAACGTTCTCAAGCAATCCTATGGGACTCTCTAGATTTTCGTCTGCCAATTGCAAACTCATCCTTGTACTTCTAATTGCAGGTTTTCCCCACATTTCCCATAAAGTTTTTGTTGCTATACTCACCCCTGCTCTGCTATCTAGAATAGCTATAGATTCAATCTTATCGATCTCCACAAGAAGCGTAGTATTTCCTTCGTCGTCTTCACAATGCTTACCAATTTGTTCACAGGAACCGGAATTGTTTGCTTAAGTATTAGCTCAGAAGCCTTTGCCTTCAACATCTCCTTAACCTGGATGTTCTGGTTCCACAATACTTGCTCAGTTAACTTGTGTAGCCACTTCTCCCCACAATCTTGGCCTAAGCTTTAAGAACTCTGCGAGTGGAATGGTACACGTAACTGGTGCCGACATTAAAGCTTGTAAACTCCCTATGTCTCATTCCTGATGAGGTTGTCGTGTCATTGATGGTACTCGCATGATTTGGCTATGTGCTTCGTACAGTCCTAAATATGAGGGCAGTGTCTCGCATGTGAGCTTGTTGCTCTGAGCTGAGACAACAGTCTGAGCATCATCTGGTAGAGATAAAGCATCTAATTCTTGAACCCTTTGATTCGAGAATTCTACTATAGATAACGGTGGTGACTTGTCAGAAGATGCTAGATCCTCAACTTGTTTTTGCACCGCTTCCCACATCTCCCTTGCTACTGCTTCCTCTATTTCAGGAATTTCATCTCCAAAATCCACGGTAGTCAATGGTTTTGACTCGTTTGCATTGGTATGAGGTAAATCATCTCCTTCAGGCATTTCTGGGGAAAATGTAGAGATACAAATTCACTTCCCTTTTCCATGCTTGGCGTGGCTTCTGGTATTGTCTTTAAATTAGGCTTCAGAGAAGCAGGTCCTCTTGCGTACATAGGTGGTGGGCCGTCTATTAGAGTCTGAGTATCCCTAATGAACTGCTTATGGATAGCCAAGTTGATTGTCTCTTCACTCACGAGGGTTGGGATATTCTTGCAGCTTCTTAGGCAACTCGGTCAGAGCTGTGATCCTACTATTATACGCTTGAAGCGCTACATCTAAAGGCTCATACACCTTGTCCACAAGGACTGATCCTCCTGAGCTTTCCTCAGACTCGGATGGTTTTCCATTTTGCTCATTTTGAGTGTTCTCTCCGATTTGTTTCGTTTTCAACATTCCTTCTAGCTCTTTTGGGATAGAGTTTCCTCCATCAGAGCTCTTTTGCTCCTTCAACTTCTTACTCCCCTTGCTGCGTGGTTTACGTCGAGTTGATTTCTTTCTCTCTTTTCCATCTTTGGATAGAACCTTAATCTCAGAGGGTTTCTCAACAACCTCTTTGACATTCTTTTGCGCTTGGGCTCTAGTCACTACTCTTAGCGACACTAGTTCATTCTCCTCCTCAGATGTCGTGGTGGGTGATGGAATCACTTGAACATAGTTGAGGGGCGCTTTAGCTTTTTGTGCTACCGGATCCGCAGGCTTCAACAAGCAATCCTTTGGTAGATGGTCAATGCTACACCCTTGGCAAAACCTCTCTATAGGTGGAAACGTAGATGTTGTGCCTATGTTA
Organism: Cibotium barometz; assembly: GCF_041138505.1. NCBI lineage: Eukaryota > Viridiplantae > Streptophyta > Polypodiopsida > Cyatheales > Cibotiaceae > Cibotium > Cibotium barometz. Next base: position 62,757,085 of record NC_141046.1, on the reverse strand, counting down.
GCTAAGAGGGGTTGTTTCTTGTTTGGACATTCTCTCGCCCAATGTGGTCCACCACATTCGTAGCATGGTCCTGTTTGTTGCGTGGGGTATAGTCTCTTTGTAGGATATGGTCCTGGATAACCTTGAGTCTTGGTTGGCTGAGATCCTATAAGCATCAAAGAGCTTGGGTCTCCATTAAAGTCATGAACTAGGCTTGGTCCGGTTGGGTTCTCAAAGTAGGGTTCGACAAGAGGATGCTCCATTTCGATGTAGCATGGTTGAGAGCTAACCATATCCATACCTAATTCAGGATTCTCATATTCCACATATCTAAAGGAAGCTGTGCCAGGTGGAGGAGGTTGAGCTCCTAGCACCGGCCGTGCTTGCTCTTGAGCAACTAAGGTTCTCTCATGGTTCACAACTTGCTATCTAGGTGCAGAGTTGTTTGCTTGTTCCCTTTGTATCCTTGCAATGTGATTGCAGAGTCCGAAGTCACATGTGTGTAGTTCCATTTACAAAGCTGGCACCACTTCTTTGTTGGTTGATTGCCAACCAATGGTGAGAAGGTTGGGCACTGCTCGGTTTTATGGCTACCTCCACATCCTCCACAGACGTAAGGGCCTGTAGGTACAGTATGCATGTATGATGGTTGGGGTCGGGGTAGGAAGGTCTGTAGTATTGCCCCATCTTTTTCAATACTTTCTCGGCAATCTGATCTGGATTAACTAATGGCACACTAGAGTCAGAGCCCTTCCCAGAGCTACGTTTATCATCCGGATGACTATCTTGGTTTCCCATGCCAGTCATGTCAAAGTTGTCATCGTAATCCATGGCATCCATGCAACACTCATTGAAGATGACATGCTTCTTTGCGTACAAGTGAGCGTGAAGCGTCTTGTTTCGTAAGCCTTCCAGGAAGATAGAAATTAATCTCCCTTGGCTTGGCTTCTCATCGTCAGGGCATCGATTGATGTATTGCGTTAGCCTATTTACGTAATCTCGCACAGATTCTTTATCTTTTTGCTTAAAAGCGTAAATTTGACCTACCGCATTGTGCTTAATTCCCATTTTTGAAAATGCAGCTATAGAGCTCTTTTCCAGCCCATTGAAAGATTGCTTTGCCTCAGCTCTAAAGTCTGAAACCATGATAAAGACTTACTCTCTAGCATCAAGCCAAATCCTTCGATTTGTGTATGCATATCCGTGACTTGCTCCGCATGTATAGCTTGCTTAAAAGCTGCTATATGGTCATATGGGTCTCCGGATCCGTCATACTTCTTGACAAGCTTTTGCAGTACAGATGGTCTCACTTTTCTAGAACATCGTCATGTCTCCTATATGAGTCTCGGCCTCTAAATCTAGGCTCTTCAAATGTCAGTTCACTTGGTCTATGGGGTTCTCTTGGAGGTACATAGCCATTTGCTCGTGGTCTTTCTTCTCCCCTAGATTCTCTAATAGCCCCGGGTCTCCTCGTAGGATCAATCGTTGGAAAGACTGGTCCTTTAGCAATTGTTCGCATGGAAGGTGCTGGTCAAGCCACCCTTGGGGTTCTAGCCCATGGTGGTGCTAGTGTTTCTCCTCGAAAGGCAGATTCATTTGGACGTGCCGTGTCTAAGGTAGACACCTCAGTGAAAAGGGGCCTTCCTTTCAATGTCATTTCCCTAACCTCTGGCCATTCAAGGATTCTAAAGTCGTTCCCCCATCTATCATGAACACGCTTAGTGAAACCTTCTAGATGCTCTACAATTATTGTATGCATGACTGGAAGCTCTAAGCTCGGGTACTTAGTGGTTGCATAGTAGGTTTCTTCCACATCCCTATACACCTCTTTAATTGGGTCGTCTTGCAAATGACTCGTTTACGTCCATTGAAATATCACTCTCGGTTCTTGAGAGGCTCTCTGTTTGAGACTCCGAAGATGTCTCGAGAATGCTCTCCAAGTTTGAGTGCCGCTCCCTTGAGTGGTTACCCTAGATGGTGCACTAGTGTTATGTCCCCCTAGTATGGTTCCCGAGTGTAGATGCATACGCTATTTTTTGCACGTTGCCGTGTCCAGTTTTAAACCCTACCTAACCACCAAATGCAACTATCATGAATAGGTGTGTAAATACATATTTTATATTTTATTTTTTATTTTTTATTTATTTTATTTTTTACTAATTACACAAAAATACTAATTATGCACAAAGTCACAAAAATTTAAAAAAAATGCAAGTTACACTAATTATGCAAAAAAATTTATTGAAAATTTAAAAAAAATGCAGATTATGCAAAAAAATGTGGACTCAAAAGAAAACACATACTTTACAGAAAGTTTTTTTTAATTTTTATTATTTTTTATTGTTTTATTTTTTATTTTTATTTTTAGTTTTTTTTAAAAATGTATAAAACATGGAAATTTGTACGCGGGAATAACAGTTTTTTTAAAAAAAATTAAAGATTAACAGAAAAACAAAACAAAAAATAAGAAAAATAAAAAATAAAAAAAAATACTAACCTTACCTTCGCAACAACCGGCGAATCGTCAACCTTATCTTTCTCTTCCTCTGCGGCTCCTCGCTTTCTCTGCAGCCACTCAATGAACTCGCCGCCTTATCTAGCCGGCCACCTCTCCTTCACGTGCCTCCTCGCCTTCTTTCTCGGCCAGCTCACCACCGCCTCCCTCTTCTTCGCTTTCTCAGCTGCAGCCGCCCCAGCTGCATAGGCCTACGCCACCTCCTTCGCCCATGCCTGGTTTATCGCAGGCGGGGTCGGCTCGCTTTCTTTTCCTGCGCCGCCGCCTTAGGTGCACCCGCCCTCTCTTCTTTGGAGCAGAGAGTTCACATAGGAGAGGGTCAGCGAGGCAGCGTGGCAATGGCGATCACTGCCTGTGCTTGCCAGAGCCTGAAGTGCCTGGATGTTTTGATGAAGATCTTTGTGCAGTTGAGCCCTGCGTCTAACTGTAGAGATGGCCCTCTCTGTCGGATCCCGTCGCCCGCCCCTGCCTTTCGCGAATATGTAGTTTTGTCGCCTTCTTCTCTGCTGCCTTCATCGGCCAGTAGCCCCGCCTTCACTTTCGCTGGCGCCACCGCCACCTTTCCTTCGCACCGGGCCTCTGCTGCAGTCACCTTCTTTTCCTTCACTTTCTTTGCCTTCAGCATCCAGTTGGCTCCTCCGCAACGACTCCTTCCTCCTCCTCTGCCCGCTCTAGAGCTTCTTTGCTTCGGCCTTCAGCGGCCACCTAACCAGCTGACCCCGCCAGCCCGCCGCCTTGGCTTCTTCGCCAGCCACTCTACAGCTGCAGCCGCCCTCCTTGCGGCCACTTCGCGGCCCCTTCACCTTCTTCTCCCCGCTCTCTCTTCAGCCTTCGCCCTCTTCACACCTCTTTCTCTCCTGCGTTCAGCGGCCTGCCACAGCCACCTTCGCATTCGCTTCCTCGGTCCCTTCATAGTTGCCTGCCTTCAACGGCCTCCACTTGACCTTCTGACACCCATGTCAACAATACATGGGCCCACTCCTTCGCCAGCTTCGTGGCCCTTCAGCGAGTGAGCGCCTCAGCCAGTCCCCATTTCCAGCACTTGTTGCTGTCCGACACCCTTTCTTCTTCACCACCACAACCTCCGCCTCCTTTTCAACAATCTCGGCACTAGTGCTTGCCTCTCATAGCAGAGCCACTAATCAAGAAGAACCGTGTAACTTGGCTCCCTAATTATATAATGCATTTGGATTCTAGATTTGATGAATTAATGTTGATCTCCACATTGCAGTTTCGTTGAAAAAAAACAAAAATAAATAAACCCCCTGCGGCCTTATCCGCGCCTCTCCTCCTTATTCACTAATCTACTTTTTCTCTTCTAATCACTCCGAGATTCCACACTCGTGCTAACCCTAAACCTAAAAACAAAAAGAATTAGTGGTAGTAATGCAAGCTTCTCAACCGATTTTGAGTCTTCTCCCCGCCGCGGCAGTGGCGCCAATGGAGAGACGGAAGACTCTCTCACTTGTAGCATGAGTAGTATGATCCGTGTGTAGCTCAATCCAATGGGATTTGCATCCCTTTCGGAGCTAGGGATTCAACCCGTACCGGTGCACGAAAGCTTATCCACGAATGGAGAAAATGCTATGAACACCACTACCTTGACATAGACTCTACACACACAAGCTCAATCTTGCCATAGCTCATTCACTCATCATCCCACTCATTCATACATCCAATACAAGAAGAAAGCTAAGCTAATGCATACACAAGCTCAAAGCATCCTTCATTCTCAAGCACTTACTTCCCTAGCATGCACACAAACCTTGAAGCTTAATGGAACTTGAAAGAAACATGCATTCTCATTCACTACTCAAGCAATGCCTTGTCCATGGATAAGCTACAAGCTATGGAGAAGCTTAAGCTTGAATCCACTACCACACAAAGCCTAATAGAGAATCCACAAGCATCAACAAAGAAGCATGCACACTAGAGAATAGAGATGAGAAGAGAGAAAAACATCATCTCATTGCATTGAATAGAAGAGCATTGCTCATACAATAGTGTAGATGGGGAGAGAGAAGAGCTTGCACCTCTATGAACAAGAGGGAGAGCTAGTCTCAAGAGAGCTCAAATATGAGTGTAGCCCAAAGTGTCCATAAGCTCTCAAATGAGCCACTTTTTATACAAAACTCCTAAAACTCCCAAAACTTCCCATGTGGGATTATTCTCAAGCCCACTCCCACTCCCACACTCACCTACAACTTGGAACTTTTTACAAGAGCCCTAAATAAGAATGTCAAGTCTCTTGTTTTCCTGCTTGCATCTTTGTGTTGCATCCTTGCATTGATCACCACTCGTCACGCAACACTCCCCCTTCCTATTTTGCACACGTCCTCGAGCGCGTAGATGCCAAGGAAGAGTAGAATCTCCAGTGTGTACCTGTGCAAGCAAAACGATAGGTGGTTTGTGTGTTCTTTTTTTTTTTGGCAACAAAAGTACTGACAGACAATAACGAAACAAGCAATTTTACTGAATAAGACATGGCAATAAACGTCCAATTAGCTAGAGGAAGGAAACATTGAAGCAGTGTAGAGATTGAATAGGTTTGTTCAAGCCTTAATAATTACTACTTGCAGCTAACTAAAGTAAAGAATGTTTTATGCCAAATGTATTGTTCTTTTCCTAGAAGGCAAAAGACAACAGTTAATCGAGGGACTATCAAGTAGTATACCTAGCCTATGCTAAGTCAAAGTTGTCGGTTCAACACTAATAAATCTAACATAATTATGTATTGGCAGACTATTGATATTGCTTAGTGTAAGGTTTATTATTTTAAGCACAACGACGACCATCCTGGATTAGACAAGCATTTCTCTTGGTGCCTTTCTATCCTCTTTTTTTTTCCCTTTCTTTCTTTCTTTCTTTTTGGACAGGGCTTTCTTCAAGAGTATGTTTGCGCACCCGCGGTATGGCTATTCCTTTTGCCACACAAGGCATTGTCTGGGAAAGGTATAGACCTCCCTCGCCTACCATTGGTCTGGGAAAGGTATAGACCTCCCTCGCCTACCATGAATAACAAGGCAATAGTCCACAAACATATACACTTTTCTTTTATATTTGTCATACCAATTTTTGTTATGGAAGGTTTATTAGATTGTCCCTAAGCAATGTCCTAGTAAGGGCAAGATATCCACTGACGGTCCTATGATTAATTTAGTCTCTTTGTCCTAGGTCTGGAACTCTACCTTTAGCACAAAACAATTGTATTGCTAAACAGGTAAAAATAATTACGATCAAACTTACACTATCAAGTCTAAAGCTACTAAAATGCTATCCCTACTCTAGACCAAAGGAAATGCATATTGCCATTCTTAGTAAAGTAAAATTTATAAACAATCAAGCAACAAGAAAAATACAGAAAACACTAGAGATTGGCATGAGTTCACCTGTTTCTATTAAAGCGCTGGTTGTTGAAGAATTGTTTGTACTTGATTGTATGACTGTCAGTTGCGGTACTGAAGCGGAAGATGTAGTTTGGTGCTTGTATCTGTTTTATTCTGAGAAAACAAACTAAAGAGAAAGAAAATTAAAAAGACAAAAAAAAACATTGGAGCTAAACACCAGATTTGGCCGAGGGGAAAAACCCAATGGGAAAAAGTGCCCTGGCTTCTAGTTCTTATTAAGAGAGTACAAGTGCTAGTCTTGCACTGGGGGTGGAATTTGATTAGGGAAAGAGTAGAATGCCGACGACATTCCAAATAGTTGGAGTTGTAGGAAGAACGTTCTTTCCTTGATAGTCACGGAGTCTACTTGTGTAGGAGCTTGATTGAAAGTTGTCGGCTTTGTAAGACAAACTTTGACATTGCTTGTGTTTTGAGGAATAGACTCTGAGCTTGATTCGGTTGCAATGTCCTCCTTCTGATGTGTTGCCTCTAAGATAGAAGTGGGTAAAGGTACCCACTTGCCTTTTTCTTCCCATGTCAGTTTGGAGTATCCCTTCTTGTTTGAGACCTTCTGATGATGTCCGATTGATGCGTCAGCTTGCGTTTCCACCTGGACTCTTTCAGGCTTGGTAAGGCGTGGTTTCCAGTATTGATTTGGTTTCTGTAAGTGAGGTGGTATTGACTGCTTTTGTTCTTGAGTAGATTCAGGAACATAATTATGTTTTGCTGCAGTAGTCCCAGCATTCTTTTTTGGTAGCCACAAGGTAGTAGCACCCTCATAGTAGCCTTGTGCTTGCAGAACCTTCTTTGGGATCCACCGTTGTTTATTGAGTGGTTTTGTTGGAGGTGGAACTGTTGGTTTTGGTGAACCTCCTCTTTAGCTTTGTATTCCTTGGATGTTACTTGGCAGCATTGGGTCTTGCCTTGCGAGCTGCTTCAGGTAACCAGATTTGAATTCTATGTGCTTCCCCCCTTCCATAGCCTTGTGCATATAAGAGAGATGTTGGCACATGCCATCCTTGTGTATTGTCATTGTCATTATTCACCCAAATCATTAGATCTTTTGAGGATGTCTCTATCACAGTAGGGGATACTTCCTCTAAAGATACCATATCTCCTAGCAATAATGATTTGTTTGCTTCATACCTAGGGGCTTCTTGAGGTTCCTCTGCATAGATCGGTCTTAGCATTCTTACGGGAATAATGTCATACCCATCTGGATCACAGAACTGTGTTTGCCTTGGCAATGCACAAGTGTCTATGGTAGCTAAAACATGGTTCCATTCTAAGGGATCTATCAAGCTCTGAGGAAAAGGTATTGGGATATACGCCTCATCCGTCACACTTCTGTCTATGGTAACATTTCTAGTTTGCAAGTCTCGACAAGATGCTCCACAGATCCGTAGATCAGCTCTTCCTTTAGACATAGTTGCTCCCGATGCTTCTGAAGAAGCGGAATCAAACTCATCCACAGGAGAGTGCGTCACATCTCGATAAGCATGGTTTTTCAGATTCACCCTCGTGGTTACATTTTCATGTCTGAGGTACAAGTAATTGTAACCCCAGTCTTGAATCATTTTGAATTGGCGCATGAATGGCCTTCCTAGGATCACTTCGTAATTTGTGTTCTTGCCAAAGTCTACGATAGCAAAGGTATGTCCGTACTCAATGCCACAAGACTTGACTATAACGTTCTCAAGCAATCCTATGGGACTCTCTAGATTTTCGTCTGCCAATTGCAAACTCATCCTTGTACTTCTAATTGCAGGTTTTTCCCACATTTCCCATACAGTTTTTGTTGCTATACTCACCCCTGCTCCGCTATCTAGAATAGCTATAGATTCAATCTTATTGATCTCCACAAGAAGCGTAGTATTTCCTTCGTCGTCTTCACAATGCTTACCAAATTTGTTCACAGGAACCGGAATTGTTTGCTTAAGTATTAGCTCAGAAGCCTTTGCCTTCAACATCTCCTTAACCTGGATGTTCTGGTTCCACAATCCTTGCTCAGTTAATTGTGTAGCCACTTCTCCCCACAATCTTGGCCTAAGCTTTAAGAACTCTGTGAGTGGAATGGTACACGTAACTGGTGCCGACATTAAAGCTTGTAAACTCCCTATGTCTCGTTCCTGATGAGGTTGTCGTGTCATTGATGGTACTCGCATGATTTGGCTATGTGCTTCGTACAGTCCTAAATATGAGGGCAGTGTCTCGCATGTGAGCTTGTTGCTCTGAGCTGAGACAACAGTCTGAGCATCATCTGGTAGAGATAAAGCATCTAATTCTTGAACCCTTTGATTCGAGAATTCTACTATAGATAACGGTGGTGACTTGTCAGAAGATGCTAGATCCTCAACTTGTTTTTGCACCGCTTCCCACACTCCCTTGCTACTGCTTCCTCTATTTCAGGAATTTCATCTCCAAAATCCACGGTAGTCAATGGTTTTGACTCGTTTGCATTGGTATGAGGTAAATCATCTCCTTCAGGCATTTCTGGGAAATGTAGAGATACAAATTCACTTCCCTTTTCCATGCTTGGCGTGGCTTCTGGTATTGTCTTTAAATTAGGCTTTAGAGAAGCAGGTCCTCTTGCGTACATAGGTGGTGGGCCGTCTATTAGAGTCTGAGTATCCCTAATGAACTGCTTATGGATAGCCAAGTTGATTGTCTCTTCACGAGGGTTGGGATATTCTTGCAACTTCTTAGGCAACTCGGTCAGAGCTGTGATCCTACTATTATACGCTTGAAGCGCTGCATCTAAAGGCTCGTACACCTTGTCCACAAGGACTGATCCTCCTGAGCTTTCCTCAAACTCGGATGCTTTTCCATTTTGCTCATTTTGAGAGTGTTCTCTCCGATTTGTTTCATTTTCAACATTCCTTCTAGCTCTTTTGGGATTGAGTTTCCTCCATCAGAGCTCTTCTGCTCCTTCAACTTCTTACTCCCCTTGCTGCGTGGTTTACGTCGAGTTGATTTCTTTCTCTCTTTTCCATCTTTGGATAGAACCTTAATCTCAGAGGGTTTCTCAACAACCTCTTTGACATTCTTTTGCGCTTGGGCTCTAGTCACTACTCTTAGCGACACTAGTTCATTCTCCTCCTCAGATGTCGTGGTGGGTGATGGAATCACTTGAACATAGTTGAGGGGCGCTTTAGCTTTTTGTGCTGCCGGATCCGCAGGCTTCAACAACAAGCAATCCTTTGGTAGATGGTCAATGCTACACCCTTGGCAAAACCTCTCTATAGGTGGAAACGTAGATGTTGTGCCTATGTTAGCTAAGAGGGGTCGTTTCTTGTTTGGACATTCTCTCGCCCAATGTGGTCCACCACATTCGTAGCATGGTCCTGTTTGTTGCGTGGGGTATAGTCTCTTTGTAGGACATGGTCCTGGATAACCTTGAGTCTTGGTTGGCTGAGATCCTATAAGCATCAAAGAGCTTGGGTCTCCATTAAAGTCATGAACTAGGCTTGGTCCGGTTGGGTTCTCAAAGTAGGGTTCGACAAGAGGATGCTCCATTTCGATGTAGCATGGTTGAGAGCTAACCATCTCCATACCTAATTCAGGATTCTCATATTCCACATATCTAAAGGAAGCTGTGCCAGGTGGAGGAGGTTGAGCTCCTAGCACCGGCCGTGCTTGCTCTTGAGCAACTAAGGTTATCTCATGAATCACAAATTGCTGTCTAGGTGCAGAGTTGTTTGCTTGTTCCCTTTGTATCCTTGCAATGTGATTGCCTAGTCCGAAGTCACATGTGTGTAGTTCCATTTACAAAGCTGGCACCACTTGTTTGTTGGTTGATTGCCAACCAATGGTGAGAAGGTTGGGCACTGCTCGGTTTTATGGCTACCTCCACATCCTCCACAGACGTAAAGGCCTGTAGGTACAGTATGCATGTATGATGGTTGGGGTCGGTAGGAAGGTCTGTAGTATTGCCCCATCTTTTTCAATACTTTCTCGGTAATCTGATCTGGATTAACTAATGGCGCACTAGAGTCATAGCCCTTCCCAGATCTTCTCATCTCTATTCTCTAGTGTGCATGCTTCTTTGTTGATGCTTGTGGATTCTCTATTAGGCTTTGTGTGGTAGTGGATTCAAGCTTAAGCTTCTCCATAGCTTGTAGCTTATCCATGGACAAGGCATTGCTTGAGTAGTGAATGAGAATGCATGTTTAATTCAAGTTCCATTAAGCTTCAAGGTTTGTGTGCATGCTAGGGAAGTAAGAGCTTGAGAATGAAGTATGCTTTGAGCTTGTGTATGCATTAGCTTAGCTTTCTTCTTGTATTGGATGCATGAATGAGTGGAATGATGAGTGAATGAGCAATGGCAAGATTGAGCTTGTGTGTGTAAAGTCTATGTCAAGGTAGTGGTGTTCATAGCATTTTCTCCATTCGTGGATAAGCTTTTGTGCACCTGTACACGGGTTGAATCCCTAGCTCCGAAAGGGATGCAAATCCCATTGGATTGAGCTACACACGGATCATACTACTCATGCTACAAGTGAGAGAGTCTTCCGTCTCTCCATTGGCACCGCTGTCGGGGAGAAGACTCAAAACCGGTTGAGAAGCTTGTATTACTACCACTATTTCTTTTTGTTTTTAGGTTTAGGGTTAGCACGAGTGTCGAATCTCGGAGCTAGTGATTAGAAGAGAAAAAAGGTAGATTACAAAGACAAAGAAGGGGCCGAATAAGGTCGCAAATTTTATTTTTTATTTTTTGTTATATATTTTTTTCACCCAAAAAAAACTCATTGTATGCCATAGTTCAGATATACAAGCTCGAGCAAAGCATGCTAAGCCCTACAAACCATCCTTACTACACTTGCGTAATCTCATCCAGCCCATAACTGTTTGTAGAGATGTTGGCATAGTTCACCTTCTCAAACCGAACAACTACTGGATATCGGACACCAGGGGCCTGATCAACAGCAACCACAGTGCCTACTCCATTAAACCAGTATGACTCTGGCCTTAAGATCTTCACCTTAGAGCCACGAGGAGGGCCGATGGGCTTGGGCTTCTCAACGGCTGCGCCCACCAGTAGGGGCTGCCACCTCGGCCGCACGGACGCAGAAGCGAAAGGGAGCTGCAGAAGGTGACGGAGAGGAGCTGGCGAAGCTGACTGGCTGCAAGCTGGCGAAGGAGTAGGCGCAGCAAGAAAGAGAAAGAAGGTTGAGGCGGCGAAGTGGCCTGTGTCCTCGCCTGTGGGGTAGACTGACCGCGAGGAGGTGAGAAGGCCGGCAGAAAAAGGAGGCGAGGGCTGGCCAGGAGGAGAAGCTAAGGCGGCCCCGTCTCTGCTTCACCCGCAGAAGCAGGCAGTGAGGTGGACGGTGGCGAGGGTGACTGCAGAGCTGAGGCCGCTGCAGCCACAGAGGCGGGCTGTGGAGGTGAGCTGGTCGTTGAAGGCGGAGGTGAGCTGGCCATTGAAGGCGGTGGTGAGTTGGCCGTTGAAGGCGGTGAGTTTCAGCTTCTGCAGGCGAAGTCTGCAGAGGCAGCTGTGGAGGTGAGCTGGCCGTTGAAGGCGGTGGTGAGCTGGCCGAAAAAGAAGGCGAAGTGGCCGGCAAAAGGAGAGCAGTAGACGACATGGAAGCGAAAGGCCAAGAGGAGGCGACTGCAAAAATCCCGGAGGCGATAAGGCTGATAAGGTCAGTATTTTTTTTAATTTTTAATTTTTAATTTTTAATTTTTTGTTAATTTCCATGTTCTTTGCATTTTTTTGAAAAAAAATTAAAAAAATAATAATAAAAAAATAAAAATAAATAAAAATAATTTTTAAAAAAAAAGAAAAGAAAAGAAAAGAAAAGAAAAGAAAATCTGTAAATTGTGTGTTTTATTTTGAGTCCACATTTTTGCATAATCTGCATTTTTTTGATTTTTTATAATTTTTTTTTTGCATAATTAGTGTAACTTGCATTTTTTTAAATTTTTGTAATTTTGTGCGTAATTAGTATTTTTGTGTAATTAATAAAAAATAAAAAAATAAAAAAATAAAAAAATAAAAAAAATAGTTACACACATATTCATGTTAGTTGCATTTAGTGGTTAGGTAGGGTTTAAAAATATATATATATATATATATATATTTATATATATATATATATATATATTTAAAAAAAAACTGGACACTGTGTATGTATCTACGCTCGGGAACCATACTAGGGGGACATAACACTAGTGCACCATCTAGGGTAACCACTCAAGGGAGCGGCACTCAATCGGTTGTTGGAGAGCATTCTCGAGACATCTTCGGAGTCTCAAACAGAGAGCCTCTCAGGAACCGAGAGTGATATTTCAATGGACATAAACGAGTCATTTGGCATGAATAGACCATCCACACCCATTGGTATGGCAGATTCTGCTAATCCATTTGAAATCCCAGATGGGGAGTTGATTGACAACATGAGACTCCATTTTTTGTATACAAACGCGCATGGCGGTGAGATCTACAAAGATCCAATGAGTCGGTTTGTTGTTAAAATTGTAGACATTCATTCTGCATTTGAACCAACACCATGGGTAAACTACCAAGATGATATGTACATGGGTGGAAATGGAGTACGCTCTACGAGGTCACCAAAAATCCTGAACAAGTGGATGCTTTGGGTGTACTTCAACCTAGCGCACAAGCAAAGTAGAAAAAGGAGCTTCCATAGGACCCAAATGTGCCAGGAACATCGCGTAGACCTGGTACGCCCATTTCTTTACTTGAAGAATTGTTTTCCGACAGGAATTGGGAGGATAGAAAAACGGGAAAAGAAAAAGAGACCAAGAAAAACCCATGGGACATAGTAAAAGAAATTCTAGTAGTTAAAATCTATCAAGACGACCCAATTAAAGAGGTGTATAGGGATGTGGAAGAAACCTACTATGCAACCACTAAGTACCCGAGCTTAGAGCTTCTAGTCACGCATACAATAATTGTAGAGCATCTAGAAGGTTTCACTAAGCGTGTTCATGATAGATGGGGGAACAACTTTAGAATCCTTGAATGGCCAGAGGTTAGGGAAATGACATGGAAAGGAAGGCCCCTTTTCACTGAGGTGTCTACCTTAGACACGGCACGTCCAAATGAATCTGCCTTTCGAGGAGAAACACTAGCACCACCATGGGCTAGAACCCCAAGTGTGGCTCGACCAGCACCTTCCATGCGAACAACTGCTAAAGGACCAGTCTTTCCAACGATTGATCCTACGAGGAGACCCGGGGCTATTAGAGAATCTAGGAGAGAAGAAAGACCACGAGCAAGTGGCTATGTACCTCCAAGAGAACCCCATAGACCAACTGAACTGACATTTGAAGAGCCTAGATTTAGAGGCCGAGACTCATATAGGAGACATGACGATGTTCTAGAAAAGTGAGACCATCTGCACTGCAAAAGTTTGTCAAGAAGTATGACGGATCCGGAGACCCATATGACCATATAGAAGCTTTTAAGCAAGCTATACATGCGGAGCAAGTCACGGATACGCATACACAAATCGAAGGATTTGGCTTGACGCTAGAGAGTAAGTCTTTATCATGGTTTCAGACTTTAGAGCCTGAGGCAAAGCGATCTTTCGATGGGCTAGAAAAGAGCTTTATAGCCGCGTTTTCAAAAATGGGAATTAAGCACAATGCGGTAGCTCAAATTTACGCTTTTAAGCAAAAAGATCAAGAATCTATGCGAGATTGTGTAAATAGGCTAAAGCAATACATCAATCGATGCCCAGACGATGAGAAGCCAAGCATGGAAAATTAATTTCTATCTCCCTGGAAGGCTTACGAAACAAAACGCTTCACGCTCACTTGTACGCAAAGAAGCATGTCATCTTCAATGAGTGTTGCATGGATGCCATGGATTATGATGACAACTTTGACATGACTGGCATGGGAAACCAAGATAGTCATCCGGATGATAAACGTAGCTCTGGGAAGGGCTCTGACTCTAGTGTGCCATTGGTTAATCCAGATTAGATTGCCGAGATAGTATTGAAAAAGATGGGGCAATACTACAGACCTTCCTACCGACCCCAACCATCATACAAGCATACTGTACCTACAGGCCCTTACATCTGTGGAGGATGTGGAGGTCGCCATAAAACCGAGCAGTGCCCAACCTTCTCACCATTGGTTTGCAATCAACCAACAAAGAAGTGGTGCCAGCTTTGTAAATGGAACTATACACATGTGACTTCGGACTGCAATCACATTGCAAGGATACAAAGGGAACAAGCAGCCAACTCTGCACCTAGACAGCAAGTTGTGAACCATGAGAGAACCTTAGTTGCTCAAGAGCAAGCACGACCGGTGCTAGGAGCTCAACCTCCTCCACCTGGCACAGCTTCCTTTAGATATGTGGAATAGGAAAATCCTGAATTAGGTATGGACATGGTTAGCTCTCAACCATGCTACATCGAAGTGGAGCATCCTCTTGTCGAACCCTACTTTGAGAACCCAACCGGACCAAGCCTAGTTCATGACTTTAATGGAGACCCCAGCTCTTTGATGCTTATAGGATCTCAGCCAACCAAGACTCAAGGTTATCCAGGACCATATCCTACAAAGAGACTATACCCCACGCAACAAACAGGACCATGCTATGAATGTGGTGGACCACATTGGGCGAGAGAATGTCCAAACAAGAAACGACCCCTCTTAGCTAACATAGGCACAACATCTACGTTTCCACCTATAGAGAGGTTTTGCCAAGGGTGTAGCATTGACCATCTACCAAGGGATTGCTTGTTGAAGCCTGCGGATCCGGCACCACAAAAAGCTAAAGCGCCCCTCAACTATGTTGAAGTGATTCCATCACCCATGACATCTGAGGAGGAGAACGAACTAGTGTCGCTAAGAGTAGTGACTAGATCCCAAGTGCAAAAGAATGTCAAAGAGGTTGTTGAGAAACCCTCTGAGATTAAGGTTCTATCCAAATATGGAAAAGAGAGAAAGAAATCAACTCGATGTAAACCACGCAGCAAGGGGAGTAAGAAGTTGAAGGAGCAGAAGAGCTCTGATGGAGGAAAATCTATCCCAAAAGAGCTAGAAGGAATGTTGAAACCAAAACAAATCGGAGAGAACACTCAAAATGAGCAAAAGGGAAAAGCTGAGGAGGATCAGTCCTTGTGGATAAGGTGTACGAGCCTTTAGATGCAGCGCTTCAAGCGTATAATAGTAGGATCACAGCTCTGACCGAGCTGCCTAAGAAGCTGCAAGAATATCCCAACCCTCAGGAAGAGACAATCAACTTGGCTATCCATAAGCAGTTGATTAGGGATACTCAGACTCTAATAGACGGCCCACCACCTATGTACGCAAGAGGACCTGCTTCTCTGAAGCCTAACTTAGAGACGATACCAGAAGCCATGCCAAGCATGGAAAAGGGAAGTGAAGTTGTGTCTCTACATTTCCCAGAAATGCCTAAAGGAGATGATTTACCTCATACCAATGCACACGAGTCAAAACCATTGACTACTGCGGATTTTGGAGATGAAATTCTTGAAATAGAGGAAGCAGTAGCAAGGGAGATGTGGGAAGCGGTGCAAAAACAAGTTGAGGATCTAGCATCTTCTGACAAGTCACCACCGTTCTCTATAGTAGAATTCTCGAATCAAAGGGTTCAAGAATTAGATGCTTTATCTTTACCAGATGATGCTCAGACTGTTGTCTCAGCTCGGAGCAACAAGCTCACATGCAAGACACTGCCCTCATATTTAGGAATGTACGAAGCACAGAGCCAAATCATGCGAGTACCATCAATGACATGACAACCTCATCAAGAACGAGACATAGGGAGTTTACAAGCTTTAATGTCGGCACCAGTTACGTGTACCATTCCACTGGCAGAGTTCTTAAAGCTTAGGCCAAGATTGTAGTAGGGAGAAGTGGCTACACAATTAACTGAGCAAGGATTGTGGAACCAGAACATCCAGGTTAAGGAGTTGTTGAAGACAAAGGCTTCTGAGCTAATGCTTAAGCAAACAATTCCGGTTCCTGTGAACAAAGTTGGCAAGTATTGTGAAGACGACGAAGGAAATACTACGCTTCCTGTGGAGATCAACAAGATTGAATCTATAGCTATTCTAGATAGCGGAGCAGGGGTGAGTATAGCAACAAAAACTGTATGGGAAATGTGGGAAAAACCTGCAATTAGAAGTACAAGGATGAGTTTGCAATCGACAGACGAAAATCTAGAGAGTCCCATAGGATTGCTTGAGAACGTTATAGTCAAGTCATGTGGCATTGAGTACGGACATACCTTTGCTATTGTAGACTTTGGCAAGAACACAAATTACGAAGTGATCCTAGGAAGGCCATTCATGCGCCAATTCAAAATGATTCAAGACTGGGAGGGTGAATCTGAAAAACCATGCTTATCGAGATGTGACGCACTCTCCTGTGGATGCGTTTGATTCCGCTTCTTCAGAAGCATCGGGAGCAACTATGTCTGAAGGAAGAGTTGATCTATGGATCTGTGGAGCATCTTGTCGAGACTTGCAACCTGGAAATGTTACCATAGACAGAAGTGTGACCTTTTCTTGAGAACTTGATAGATCCCTTAGAATGGAACCATGTTTTAGCTACCATAGACACTTGTGCATTGCCAAGGCAAACACAGTTCTGTGATCCAGATGGGTATGACATTATTCCCGTAAGAATGCTAAGACCGATCTATGCAGAGGAACCTCAAGAAGCCCCTAGGTATGAAGCAAACAAATCATTATTGCTAGGAGATATGGTATCTATAGAGGAAGTATCCCCTACTGTGATAGAGACATCCTCAAAAGATCCAATGATTTGGGTGAATAATGACAATGACAATACACAAGGATGGCATGTGCCAACATTTCTCTTATATGCACAAGGCTACGGAAGGGGGGAAGCACTTAGAATTCAAATCTGGTTACCTAAAGCAGCTCACAAGGCAAGACCTAATGCTGCCAAGGAACATCCAAGGAATACAAAGCTAAAGAGGAGGTTCACCAAAACCAACAGCAGTGCCACCTCCAACAAGACCACTCAACAACGGTGGATCCCAAAGAAGGTTCTGCAAGCACAAGGATACTACGAGGGTGCTACTACCTTGTGGCTACCAAAAACAATGCAGGGACTACTGCAGCAAAACATAATTATGTTCCTGAATCTACTCAAGAACAAAAGCAGTCAATACCACCTCACTTATAGAAACCAAATCAATACTGGAAACCACGCCTTACCAAGCCTGAAAGAGTCCAGGTGGAAAAAAGAGCTGACGCGTCAATCGGACATCATCAGAGGGTCTCGAACAAGAAGGGATACTCCAAACTGACATGGGAAGAAAAAGGCAAGTGGGTACCTTTACCCACTTCTATCTCAGAGGCAACACATCAGAAGGAGGACATTGCAACCGAATCAAGTTCAGAGTCTATTCCTCAAGACATAAGCAATGTCAAAGTTTGTCTTACAAAGCCGACAACTTTCAATCAGGCTCCTACACAAGTAGACTCCCTGACTATCAAGGAAAGAGCGTTCTTCCTACAACTCCAACTATTTGGAATGTCGTCGGCATTCTACTCTTTCCCTAATCAAATTCCACCCCCAAGACTAGCACTTGTACTCTCTTAATAAGAACTAGAAGCCAGGGCACTTTTTCCCATTGGGTTTTTTCCCTCGGCCAAATCCGGTGTTTAGCACCAATGTTTTTTATTTTTTGTCTTTTTAATTTTCTTTCTGTTAGTTTGTTTTGTTGGAATAAAACAAATACAAGCACCAAACTACATCTTCCGCTTCAGTACTGCAACTGACAGTCATACAATCAAGTGCAAACAATTCTTCACCAACCAGCGCTTTAACACAAACAGGTGAACTCATGCCAATCTTTAATGTTTTCTATATTTTTCTTGTTGCTTGATTGTTTATAAATTTCACTTTACTAAGCATGGCAATATGCATCTCCTTTGGTCTAGAGTAGGGATAGCATTTTAGTAGTTTTAGACTTGATAGTGTAAGTGTTTTTACCTGTTTAGCAATACAAAAAAATTAGTGTTTTGTGCTAAAGGTAGAGTTCCAGACCTAGGACAAAGAGACTAAATTAATCATAGGACCGTCAGTGGATATCTTGCCCTTACAAGGACATTGCTCAGGGACAATCTAATAAACCTGCCATAACAAAAATTGGCATGACAAAAATAAAAGAAAAGTGCATATGTTTGTGGCCTATTGCCTTGTTATTCATGGTAGGCGAGGGAGGTCTATACCTTTCCCAGACCAATGCCTTGTGTAGCAAGGAATAGCCATACCGCGGTTGCGCAAACATACTCTTGAAGAAAGCCCTGTCCAAAAGAAAAAAAAAGGACAGAAAGGCACCAAGAGAAATGCTTGTCTAATCCAGGATGGTCGCCGTTGTGCTTAAAATAATAAACCTTAACACTAAGCAATATCAAGAGTCTGCCAATACATAATTATGTTAGATTTATTAGAGTTGAACCGACATCTTTGACTTAGCATAGGCTAGGTATACTACTTGATAGTCCCTCGATTAACTGTTGTCTTTTGCCTTCTAGGAAAAGAACAATACATTTGGCATAAAACATTCTTTACTTTAGTTAGCTGCAACACAAAGATGCAAGCAGGAAAACAAGAGACTTGACATTCTTATTTAGGGCTCTTGTAAAAAGTTCCAAGTTGTAGGTGAGTATGGGAGTGGGCTTGAGAATAATCCCACATGGGAAGTTTTGGGAGTTTTAGGAGTTTTAGTATAAAAAGTGGCTCATTTGAGAGCTTATGGACACATTGGGCTAAACTTATGCTTGAGCTCTCTTGAGACTAGCTCTCCCTCTTGTTCATAGAGGTGCAAGCTCTTCTCGCTCCCCATCTACACTATTGTATGAGCAATGCTCTTCTATTCAATGCAATGAGATGATGTTTTTCTCTCTTCTCATCTCTATCCTCTAGTGTGCATGCTTCTTTGTTGATGCTTGTGGATTCTCTATTAGGCTTTGTGTGGTAGTGGATTCAAGCTTAAGCTTCTCCATAGCTTGTAGCTTATCCATGGACAAGGCATTGCTTGAGTAGTGAATGAGAATGCATGTTTAATTCAAGTTCCATTAAGCTTCAAGGTTTGTGTGCATGCTAGGGAAGTAAGAGCTTGAGAATGAAGTATGCTTTGAGCTTGTATCTGCATTAGCTTAGCTTTCTTCTTGTATTGGATGCATGAATGAGTGGGCTGATGAGTGAATGAGCAATGGCAAGATTGAGCTTGTGTGTGTAAAGTCTATGTCAAGGTAGTGGTGTTCATAGCATTTTCTCCACTCGTGGATAAGCTTTTGTGCACCCGTACGGGTTGAATCCCTAGCTCTGAAAGGGATGCAAATCTCATTGGATTGAGCTACACACGGATCATACTACTCATGCTACAAGTGAGAGAGTCTTCCGTCTCTCCATTGGCGCCGACTCATTGGATCTTTGTAGATCTCCCTGGCAGCGGTGCCAATGGAGAGACGGAAGACTCTCTCACTTGTAGCATGAGTAGTATGATCCGTGTGTAGCTCAATCCAATGGGATTTGCATCCCTTTCGGAGCTAGGGATTCAAACCGTACCGGTGCACGAAAGCTTATCCACGAATGGAGAAAATGCTATGAACACCACTACCTTGACATAGACTCTACACACACAAGCTCAATCTTGCCATAGCTCATTCACTCATCATCCCACTCATTCATACATCCAATACAAGAAGAAAGCTAAGCTAATGCATACACAAGCTCAAAGCATCCTTCATTCTCAAGCACTTACTTCCCTAGCATGCACACAAACCTTGAAGCTTAATGGAACTTGAAAGAAACATGCATTCTCATTCACTACTCAAGCAATGCCTTGTCCATGGATAAGCTACAAGCTATGGAGAAGCTTAAGCTTGAATCCACTACCACACAAAGCCTAATAGAGAATCCACAAGCATCAACAAAGAAGCATGCACACTAGAGAATAGAGATGAGAAGAGAGAAAAACATCATCTCATTGCATTGAATAGAAGAGCATTGCTCATACAATAGTGTAGATGGGGAGAGAGAAGAGCTTGCACCTCTATGAACAAGAGGGAGAGCTAGTCTCAAGAGAGCTCAAATATGAGTGTAGCCCAAAGTGTCCATAAGCTCTCAAATGAGCCACTTTTTATACTAAAACTCCTAAAACTCCCAAAACTTCCCATGTGGGATTATTCTCAAGCCCACTCCCACACTCACCTACAACTTGGAACTTTTTACAAGAGCCCTAAATAAGAATGTCAAGTCTCTTGTTTTCCTGCTTGCATCTTTGTGTTGCATCCTTGCATTGATCACCACTCGTCACGCAACAGCAATGTCCTAGTAAGGGCAAGATATCCACTGACGGTCCTATGATTAATTTAGTCTCTTTGTACTAGGTCTGGAACTCTACCGTTAGCACAAAACACTAATTACTTTGTATTGCTAATAAACAGGTAAAAACAATTATGGTCAAACTTACACTATCAAGTCTAAAACTACTAAAATGCTATCCCTACTCTAGACCAAAGAAGATGCATATTGCCATGCTTAGTAAAGTGAAATTTATAAACAATCAAGCAACAAGAAAAATACAGAAAACATTAAAGATTGGCATGAGTTCACCTGTTTCTGTTAAAGCGCTGGTTGGTGAAGAATTGTTTGCACTTGATTGTATGACTGTCAGTTGTTTGCAGTACTGAAGCGGAAGATGTAGTTTGGTGCTTGTATCTGTTTTATTTCGACAAAACAAACTAAACAGAAAGAAAATTAGAAGGACAAAAAATAAAAAACATTGGTGCTAAACACCGGATTTGGCCGAGAGGAAAAACCCAATGGGAAAAAGTGCCCTGGCTTCTAGTTCTTATTAAGAGAGTACAAGTGCTAGGGGGTGGATGTATGTCTGCATTCTCAGGTGGGTGGACATCAATAGCTTCAGGAGGATATGGTCCTGGATAACCTTGAGTCTTGGTTGGCTGAGATCCTATAAGCATCAAAGAGCTGGGGTCTCCATTAAAGTCATGAACTAGGCTTCGTCCGGTTGGGTTCTCAAAGTAGGGTTCGACAGAAGGATGCTCCACTTCGATGTAGTATGGTTGCACAGTTGACTGCTTGTTCCCTTTGTATCCTTGCAATGTGATTGCAGTCCGAAGTAACATGTGTGTAGTTCCATTTACAAAGTTGGCACCACTTCTTTGTTGGTTGATTGCCAACCAATGGTGAGAAGGTTGGGCACTGCTCGGTTTTATGGCTACCTCCACATCATCCTCCACAGACGTAGGGGCCTGTAGGTACAGTATGCATGTATGATGGTTGGGGTCGGGTAGGAAGGTCTGTAGTATTGCCCCATCTTTTTCAATACTATCTCGGCTATCTGATCTAGATTAACTAATGGCACACTAGAGTCAGAGCCCTTTCCAGAGCTACATTTATCATCCGGATGACTATCTTGGTTTCCCATGCCAGTCATGTCAAAGTTATCATCATAATCCATGGCATCCATGCAACACTCATTGAAGATGATATACTGTGGAAATAGGAAGTGTCCTGATGTGCAGGAGGCTGACAAAAAGTGGTTCCAACTCGTCTACTATGCCAGTCGTGGCACACTATCAGCACACTATCAGATGCCGAACAAAATTACTCCACCACACACAGGGAAACACTTGGCATGATCTACTCAGTTGGTAAGTTTCACCACTATTTGCTGGGCAACAAGTTCAGCTTCCATGTGGATCATTCCTCCTTGCTTTATCTTGTGGATAAGCATATCTTAGTAGGGAAAATGGCGAGGTGGATGCTGATCCTACAAGAATTCGAGTTTAGCATAGTGCACACTTCGGGCGCAAACCATACAGTGATTACCTGTCTTGATTCCCTAAACATGGTATGATGAAATGTTGGCTTTTGTTGCCATAAGCCTGATAGAGGATAGCCTTTCTTGAGATCACAGAAAGCGGATAGTTGTCCGAAGTAGGTCTTTTTTGTTGAAAATACAAGTGAATAGGGTGTGTGCGGGAACAAGCCCTTGGTTAGAGGCTGTAAAAGAGATTGAGTAAATGTGAAAGAACCTATGAAAAGGTGAGAAGAATCTACTGGGAGAGAATAAAGGGTAGCATGAGAAGATTTAGGAAGTGTGGAGATATTCTGGGAAGTGTGGAGTTATTCTGGGAGATATTCAGGGAAAAGAGAAGAGGTGGAGAGAATCAGGCAAGAGGTGGAGATATTCTGGGAATCATGGAGAAATCAATGGGATTTGATGCTTGATGTAAACTCTATAAATTGAGGCATATCCCTAATGAGAATTTGCTAGTTTTTGAGTATCCATGCCTACATTAATCTATTTGCTAATTATCCACTAATTACATCTTAATTATTTGCTAATTATCCACTAATTATATCTTAATTATTTGCTAATCACTTTGTTAATGATGTTGATTCTAGTGTTTGATCCACCATAGCTCATCACAATGCTCAAATTTCAACATGGTATTAGAGCCATGCCTAGAATCTATCAGATTTATGAGCCCATTATCTAATTAATTAGGATTAGTAGATAATTAGAAAATAATCAAAATTTTAGTTATTTTTCACTTCACCCCTTCACCCCCAGCCAGTGGAGGATCTCATTCACCTTGCACACATAAAATAAGGCAAGCCCTTCTAACACAAGCTAGCCAACTCACTTGGCTTCAAGTCCATCAAAACGGCGCAGCAAACCGCCCATGCTAGCTCACGTTTTTCGCAGATTTGCAGGCGCTAAATTTCTGAGGAAAATTTGAGATATTCTCTTCCACAAGTCAAATCAGTCTAATTCCTCTTGGCCCCGGGGGTTTTCAAGCATGCTCTACAAGCTGGTGAAGACAGAATTCAATTTCATCAAGTCTACAGTGAGATCCAAGCTCTTCATCAAATCTGCAGGTGACTTTGGTAAAACAGAGATTAAGCTTTCAATATTTCGTCAAATCTTGTGTTTCTTGGCTTAATCCTCTACTAGACTCATTGCTATTGATGCCTTTGAAAGCATTTGAGCTCATTTGAAGTCTAAGGCACCAGATCTGGACTCCCTGCATACTCTGTTTTTTGCACACAAAATAGAGCATTAATTTGCTAATCAGTGATTAATCAGTACTAATCACTATATTTTGGTACAATTGAGGGTTCAAATTAACCCATAGGTATCTGATACAGATCCCTATAACTTCAGATTACAATTCGGAGTTGGTTTGATACTCCAACCATCCCGTACAAATTGGTTACCCTTGATTTAATGTAATTTCTGGTGATTTTATGCTGATAAATTTGTTGTAATCATCTATTAAACACCAGATTGAGTTGTAAAAGGGTAGACACTGCCCTTGAATCTTGAAATTGGATCAAGAGGTAAGACCCCCTTCACATCACCATGAGTACAGCACAGGAAATAGCCAAATTTAATGGGGAGCAGTTTTATACATGGCAGACAAAAACCATGTATTTGCTCATGAGGAAAAATCTGTGGGGATTAGATGAAGGGAGAGATGAATGCCCAGAGAGAGGGGAAAATGAGTGGAAGAGCAGGAATGAAAAAGCATTGGGACTTATTACACTCAGTTTAAATGATGAAATCATTCATCACATCACAGGGATACAATGGGCAAAAGATGCATGGGATGAACTCAATAAATTGTTTGGTACAAGCAAAAAATTCAAAGATAAATCTGTTAATGCAATTCTACAAACTGGACATGAAGGAAAGTGAACCTTTAATCACACACTTGAACAAATATAAAAGCATTAAGCAGCAAGAGCTGGCAGCTATTGGCAAAAAGGTAGAAGATGATGAAGCATTAGCTGTACTTCTGAAGAGTGTGGACAAAGGAGATTATGAAGACATTGTAGCAACACTAAATAATGTACCTGAATTGAAGCTACACGAGATAGAAGCAGCTCTACTAGAGCAAGAGAGCAAAGGCAAAGAGAAGAAATGGCTCGACTCAACAGCATTTTGCTAATCATCCACTAATTACGTCTTAATTATTTGCTAATCACTTTGTTAATGATGTTGATTCTAGTGTTTGATCCACCATAGCTCATCACAATGCTCAAATTTCAACATTTTTAAGTAATAGCCAGCCAGCTATTCAAAAAAGGCATTGATTAGATCCTCTCGAGAGGTAAATTCCACCTCATGAACAAGAAGTCCTCCTTAGAGAAGCCCATCAAGGAATTAGTGGAGGTCACTTTGCAGGAGAAGTCGCAGGAAGAAAGATCCTCCAAGTCAGTCTTTGGTGGCCGTCGATACTCTCAGTGATGCCTATAAGTGGGCCAAACAGTGTGATGTTTGCCAACATCTATCTTATAAACATAAGCATCAACCAAGTACATCAATCTAGCTAATGTGAGTTTATTCATTGTCCAAATAGATTTGTCTAAGTACAAATCATATCTTATAGAACATAAGCATTAACCAAGTATATCATAATGTATGCTAACTTACCGTGTTTGAATTTAGTCATTGTCAATAGATCTCTCTAAGTACAAATAATAAACGACAAACCAATTCCAAAAAACCTAGCCATCACCACCCTTTCATGCTCTCAAAGTATCTAATATACTTTCATGATCAGCTATTGTAAGATTCCAACATCCACATTTGTTGGTACTATGTACTCGATCAAGGTTAAGCTTGATTATAACCACTAAATGGAAAAATTGAAAGATCTCTAAATCCCACTTCCAATGTTAGAAGTGAATGAATCTCACAGCCTAGTCATCTAGTAGAAATGCCTTTCTATAATCATGCTATGGCCATCAAAGTGAAACCTTTGCTCATCCACTATGTCATGGTCAAGGATGCACTTTGATCTAGTGTATCTTATGATATAATAACCGGTTCCCTCCTTGTTATTCTCATCAACAATGACTACAAAAACATCACCCTCCTATAAGAGATCTATCAATTATATGGTATCATAGTTTGTTAAACAAACTAGACTTGTGGTGAGGGGTTGCATGGGATCTAGAAAGGTGCACGGGAGGTGCTGGTAACGTCAAAGAGAACGTTAACACACGTGCATGCTTTATCATGCTCCCCCTTCTTGTGCCTAGTCTCGAGAAGAAGATGCAAATGATCTCAATGCCTGTTTGATAATGCTACCTATAAAGATAATGAAATTATTGTGCGCTCTTAAACTATGCACCACATCCTTCTGACCATATCCATCATTGTTGCCAAGTGATGCCACACTCTCTCAAGAAAGAATCATGGAGAGAGAAGAAATGTTGCACAAAAGTATGCATAATGCGAGTGATAATTGTTGATTTAAAAGTGATATTATTGAGAAGAGGGAAGGGTTGCAAAATAATCAATACCTAAATAGATGATGGCATTAATTTTACAAGTAATAAATCTGAATACTTATATAGTGAGTAGAGGGTAGGGTTGTAAATTAATAAATACTTGAATAGATGATGACATTAACTTTACAAGTAATAAACCTTAAAAAATAAAAAAAATCGTTACTTGCTCAGAGAAGTATTACTTTGACTAAATCTCTTGGTATGGTGCAAATATGCATTTCTATGCAAAATCTGTTATAGAGACTACACCCAGAGGAAACTCTATCAAACATGCTTAAAACTATCAGTCCTAATATGTGTACCATATGTATGGATACACCTACTCCTTGAAAGTGTGTGAATATTGTATGTGGTGTATGATGCTCCACAAGGTGTAATCTCTTAGACTACCCACCACCCTACAATTGATGCACAACATACTCATAGCATACAAGATCAACTGCACCATCTCTAGTCTTGAAAGAGATCCACATGTAGCATAAGTATCCTCCACACAAGCAAGTTGATTAGGGCATCCATGTCTCAGGCACATACTACATATAGGGTGATGGTAAATCTAAGAGTAGTGTAGGAATCAGCTCTAGTTATAATTATTTAGAGTACATGTGAAGGATGTTGAGAGATGGTATGTCTAAGGGTAGTGTAGACTGAACTCTGGTTATAATTATTTGGAGGACATGCGAAGGATGCTGAGAGATGCAATCTTCGCTATTATCTTTGTGTACAAAGAAAAAAGAGAGGAGCTTAGGACTCCTGGAATGGTGGTAGAGAAGAGCTAGGAGCTTTCATGAGATGACGGTAGATTCAAGGTCCCCTATGCTAGAGAGTATACTACTACATGGCAGGGTCCAAGCTCACATGCACTTCCCTTCTCGACATAGATGGTCCCACCACGTGTATTTGCTTATAGTTCTTCAGCTTTAAAATTGAATTGTAGAACAAAAATCAGGATTGACAAATCAATTGACTCGTGATTTTCCAAATCAATGGAGCCTTGCACATCTGGATTAAAATCAATGGATTACAGGTCATCATGGATTATCTTATCTAGCTCTTCTGCTATCATGAGCATCTACTATGTAGCGATATTATTTATGATACAAAGGTTACATGGTTACATAGACAAGCATTTTTTTTAATGATCTCCTCTTGAATTTGTAGTCAAAGGTTGTGACCATATCTGTTTTTCAGGTCCTTAGCTGTAAACCTATGTTCTACCTATATCACCTTATCATTGGGCATATTTTTTCTTTAATTCTATGATTTATAAGATTTTTTTTAAAGTTTTGAGATTTTATAAGCTACTATCTATTATTTGGAATGAGCTTTTACATATTTATTGGTGATAAAAATAAAAATATTTCAAAGTTAAGAAAAATAGCCCCCTAAAAGTTGATGTTTTACATCAAAGTTGATGAAAAACATTAACTTTTCCATACAACTCGATGTTTTGCATCAAAGTTGATGCAAAACATCAAATCTACCACAAAACTTGATGTTTTTCATCAAGTTTTGGATGCTCCGGGGGGAGGAGAAGAAAGTTGGAGAATTAGAGGTTGATTTTCACAAACGATCGCATGCTCAAACGATCTATTCCATAAATTTTGAGTACCAACACGACTATGTTTCGATGCGATGTGCATACGTCACGAAGTGATGCAATAAATCGCTTTGTGATGTCTGCAAATCGCATCAAAACATAGTCGTGTTGGTACTCAAAATTTGTAGAATAGGTCGTCTGAGCATGCCCCAATGGATAGAATTGCTAAAACAAGTTGTTTGTGAAAATCGACCTTCGATCCTCCAACTTTCTTCTCCGAAGCATCCGAAACTTGATGCAAAACATCAAGTTTTGTGGTAAAGTTGATGTTTTGCATCAACTCGCAAAACATCAACTTTTAGCCTAAAAGTTGATGTTTTGCATTGAGTTGATGCAAAACATCAACTTTTCCCCTAAAAGTTGATGTTTTGCATTGAGTTGATGCAAAACATCAACTTTTCCATAAAACTCGATGTTTTGCATCAAAGTAGACGCAAAACATCGAGTTGATGCAAAACATCAACTTTTTCACAAAACTCAATGTTTTGCATCAAAGTTGATGCAAAACATCAAGTTTTGTGGGAAGTTGATGTTTTGCATAACATTGATACAAAACATCAAGTATTGTGAAAAAGTTGATCTTTTGCATAGAAAGTTGATGTTTTGCATATAAAGTTGATTTTTTACATCAACTTGATGCAAAATATCAAATTTTCATAAAAGTTGATGTTTTGTATCAAGTTGATGAAAAACATCAACTCTTAGCTGAGAAGTTCTTACTCAACAGTTGGCCGCAAATGTTGTAGCTAAAACATCCTTGCCATGTGTAGTAACCAGTAGGATTCAAACCTAAGTCCTTGCCTGATATTTTACAAAAAAATATTTTGGAAGTATAAACTTTTGTTTCTTAAAGCAAGCTTTTTCATGCTTTCTAAACTCATTTAATAACTAAAATTACTATTTAACCCCTTTTTGTCACATCAAAGGACACATCTTCTTTAAAAATGAGTGTGTAATTATTTTTAAAAATTAGATAACTTTTAAATAGCTTATTCATGATATTTTAAAATTCATCTGTACGTAATGAACTCCTTTTAAAAAAGTATATATTATCAATTAAGAAATTGTGATACTCAAGAGCTTAAAAATGGATTTTAATACCACTCTCATCAAGAGCCAAAAATAGGGTTTTATAATTAAGATAATAACTGTATTAAGATAAAGCTTTTGTAATATAATCATATAAATAATTTTTTATAGTTGCACTCTGTAGCACATCCTCAATCATGCTAACATGGCAGATGACCCAAGGAGTTTAAGCTTCAAGTGTACACATGAAAGAAAAAAAATGTATTTGTGGATAGTGAAGAAGAGGATGCCTCATTTACCTTCTCAGGAAAAGACACATCAACTAGTGATGGTGTAGCAATGATTATGAGGAACCATAACTATGCCATAAGCTATATGTTTAGAAAAGAGCTTCTTTTTATAGTTGTATCATTTTTTAATGGATTGATGGAGAAATAATAAACATTGTCTCTATTTTGGCATGTTTTTGGAAAACTTATTGTTAGATTTTCAATTATAATCTCAAAAAGTAAGCAAAACAAAGTCTTTTTTTTCATGTCAATGTTTGTAAGAAATGTATAAAGTGTGCATAGACCACTTTTTAAAAAGAGGTAAAAAAATAAACTTTTTTGATAGAATCTTTGAAAGATGCCAAATGTTTCTCATTTTCAGAAAATATTACCTATTTTGTCCGCAACAGTGTTATTAGCATTATTGTTTACTGGTGAATAGGCGTATGAGTGGCAATATTTGCATGGTTGTAGTGTGTCTCCCTTCAATGCTAGTGCATGGTTGAAGTGTGTCTTAGGAGTGTCTCATTAGGGCCAAAAACGGCTAGAAAAGGGCTGTTTGTTAATCTAAGGATTAAGAAATTATCCAATTGTGAATTGACACGTATACAAAAGTATGGCATTCTTGTCTCCTCTAAATGTCTTCTAAACGGTTCTATTTTAGTGGCGAACGGCTAAAACGGCTTGATTTAGACGTTTACGATGGCTAACATTAAAGTTTGGGTCCAAAATAGTGACATCTTGTTCCATTTTATATTTCAAAAAATCAAGGAGGAAGATACGAAATCTTCTCTTTTCAGGCTCGGAAAACAACGCTATTAATGACAAATCACCAAATTTTTTCAAGCATCTACTTTTCCACCTTCCCTCCATTTTGTTATGGCTCATTCCCTTTTCCACCTTCCCTCCATTTTGGCATATGGCTTATTCTCCTTTCTTTGCATTTTCAAAAGACTCACTATTTTTCTCTCATATGTGAGCTTCTATGGCGTCCTCACGTCGTCCTTCTCATTGTGATTTTCATAACACCAGAGAGGATGGTGTTTAGAAACCCATGTCTTTTCGTGTGAGTGATTGGGTAACAATGCTTCCCTCTTGCAAAGGTGCCCACAGGGTGAAAAGAACCAAGCGAAATGAAGTGAAATCCCATTGGAAAGGTCGTGTTCTTGCCTTCAAAGTGACCGACAATGGCTGGCTTGCAAAAGTTCAACATGTCTACATGGCCAAAGACATGGTGTTGAACTTGGATGAACATCCAATTCTCCATTCTTACTGCTGTAATTTAACAAAACTTTATCTATTTGATACAACACAATATTTCTCCTTCTGATATATTTGTTGTTTGTTTAATTTCAGTTATCTTTCCATCAACAGCAGCTGTGGAGTGGCAGCCTGTTGAGAGCTTAAGTGGCACATTCAAAGCAATTCACAAGGGGATTGCAGATGTAATGTATGCAGACTAACCACCTTCATTTTACAAATCAGTGGATATATTTGTGTATTTTGCAGAATACAGGGTTCCATAAAGAGAAGGTGTTCATGGAGAATTATATGACATACCTATTCCCACCTTAATGTCACTCGAATGAGAAGTTCCTGATCTAAATAGCATAACAAGCTTCAACAAATCCAAAATCAAAGATGATATTCTTAAAGCTATGTCTCCTGGAAGGATTTCAAGAAGGATAAAAATTCAATGGTTCTTGCCTATACATGTCTTTGTGGCATGTTTCAATACAATGGAATTGCAGAGGACAAGAACGATATGGCTTAATAGAAGACTATCTACGACTAATCTGGACACTGTACTTGGAGAAGGATGGAGTACCAAGGAAACGTTTCATATTGGCGACAATATCAGTTGTAGAGTAAGCCCAAATTCTATGTCTATCTCATACCAACTATGTCGTCAATCCCTAGTTTTGGGCTATGACTATAGGAGATGGAAAAGCAAGCTTGGTAGTTGGGTCCCTCTGGATTCTGAAGAGAATTGTCCAGAGTTTGAATTTAACATCATAGTCCATCCATTCATTGATCCTAGGAACCTTATAGTAACATCAAACTGGAGACTACAACATGTAAGAGAGTCGCTTGAGTTTCTGGATGAAACATCACCTGAATATAGATTCAAAGTAGATGATATTGTTGTCAGTACAAGGATAGAGTGTAACCTCATGCATCACACGTCTTCCCCCAAAAAAAGTTGTATTTGAGCCACTTGCAAGGGCAAGTTTGTTAAGCTGAAAAGGATTTCTCTAATAATGTAATCAATATATTCTGCTAAATTTTATCTTGACTTCTTCACAAAAATGGTGAATATATTGTTGGCAACACAAAACAAGGTTTAACAGTTGAATATCAAATTGTTGATACTGAATTTAAGTACAAAATATAGTCCCAAAAAGGGTGTGTTCATATGGACAAAATGAACAAAACAGAAGCCAATTTGTGGAATCACTCAACAAAATCAACTTTTCTTTTGGCATGGGATGACCCTGGATCTTTAGAGAATCTCTCTCTTCTGTTTGCTTTGATCAAATTTGGCTGATTGAGGTTCAAGTTTCGGTGTTTTGAGCTCTTGAGGTGTTGGAAAGGAAGACTTTGCAGTGGATTCCTCAACTGGTGGTAAGTTGGGCTCTTCTCTGAGATCTTTAGGTGTTGGCGAGGGAGATTTGGCAGTGGGGTCTGGTTTTGGAGAAGGTTCTTTGGAGGTTGGCTTTGGAGACTTGGCAGTCTTCTTGGGGGACATGAAAAAGAAATTGAATGGAGAGCCAACATTTGCCCTCTTACTTTCTTTGTTGGATGAACGACGCTTCTAAATTTTAAATTTCAATGGTGAGTGAAACGAAAGACCTTTAGTAGCACTCTTCTCTTTGATAGGGTTCTTCTCTTTGAGACAGGGGTCTTCTCTTTGACAGGGGTCTTCTCTTTGACAGGGGTCTTCTCTTTGATAGGAGTCTTCTCTTGAGCTGGTGAAGAGCTCTTCTCTTTAGCAGGAGGGCTAGGGCTCTTCTCTTTAGCAGGAGGGCTAGGGGTTTTCTTTGTAGCCTGAGGGCTCTTCCCTTTAGAATGGGTCTTCTCTTTAGTAGTGCTCTTTTTCCCCTTGGAAGATCTGCTCTTTGTTTGAGTTTTCTTCTTAGTAGGGCTCTTCTTTCTTTCCTTCTTCTCTTTGGCAGCGGTCTTTTTCTTTTTGGATGAGCTATCCTTGACATATGGCTTTTCTTCTCCTCCTTTTTTCTTTTCTTTTGAAGTTGTACCCTTGGCTCCTTTCTTAGGTGGAAAGGGGGAATCAGGATCAACTGGATTGAAAGATCTTTCCAAAACCATAGACAGTGCCTTCTCCCTTACCCAACTTACCCAAGAATCTGGATATTCATGCAACTAAGGCAAAAGAAAATGATAAAATTTCTTAATGTGAGAAAGTCACTAAATGTATTGACCCAATCAATCAATGCTATCATTACATGAACTTACAATAAGTGTTGTCATTCTAAATCTTGACTCAAGATATCTCCAAGCATTAGCAAGCACCATCCATCCACAACAAGATGTTGGGTCTTTCTGCAAAGGAACTTTCTGATTATAGTACTTAAAATCTTCAAGTTTGTAGTCTTCATAGGTGGAACCTAGGAAACTCAAGATAAGTTTGGCAGCACTGCAAGCATAAAATATTGAGGGTCAACCAAACAATTGAAAACTTACAAAATATTGCTCTAGAACATAAACCATGGTAAAGTTGATTCTTACATTTTACTTCTCCCATGAATGGATGCTAAAGAATTCATAAAGATTACATCTCTATCCAATAGATTGAAGATAATAAGACTCCAATGGCCTCTGTGATAAGATGAATACTGCAATTAGTTGTGAATATTGTAATGATGGACAAAAGATAATTGAGTGTGTCTTACACTTCAACATAAGGGTATACAATGTAATTGCATGTCAGCATATCAAAGTCATCAAGAAAACTTGCAAGATTCCCTTGCCTATTGAAAAGGCACTGTGTAACAAGGGGATCAAGAATGGTCACTTGCATAGCCATTGAGTCAGGAAGATCCCTCATAAGACATCTGGAGACATAAACAAAACATATCAATAAAATATGGAATCTGAGAAATTCATCAAGAAAGCAAAAGGAAATCCACACAAACCTCAGACAGATAAAGAGGACTGCGTCACATATCTCAATATTGTGATTCACAAGCATACTTGTGTCTTCAGGGGCAATGTCATAATAAACCTCATCCTCTCCATGCATGGAGACATCTACTACCATTTGACCTGTTACATTCTGATAAAGTTCTGAATTGGATGCATGAAGAATTTCAGCTTACTGAGAAAGAATGGCATCCTCTGTCATCTTCTCCTGTGCTCTCTCTTTCTCCACTTCTTCTTTAATATCGTGAGCTTTTCTTGTACTATAAGTATGCGAAACATCTTCAATAACAACTGATTGTTTGGGTTGTCTTGCCGGAGGAATATTTAGAATTTCAAAAGCCCTCATATCTTGACTTGGAATGGGTTCCAAAGCTTTGTCAAACTTGTATCTAAGTCTGGACACAAGCACAAAATCTTTGCTCTCATGAGAGTGATCCTATGAGCAAATGCAGCAGCAATGTATCCATCATTCATAAAGTCGATCAAAAAATCCTCAGCAGCCTCTTGAAGACACATAAGGGCCTGTGACTCCCATCAGACTTTATCAAGATATGTGTTTTTCATTTTGCTAATTAACCTTTCTGATATGTCCCTGACAACCCGCATAAATGGCAGTCGAAATGGCAATCGAGGGATGAGAAGATTAGTAGATTTCTGTGCCGCTCTGATCTCTCTTAGTGACTTCACCTGATAGTTTAATCTCTTTCTTGCTGTTGCCCTAGCACGAGGCTTTGGAGGAGGCTTTTCTTGTTTTTCATTGACAACTGCCTTTTTGGAAGATCCTGGTTTGTCTTGAGCTTTTTTAGTCTCCGAAGGGACGTAGACTTTCCTTGCAGTTTTGTCCTCGCCATTGAAGTTTAAGAAAAAGAAGAGAACCCGATCGAGGTGATTTGTGAGTTGAGATAAAAAAACTAACACTGGCCCGAACTAAGCGATGGGGTGGATCCAAATTGGTTGGATTATCTCTATCACTTGATTCAGGCTATACCCAGAACTAAGCGATTTTTGTGATCCGAGAGAGTTGAATAGGCTCTTTCGCTTGACGTATGCGGAACTAAGCGATAATATATTGAGGCTCTATCACTTAATTAAGGGGTAGCCGGAACTAAGCGATGAATAGCTTCCAAAAGAATCGATTGGAATAGCTCAATCGCTTGATTCCGGATATGTCCGAAACAAAGTGAAAATGGAGATCCTAGAGTTTTGGATAGGCTCTATTGCTTGATTCGGGGTATGGCCAAGTGATAGGGGAGGATCCGGAACCAAGCGATGAAGAAGATCCGATTTGTTTGGACGAGCGTTATCGCTTGATTCGGGAAATTTTAAGTCGAGGGAGAAGAATCCAGGACTTAGCGATGAGAAGGATCCAAGATGTTCGGATGAGATCTATCGCTTGATACGGGTGAGTAGGGTAAAAGAAGATTCCGAGAATTTCGGAGGAGCAATTTCGCTTGATACCGTGTCGGTGAAAAATAGAAATGTTTTCATGAAAATTTAATTTTTATACCTCGAATCCGTCCTTACATAGGACCATTGGATACACGTGTCATGCAATCATTTTTGCCACGAGGCACGAGCGGTCACTATTTAAGGTATTTTTGCCACGCTCCACGTGCTCCATCGGATATTCTCAAAAACTCTCTCTCGTTTTTTTTCGAACCTTCAAATTGCCAAGGCCCGCACCAAGCGATAGAAGCATTCCTAAACTTTTGGACCACTTATTTTCGCTTAGTTCGGGCTCTGCCATATAGTGACTTCCAAGCTCTATTTTGCAAAACTCTCTCCATCTCTTTTTTTCGAACCTTCAAATTGCCAAGGCCCGCACCAAGCGATAGAAGCATTCCAAAACTTTTGGACCACTTATTTTCGCTTAGTTCGGGCTCTGCCATATAGTGACTTCCAAGCCTTCTTCAAAATTGTTCCAGCGTTTTTCTCAAATATCACAATGAGTAAAAGTGTTGAGGGACGACATGAACTTGTTGAAGAAAGCCCAAGTGAAAGACTCTTGAATGCTATTTTGCAAGATGGTCATGACATGAAGGTATACGCAGATGCAGTGGAGATTTTCAATCCAAGGTTTGTTCTTTCAGAATGAAGCTTAAGGACATTCTTGAAGAGGAGTACAAACAATTTGAAATGTCAATTGAAGGTCATTGTTTTCATATCGGAGACAATGATTTTTGTCACCTTACCGATTTTACTCAGCTATCAGTGGAGAAAGCCAAAGTTACAAAGAGGTTCAGTAGATTTTCAAATAAAATCTCTTTCACATGCCCTTCATCCATTTCTGGTCCAATTCATAAGAAGCTTTGTAACCTTGTCCCCAAAGATGTCTCCTTTCTTTTCTTTCTATTTTTGAGAGCAGAAATACAAGATAAAGAGCAAGAATCAGATATTGATGCAGAGAAGGAGGAAGAAAACTTAAATGTCACCACAGTCTCAAAGCTAGAGAAAAGTGAGATTTTAGAAGAGGAAGAAATTGATGTTCAAGCTGAGGAGAAAGAAAGTGCAAATCTTGATGTTGCTGAATTTAAGGCTTTCACTGTTACTGAAGAGCCCTCAGAGGAAGCAAGCATATCTGAATCCTCTATACTATTTCAAGCCTTCCTTTCTTCTATATCAATGAGAAAGATTTTATTCCTTTGTTCTATCTTCAATGTCTCTTCAATATCAGGGAAGACTACTGTATTGCAGCAATTTCAGAAGCTTGTGAGGTGACCAAAGACTTTATTGATACAGAAGTAGAGTCAAAGGAAGAGTTTTTGGCACTTGATTTGCAAACATCTGACCACTCATTTATCCCTGCTCCTGATGCACTTGCCTTGTGCCTTAAAAGAGTGGATGAGGAGAAACCTTCCCTTAGAGATGAGGATTTTGAGAACAGGCTTATTGAGTTAGGTGTAGAGTCTTTTGGCAGAGATTTCAAGCTTCAGGTAGATTCTGATAAAGTGGAAAGGGTTGGCTCATGCAACTTGATGAAAGACAAAGTAGTAAGTGAGGATGAGTTGCAGAAGGTAGTTTCCTTTTAATATTTTGCAAAATGTTATTGTGATTGTAATTTTTTTAAAGTGAGGTTTTTGTCTTGCAGATTGAATTGCTTGATAAGGATGATTTTCTAGGAAGAGCTAAAGGCAGCAGAGTGAAAGCTACAGAGACTAGGTCAAGAAGGCCTTCATCTGCTCTCATGCACTACTTACCTACATTGGATAAGGCTGTGTTCTGTGCATTCCACATGAACTTCTCTGAAGATCCTGAGTTGCCAATATTTGCCTTGAAGGTGTTGTTAAGGTTCATGGGATACACTCCCCTTCAAATAAATGCTATCAAGGTCTTGCTTCTAGAGAGAGCTACTGCTCTTAGAATCTTTGGATATGCTGCAGGTTTCAATGCCTCAAGAGCAGGATACTTTCTTTGCTACTCTAGCTATGCAGCTGTAGCGCTGAGGAGTCAGATATCAATCTTCTTGGAGGTTATAGAAGGAGAAAATTTTTGAGATACAGAGGTGACATGCCAAATAGTCCCAAGAGAATCAAAAACTAATGTACACATAATATTTTGCAAGGACTGATTATAATTCAGCAAATATTTTGTAAGAGGTACAAATGTGTTAGTAAATCATTAGTCTCTATCTTGAGGTGTTTGTGTAGTTTCAGATTGCTGGTTCTTTGATGTCATCCTTTGTAATTGCCTCCTGTAGAACCAATTGAATAATTCTTTAAGTGCATTGCTTCTTCTTTGACCACCTCCTCTTTTGGTACATCTGAAAAAGGAAGTTCTCGCGTGATAGTGAGACTTTTCCATTCCTTGTGTGTTCCATGTTGCAAGGGGTCCTTCTGTAGCAAAATATGGTCCATGCAAGTAAAGAATATGCTACAAAGACAATTCTTTGTTAGTAAATTTAAGAAATTACACTTTAATTTTAACTATTTTGATAAGTCTGAACACTCACCAAGTAATAAGTTATGTCTTTTTCTCCCCAGGCATCTATGATAGCTTTTATTAAAAGCTTTATTGCTTTTTTGAAATCATCTGCATAAGTATTTGAACCAACTTGTTGTCTTAGGACTTTGAAAAAATTGTCAAGTTTTTTCCAAACTTCCATATGTTTGTTGGCTACATCTGGTCTACTTTTGACATTTGTGGTGGTAATGACACATAGATGTTTCCAGCAGTTCCACATTGCATTGACTTGTTTGGTGTCATGGTTGCTTAAAAATCTTCTTGCTTTTGCTCCTCCCATTGAAAAATCTTGCAGAACATCACCTGTACCTCTAGAAAGAACAGGATCTTTTTTAAGCCACCATGGAAACCCATTTGAGAGAATATCGCACCATAAAAGATTGGACTTTTCTAATGTTCATCCAAATATTATTATAAACGTTGTATTTAAAAGACGATTTTTTTTGTCTCTCATATGGCATTGTTCCCTCAATATAGAAATACTCTTCGAAATGTTTGGAAATTTCCTCATTTAACAGAGTTCTATATTTTCCAACATTGTGAGGTCTAGGCAACCCAAAAGCTTTGATTTTGTAATACTTAAGGACCCTGAACCAGGCTTTAGAGATGGCTCTGTATCCCTTTCTATATTTTCCAACATTGTGAGGTCTAGGCAACCCAAAAGCTTTAATTTTGTAATACTTAAGGACCCTAAACCAGGCTTTAGAGATGGCTCTGTATCCCTTTCTACTCACTCCCACTGTGTCACAAACTTCTTGCATTTGGGAAAGCTGGACCAATAAGTCCATATCTTTTAGTAGCTGTTGAAAGACTAGTTTTTTTTTAGTTTGATTTTCAGGAAGTTTCAAAAGTTTCAAGATATCCGACCTATTCATAAGCTCATTCAAAAATCTTACCCTTTCCTGAGCATTAAACATGTCAAATCCTAAAAGGGTAGTAACATGATCTCTTACAAGTTTTAACCTTTTTTTCCTTTGTCCAGATCTCTCTATCAAGCTAACTACATCCCGCATTCGTTTTACTCATGCTCTTAACCCTATTGGAGTTTCTTTTAAGGTTTTCAATTGATCATTTTCTTATTTCAAATGTTTTCAAGTTCTGTAATTTTTGTTACATTCAAAGATAAAGTATTTTGAAGATATGTAATATATTCTACATAATTAATATGTGATTGAGATAGTCTTGAACTATAACCAAGTAAGCCATCCACCCCATCACCAACAAATCTAATCAAATCATGTGGTGTGTGAAAAGAAGGATACCTTCCTGTTTTGGGATCCGGTGGATATAGACTTCCATCTGTCCATAGGTTAACATGCTTCTTTCCTTCGTTGCGAAGATGTTGAGCTTCATTCGCACATGAAAGGGGTCTTTGGTAGACACTCCGTGTAGTTGCATACTCTTGGTTGAGCTTGATATTCAAATGAAACTTACGATTAGATGTATCACTCATTACTAACAGAGCTAAAAATATTAGCAGAGCTATTAGAAGATGAGAGACGCAGAAGAATGAGAATGAGATGTAGCTTGTGAAATTCTTAGAGAAGCAGAGGAGTGAAACTAAGAATAAGCTTGTGAAATTTTTTGGAGAGCGCATTCGGAGGGAATGGTCATTCAAAAGTAAGAGAAATAAGTATTTGCCGTTCGGATAGGACAAATTTCGAGACGAGCCATTAAAGAGTAGCATGAAAACGATATATTTTTTTAGATTTTAAAATATGTACTTAGATACGTGTTCAATCACATAGATACGCTTTAAATATCCAAAACGGCCAAATTTGGAGCCGTTTTGACCATCAACGTTCTACTAATTAGCAAGTTAGCGAATTCCTTACACAGTCCATTTTGAGACGTTTTTGGCCCTAATGCGAAGCCCCGAGAAAGAGATGGAGGCTCCGATGGGCAGCAGGTGGGAGAGAAAGGGGTGAAGGGTAGCAGGTGGGAGAGAGAGAAAGAGGTGAAGGGTTTATGTTAAATTTGGGGGTGCTTGCAAACGTAGTACCCCAGCATGAGCGGTCACCTGACCGCCTCCGTCTAGACAATGGTGCAAAAGAGTTATGGACACACGTCCTTTTGTTTGTGCATTTGCTAGGATTCGAACCTAGGTCCCTGCCAAGGGAGGCAAAGCTCCTATCCACTATGCCACGCGCATACTCATCATGTCCATAACATCTTATGAACATGTCTACAAATGGGCCCGTCACCGACCATTGACCGGGCCCACGGGGTGCCACGTATGCAGGCACCCCGATATTTAACGTAGGCGCTGCATACCCCGATATTTGACGTAAGCCGGGGTGCATAAGTGGTACCCGATATTTAACGTAAGTTGGGGTGAAGGTTCCGAGTAGAGAGAGAGAGAGAGAGAGAGAGAGAGAGAGGAGGAGGAGGAGGAGGAGGAGGAGGAGGAGGGGAGATGGAGGGGGAGGCACTGGGTTCGTGCACAGGCGGGAAAGAGAGGAGGAGGTGGTCGAGCCAGAGGGCCGACGGGAAAGGGTGGAGGAGGTTATCAAGCTGGTGCGCGGACTACAGAGAGCGAGAGAGAGAGAGAGGTAGTTGGCGCTGGCGAGTAGACGAGCTAGGAGAGGTTGGCGGTTGGTGTGGCAGGCAGGAAGAGAGAGAGAGAGGTATACGCTCTGCTACCGGGGGAAAGGAAAGAAAGAAGGGGACTGAGTGTGGTCGGCTGCTACTAGCGAATGGGACGAGCGAGAGCGAGAGCGAGACAGAGATATGGAGGCGGGTCCGAAAAGTCTGTTGTAGGCAGGTAGACGAGAGAGAGGGAGAGAGAAAATGATGAAGGTCGGCTGGTGAACCAGGGAGAGAGAGAGAGAGAGATGGAGAGGCTAGTCGGTGAGGTGGTCGATGCGAGAGAGAGAGAGAGAGAGAAGGGTTGGTCGTAGGCAGAGGGGCGAGGGGGTCAGGTGTGGTCGGTGAGGTAGGGTTGGTCGTAGGCACAGAGGGGTGAGGGGGTCAGGTGTGGTCGGTGAGGTAGGCTAGGGGTAGCTTGGGGTCGGTTGGAGGCGAGGGTTGGTCGGCACGCAGGCATAGGGAGAGAGAGAAGGGTAGCTAGTGGTCGGCGAGGTAGGCCTTGAAAGAGAGAAGGGTAGCTAGTGGTCGGCGAGGTAGGCCTTGAAAGAGAGTGGTCGGCGAGGTAGGCCTTGAAAGAGAGAAGGGTTGGGTTGGGTGTGAAAGGGGTTTTTTTATTTTTTATTGGTTTAACTTTTTTAAATAACAAGAAAAAGGAGGGAAAGTAAATTATGGGGGGAGTCTTGGTTTTTTATTTAAAAAATATACCTAAAAATATAAAATTAGAAGATAATCATTAAAAAATGATAAAGAAGAAAGCTAAGGTGGTTCTTTTTTAAAATTAAAAAAGGAGAAGGATAAAGAGAAATCAAGGGGGGGATCTTTTTAAAAATACTTATAATACTTACATTAAAAATACGAAAGAAGAAGTGAAAAAGGAAATAAAATTGAGAAAAAGTGAAGAAGAAAAAAAAATCCAAAGGGGGGGAGACATGGCTTCTCATTTTTTTATATTTTTTAAAAGGGAGAAAAAAAATCAAGTTTTGAAAAAAAAGAAAACGAGACTTGGGGGTGCATTTCTACAAGGGAAGAATTGAGAGGAGAGTCGAGGGAGAGGGTGTAAGGGGGGCCATGGGAGGAGAAGGGGTAAGGAAAGAAAAATAAAATTAAACAAGACTGCAACAAAAATCCAAAAGAAAAGAGAGAGAGGGTACTAGAGATGGACAGTTATGCTATGCGGGACGGGGGAACGACATGTAAATTTTATATCAATACAATGTTGAAAGTTGCTTTTAAGTACATGTGTTTGATTTGTAATGTAAAAAAAAGGAGGGCTAGAAGGGTGTGAGAAAGGGCGGTCCGAGGCCCCACATAGGGCATTTTTGTACCCTTCTAGCCATCATCTAAAAATATTTGCCATTTAATTTTAGTTGGTTTTCAAGTGAAATAAACGTGTTTTCCCTTGACAACATGGCCATAGAATGTGTGTAGCCATCATCTAAAAATATTTGCCATTTAATTTTAGTTGGTTTTCAAGTGAAATAAACGTGTTTTCCCTTGACGACATGGCCATAGAATGTGTGTAGCCATCATCTAAAAATATTTGCCATTTAATTTTAGTTGGTTTTCAAGTGAAATAAACGTGTTTTCCCTTGACGACATGGCCATAGAATGTGTGTAGTCTTTGTAAGTGACTCGTTGAGAAAGGCTTTGTAAGTGACGTGTTTTTCACTCATTCTCAAGAGCACATTGTTCACTCCCTTTGCTAGATGCTGTAAATTTTTCCAAATCCTACATGTAAATTTTTATATCAATACAATGCTGAAAGTGGCTTTTAAGTACATGTGATTGATTTGTAATCTAGAAAAGAGGAGGGCCAGAAGAGTGCGAATTAGGGCGCTCTACGGGGGGCCCGCATAGAGCATTTTCGCACCCTTCTGGCCATCATGAAGAAATATGTGCCATTTAATTTTCGTTGGGTTGAGTTATACCATGTCAGATTTTAAGGAATTTGAGTTTTAATTTTGATAAAAACCTTCAAATTTCGGGAAAAACCTACAAAAATTTGAGTACATGTGATTGATTTGTAATCTAGAAAAGAGGAGGGCCAGAAGGGTGCGAATAAGGGTTGTCCCCGAGGGCCCCGCATAGGGCATTTTTGCACCCTTTTGGCCATCATGAAGAAATATGTGCCATTTTATTTTCGTTGGCTTGAGTTATACCACGTCTGATTTTAAGGGATTTGAGTTTTAATTTTGATAAAAACCTTCAAATTTTAAGAAAAAACCTACAAAAATTTGAGGTTGAAGGTTTTTTGAATTGTTGGGAAAAATGGTCCTATTGCTCGAAATAGTCCTCTGTTTCTCTCTTCTGTGTCCACCCCTAGCTCCACCTACCACCACAAGACAATGTGCCACACAAGAAAGGAGGGCCAGAGGGGTGCGAAAATGGCATGTGCGAGGCCCCCGTACACATCATTTTTGCACCCCTCTGGCCATCATGACTTTCCTACTCTTAATCCCATTTAAGCCACCCCGCTATGCCCTTCGCGATGAGAGTTTATCTAGAATTGACACATCTTATTAGAAAAACCATGTGGGCTAGAAGGGTGCGAAAAAGGCCATTGCACATGGCCCGGAGGGACCTTTTTCACACCCTTCTAGCCCTTTATTGAAGCATGATGGAAAGCACATACACGCTTAAATCAAATAGACAATAGCAAGATAGAGTGCACATTCAACAATTTCAAGACGTACACATGTCGACAATTGAATGATATATTACACATCTAAAATTCATTAATATCAAAAATTGAGATACATTGATATTGAGCACTCCTCATTTTTTGTTCCCCTTTTCTCCGTGGATACGGCAGGCCAATTGCATATCCTTTACCATTATGGTGACCTGCTTTGCATGGATGGCACACAAGTTTGTGTCCTCAAATAGATTAACAAGATACGCTTCAGCGGCTTCTTACAAGGCCTCAAGGGCAACCGACTGCATATGACATTCCATCTTGTATTCCCATAAAATTTCTTTGCACGTTCGTGATGAGAAAGGTGCCCTCCGGATGAGAAGCTCTACGAACTTCTGGTAGTGCCGTATCTCCTGGAAAGCCCTATATCTTGAGTGTCTCAAATAGGCGAGGCCACAAGGAAGACGTTCGACGG
Source organism: Cibotium barometz (assembly GCF_041138505.1). Classification (NCBI taxonomy): domain Eukaryota; kingdom Viridiplantae; phylum Streptophyta; class Polypodiopsida; order Cyatheales; family Cibotiaceae; genus Cibotium; species Cibotium barometz. The sequence goes on along the minus strand of NC_141046.1, from coordinate 62,715,167 downwards.
GACGTGGTTGTAGTAGCGGGTGAGGCTTGTAATAGGTTGACTTCCTTCTGTTTCTTTTTGGGGCAAGTGCTTCTTGCTCTTGCTCTTGCTCTTGCTCTTGCTCTCTTGCTCTCTTGCTCTCTTGCTCTCTTGCTCTTGCTCTTGCTCTTGCTCGTGTTGTTCCTCTTTCTCCCCTTGTTGCTCTTGCTCGTGTTGTTCCTCTTTCTCCCCTTGTTGCTCTTGCTGTTGCGTGGTGATGTCTTTGGGTGGTTGGGAATCTCCATGTGTGCCCATGTAGGCTCCCCCCAGTCGGTGTCGGTGTCGGTGTCTATTGCACTGCTATCTTCTATGCCGTAATCCACCAACTTTACATGTTTGCTTGGCTGGGATGATGAGCTGGCTTGCTTTGTCAAATTTTTCTTGACACTACGGTTGTAACGCTCCAAATTCTTATTTGCGTTGTCCTTCAATCGGGCGTGTCGTTCTTCGGTCATCTTCTTCACTGTTTGCTTTGTATGCGCCATGGTGAGGAGAACTGAGGGTAAGGATGGTAAGGCTCTTGCTGGTAAGGAATGGGCAAAAATAGAGGTCGACCTTTATTTATACAAGAAAATGTCATCATTGCAATAACCCTAAAAAACCCTAATTTTAAGAGGTCACTCACGCGTGTAAACAAATCATACGCATGCTAAATGTATGTTGAGCTGCATGGGGCATCATTTGAATAAGCGTTCACTGGAGACTATTGAAAAATTTGAGGAAAATTTTTATTGGTTTGAAAGGGTACGAAAATAGCCTTTTCGGCCAAATTGCACATATATTTTCGTACCCTTTTGGACACTTATCACAAAGCATCAAAACACACGAATATGTGGAATAAAAAGCATGTCATGTTTCAAAAATCAACATCTTGAGACTTCTTTGAGTATTACAAAGCATCGTAAATCTTGGGATACAATTCAAGCCATCAAAAAAACTATATTTGAAGGTATTACAAAGCTTCCTCGCTCTACCAATCAAACCTAGCAAGGAAAGTATATCAATCTAACGAAATTGGTAATGATGCATGACTTCACGGTCCTCGAAACCAAGGGAGACTCCAAAAACCGTAATAGAATTTGCACCATAGACTACCGGTGCTCTACAATGTTCCTAGCAAACCGCCATGCCCTCATGCGGTCCGCTTGTGGTATGGAGGGATCATTACGTGGCCTCCCGCTCGTCAGCATGGAAAACTGAGCCCTGCTGATACTACATGCAAAAAAAAAAAATCGATCTGAGCGGCAAGGGTATGCAAATCCCTGACTTCTAGCTCCTAGGCTGAGAAGGCATCCTCATTAGGTTGGATGATGGGGACCTCGATAGAGAATAAGTATCGTGCGAGTTCGGAAGTAGTGATTGTGCCTGATAAATCAAAATTCTAGCACTTGATAGTCCTTTGAGGTAGTGTGACAAAGTAGCATCCCTCCCGTGGTAGTTTCATTTATGCCTTTGTAAAAATTCACTTGGCTCTTCAATTAAACTCTATAAAAAATTATGATATGTAAGTAAGAGAGAGAGAGAGAGAGAGAGAGAGAGAGAGAATTCACCTGACCTATTTCATCTGTTATAAGTTGATTGTCCCTAAAGAGATCTATTGATGTCTCTTTAGTTGGTCTCCGAGCTTTTTCAAATACTTCTTCCGAAGAGTCTCTTAACTCCTCATACCCATATTCCTCCTGACACTTTTTAAATGTTTCTTCATCATCAGGAGAAAACCCTTTCTCCTTGTAATCCTTAGCTTTATCAAAGCATATTATTAAACATGATTGACGATCATGGTTTAGGTCTAGGGCCTCATCATCACTAGAGTGCTCTAAAATAAATCCCTCATCCCCTTCATAGAACTCTGCTAGCTGCAATGGCGTAATCTTCCCTAATGTTAAATACATTTTGTCTATCACATAGAAGCAGATATTTCTTTCCATCAATACTGAACTCAGGCACAGTATTGGCAGGATCAAATCACTCTCTTCTACATTGATGTCCTCCACACTCCTTGGCTTTACCACAGATTCACTCCTAATAAGCACATGAAGGTCAAGCACTTTTGCCTCCTCTTCCTCTTGCTTTAACTATAGCTCCTCCTCTATGTCATCACATAGAGGAGACCCATCAGCAGATTTAACTTCCTCAAATCAAGCTGCTTCTCTTCAACTACTTCTTCAATAAACACTTCTTCACCTTGTGAAGGTAGAAGGGGATACAGACAATGAAGATAGCATAAAAATCCCAATGTTTCCTCTAGCAACCTACAATTCCTTTGGTGTTTTGAACAGGTTGCTTTGCAATCTAATGGAAGTGTCTGGTATCTCTTCTGTAGGACATTTTGGCAGTTTTTGTTGGGGGACTACAATCCATTAGGTGTATATAATCTTTGTCATTCATCTTGACTCTTTCATTCTTTAAGCTAGACTCAAAGTCAAATCTTTCCTTCTGGAGGAAGGAAGAATGTTGCTCTACAATGGAAGAAATATCCAATGGCTTATTAAAGACCTTGTCAAAAATATGAATTTTTTTTGAAGCACTTCCTGAGTAAACAAAATCCTAGAGTCTTTCATCAACAGAAATAGTTGTTTCTTTAATATTTTCCTTCTTTTCATTATTAACCTTAACCTGCTTGGGGGTTTCTTCAATTGTAGAGAAATCCACTGACCTCTTCTTTGTTTGCCTGACCTTAACTGGTGCCTAGAATCTAGAAGAAAATTCATCACCTTTATCAATAGATATTTGATAACTTTCTAAACTTTCCTATGCATTGTTGTCCACCCCTCCCTCTTCTTCTGAGTTGGGCTCCTCAACATGATACTGAGGAGGACTATGAACATCAGCTATGGTCTCCATTAGTTGATCAATCAAACTGCACTTTGGTTTTTCTGCACAAACTGCTGTATTTTCTGCACAGCGGTACTGTAGTACTCTCAAATGTCACAACCACTGACTTCAATGTGCATACATACACCCAATGGCAACTATTGACCTCTTGCAGCACCCACAGTGTCTGCACAGTCAATCTATCTTCCTGCAATTCTTTAAACAGAGTTCTGCAGAGAATCGATGACTTACCCGCAGTGCTCAAAATCGCCTGCTTTCTGAAAAACGGAGGTCCAAACGCGCCCGAAACGCGTTTTCGGCCCAAAAAATTTCATCTGATAGGACAGTATAGTTGCCCTATAGCTTTACTCCCGCGAAGAAAGCTCCTCAATCAGAGATCGTTTGCCGGTGCCTCCCGTAGAGCTCCCGACAAGGGTGTAGTCACCAACACAAATAGGGAAGAGTAGTTGAAGCTCTTACCCTCGTACCGCTTCCTATGGTTCTCTTGCTTGCAGCTCAGCCCTTAGCACAAACCAGGCTCTGATACCATGAAAAGATGCAGGGGGGAAGAGAGCTTGAGCTCTTGCAAGCACACACACACTCACAAAAACCCTAATAGAGAACACACAAGGTGAGAGGCTGAATATCTTCTTCTTCACGCAACACTCAACACACCATATACAAGATAAGAGTACACATAATATGAAAGGTACTCAACCAATACATACACGGGTTCTCTATAGTGTGAACCCAACTAAATGAGCTGGCGCTATAACTATGCCAGTCTCTAGAATGGCTGTCACACAGCCTGTCATCCCACTGGTCGCATATCTCCCATGATCTCATCAACCATGCCAGTGGTGTAAGTGCGGGGCCTATCCCCCAGGCGGGTCATCAGTGTCCACCACCTCACTAGATGAGCTCGATATCTCAACATCAAAGAGCTCAGAGAGCACCATTGATAATGGTAGGTCAGTGAGGTCAAAGAACTTGGAGAACACACAAAGATGAGGATGGAATGTGGAGGACCTAGATAGCCATCTACACCAATAAGGGCTTTAGAAGATGCTACTATTGAGAGCCATTTAGAAGCACCATTTGGAAATTATGCCTACTACCGGAGCTCAAAGAACAAGGGTAAACTACACCTAAGCTGATAAGAGACAACTATGAGTATCTACAAAGATATTAGAAGCTCAAGCTTACTACCAAGGTAATGTTGCCTAAGGCAAGCAATAATCAAACCAAGAAGACACATCACAAGTAAACTAGTATGATAAGAAAGAAGTCATCATGGGTGATGCCCACTAGAGCCATATGGGTGCCCAAGATATTGTTAGAAGCCCAAGGATTTTACTAGGAAAACATAGAGATTTGGGTGCCAAGGGTTGGAAACAAAGCTTGTTGAATTCAACAAGTTGTATCCACCACCAGCAACAAGTTGTATCCACCACCAAGCAACAAGTCATCAAATCTTAGCAACACGCATATTGGTTAAACAAGACGAAATTACTATATGGGGTTTATATCCTTATATAAAAACAAGCATCAGTTGTGTATCTTCAATTGGACATTGTTATTTTATGTAACGGGAAAAATTCTATGGAGTCAGTAATAACTGAGGTCAGTGGGGTGAGGCTTTTATTTTTCCCATCTTTTTTAAATGTTACAAATTGGGGGTTCATGCATTTGCTATTGAGGTCTCCTGCTTTGTCTATGCTTAGGGAGTCTTGTGGGTTTCTTTGGAATCCACAATTTAACATTACTTTGATAGTATTCCTTAGTCATATCCTACGTCTTATGGGTTTCTTTGGAATCCACACTTTAGCATTACCTTCATAGTATAGTATCTCTAAGCTTATAAAAAGTTCCTTTGGAGCTTCTAGCTTCATAGTATAGCATTATCTTCATATTATATTATCCCTCAGCTTATAAACAAGTTCCTTGGAGCCCACAATTTCTGGCTAATAAATGTTTCTTTAGAATCCACACTTTAGAATTACTTCATAGTATAGTATTCCTGAACGTATAACAAGTCCCTTGGAGCCCACAATTTTTGTCTAATAAATGTTTCTTGTTGTGAGGTTATGTGGATTTTTGTGGAAGAGGTGGTACGGTTATTTTATTTCTAGAGTTCTAAGGTTTTGTGAGTGTTGTCTTGGTCAACGAGGTAGCAAAATTAGATTACTACCCCCTTATAGTAGCTTAGAGGCACAAGAATTTTCTTTCCCAATTTTGATTCCTTGAAGATATCTTGAAAGTGATTTACATGGTGGATTCACCCTAATTGGTCGAATGGATGCAGCTTTTGTTCCTTTCTTGGCATTGTCTTGTGAGGAAGCACCTAGTTCTGTAGAAATACCTTATTTGGTCGAATGAAGGATTTAGTACCTTTCTTGGCATCATCATGTAAGGAAGCGCTTAGGTTTGGGAAACATCAAATAATGAGGCTCGGGTCTTTAATAGAGAGAGAATTAATGTCGAATGTCAAGGTCACTTCAATGGCTTTTCCTTTATGAGCTATACACAGAGATGAAATTTGGTGTTGTTAGAATGACTTAGGGATATTGTTAAGAGGGGATATTGATGATGTTGAACTTTTGGTGATAATATTTTCCCCCTTATGTGAGATTAGTCAAGGAGAGGGTCTTAAAGTAGAGGCTTCATCATGGAATACTATTATGTCAATGTAGAGCCGATATAGAGTGTTAGGTCTTGATCAGTAATGGTAGTTATCGGATACTCTTGTTGGACAAGAGGTTTATTGATATGGATGTTGGTTTTAGTTACCCTGACTAGAAGGTTTGAGCCATGTTTTTGGTGTTAATAATGTTGGACATTTGTAGGAATGGTTGTCAACACTATGAGGTTGTGGAATTAGAGAACAAAACTTGTTCCTTTGATGGAGATATTGGAGTTGAAGGAGTATGGGCTGTGTCAGAGAGAGATTTCAATGGAGAAGGCAAGTCTCAATAAAAGGGGGCCTTTTTTGGAAGAAGCTAGTAGTCTTTTACATAAGAGCATCATAGAGATTATTGAGTGTTGGATATTCTTTATCGCAAAATGGTACTACCATCTTTGTATTGTGAACCTTCAAGGTGATTGTGTGTTGCTAGTGGTTTTGCATTAGTAGAAAATGATCCATTCACACCACAAATTAAAATTTCATCTAGCACATACTCAAGTATAAAAAATTAAAGTTAACCTATTAACTCCCACATCTCAAAGATCTTGAGGCTTGAGGTTAACCTGTTTAAAATTATCCCAAACATGGCATCCACTCTATAGGTTAACCTATTAAGTCCCACAGTTCAAAGTATTTGATATTGTGTTCACACCATGGATAGATTTGTTCAAGTCAAGAACTTACCTTAGGCATGTCGAATCAAAATGTCATTTATTACTTTATTGTAGAGCCATAAATGAAACTTCCTGAGTGGGCGCACTATCTCATCTACCACAACCTTACTCTGTCACACCAGAAGGATCCTTTGCTGGAAGGTAGAGCTTCCTTTGCCTAGATGGACACAAGAAGGAGAATTTATGGTGGTTCTCTCTCATAAAAGCTGGATAGGGAAGAAGCTAATGAGAGGGAGGGGAGATGCCTATAATCAACAATATCTAGCAAGCATCCATCAAGAAGGTAAGATTCAATAGAGAATAAGGGTAGGGAGAAGAAGGAGGGCCACTAGCTCTAGTCATAAGTAAGTATGTACACTGAAAGATCCCTGTTCCCACTGCGCAACAAATTCTGGGGTGCTAGTAGCGGAAGTAGCACTTCTTACATGGGGCAGGGTCCCTCACTTGGGGCCTCACCCACGTATATCCGAATAAGAGACTAATCCCTCGGTTCTTCCAAAACCGAACCCAGAAAAACTTTCCTCACCCAAAAAGCACGGGCGATTCCTCCAGGATAATTTTACTCTAACGTAGTCACGAGCCTTAACTAAATGAGCTGATCTGATCGAACTAACTGAACTGATCTGACCGAACCCGTAAGTCCCATAGTCAGATCAAGGAAAAGACTTGAACTTGGATCATAGAGACCAACGCTTTTTTCCTCATTGAGAGGCACAACCGTTGATTCTTTTCCATAGAACAATTTTTATCCGGGATTTACTTCATCTATCATACCCTAACAAAATTGAGTCTCATTTTAGGGATCCATTAGTCCAGCCTAACCCCATCCAGTCCCATGGGTTACCCAACCGCCCAACCACTGTGGTGATGGGATCCATTTAAGAATTTGGTTAGGTTTTGTCCCGGGTACAAGGGAAAAGAGTTCCCAGGCCCCCTAGTTGGATATTCATGCGAACTTAAAACTAGTCACACCACTTACATACCCAATATGAAATTGCCTTTTTCACAGATTCAACTGTCTTTAAAACAATCTTTTAATGAAACTATAGTATCACTGATCATAATCCTCCAAAATATCCGATTGAATCCTAATTTCTAATTTTTCCTTCATCGGTGTACCTGCGGCATCATTGGCAACCAGAATGCTCACCACTTGTCCACTCAGGGGCCTTTTTGATAGTTCCTAGCTCATAGTACCCGATAATATATTCACTTAAAAAATCAAAATGGAATCTTCATTGAAGATCAGCAAGATCAACCAACAAATCCATATAAAAGAGCCATGGACTCATTTATTGAGGACCAGCAAGGTCAATCAACCAAATCCATGCCCAAATTCAGAAAACAACTCTTACTCCTTGATCCAAATATCTTCCCCGACGCACGTGTGGGTATCTTCGGCGACCCAGAGCCCGAGTACCGTATGGTCAGCACCCTCTAGGATCCTTTGTAGGTCACCTAGCGCTTCACTCATAGGCCGCTTCCTTGGTCCCTCATCCACCGTACCAAAAGCTCACCATTTAAATCGAATCGAGGCTGGTCAAGACCTCGGCCGACTTTGCTATGCCAGACATCCTCCATTGACTCTCCGTCAGCTATTACAACTTTATCAGTTAGGTCTCCACGACCTCATTCACAAGATGATCAAAATGCTTCCCCAGCATTCTTGACATAAAACAGTCATTTAAAAACAGGTCATAAATATAGTTTCTATAACGAACTTTCCGCATTGTTCCACATCAATCCACATTATTTAATTCACATCCATTTCATATGTATTACCATTCTCATCCAATCACATCATTTTCATCTCATCCAATCACCATTTCATATGTATTACCATTCTCATCCAATCACATCATTTTCATCTCATCACATCTTTCCTCATTTATCCTCATCATCCAATCACCATTTCATATGTATTACCATTCTTATCCAATCACATCATTTTCATCTCATCACATCTTTCCTCATTTATCCTCATCATATCTCATCCACTCGCATCTACCCATATGCACATCTCATTCATTCACATCTCATCCATTAATATCCACATCACATCACATCACATCACATCCATTTCACCTCACATCTCATTCATTCACATCTACCCATATGCACATCTCATCACATCACATTCATTCACATCTTATCCATTCATATCCACATCACATCACATCACATCTATTTCACCTCACATCTCATTCATTCACATCTATCCCGATTCACATCATTATTCACATCCCAATTCACATCACATCACATCTCATCCATTCACATCCCAATTCACATCACATCTCATCTATTCACATCCCAATTCACATCACATCTCATTCACTCATATCTATCCATTTCACATCACATCACCTCCATCCATTCACATCCATCACATCACATTCATTCTCATCACCATCCCATTACATACATTCTATCCACATAACATCACATCAAATCTATCCACATCATCTCATTCATTCACATCCCAATTCACATCACATCTCATCCATTCACATCCCAATTCACATCACATCTCGTTCACTCATATCTATCCATTTCACATCACATCACCTCCATCCATTCACATCCATCACATCACATTCATTCTCATCACCATCCCATCACATACATTCTATCCACATAACATCACATCAAATCTATCCACATCATCTCATTCATACACATCTCATCTCATTCATCCACATCCATCCAATTGTTCACATGTATGACTACCCACATCTATCCATACATTCATATCTATCACTTCACATCCACATATATTCATGTCACATCACATCTCTTTACATCACATCACATTCTTTTACATACACATCCACATCCATTCTTTCACATACATCCACATCCATTCTTTCACATACATATCCACATCCATTCTTTCACATACATATCCACATCCATTCTTCACATACACATCCACATCCATTCTTTCACATACATCCACATCCATTCTTTCACATACACATTCACATCCATTCTTCACATACACATCCACATCCATTCTTCACAGACACATTCACATCCATTCTTTCACATACATATCCACATCCATTCTTCACATACACGTTCACATCCATTTTCATCACATATCATCCATTCACATCCCATATCATTCATTTACATCCCGATTCACATGAATTCACATCTCATCCATTCATTCACATCTATCTGATTCACATGCCATCACATCTATTCACTCAGGGATCGCTTCGTCAGCCCTCGCCCATTGTACCTGAAGCACACCATTTTTCAACCATACCGAGGTTGGTCATCAAGACCTGGGCAGGCTTTGCCGTCGCATGAGCCGTCCTTTGAACACTCCCGCCAGCTGATTGTAATTGAACTTCCCTTAGAAAAATATATACCAAATGCTCCTTCCAGTATTCTGGCGTGTAAGACAGTCCTTTAGAAAAACGGGATTTCTATGCGAGTTTTCAGTTTGATTTTCTTTTGAATACAATGAGTATTTCTTGAATCAGTATCCTAAAACTTCTTGATTGGAATTCAGAATTTCATACCAAAATTCCTTGAATTCTATAACCTTGATCGACAGATCAATTTGAAGGGTCTCAACTTAGTTTCAGATTTGGCGAAGTTTTGAGTATATTTTTCTAAACTGGTCACACCTTTCCTCGAAACTAACGAAAGAGTTTGGTCTTGGTCATAGTCTGATTCAAGGTTCGAGTCGGATAAGATTTTTCCTAAACTATCTTTCTCGAAAAGGTTTGATAATTTTACTGAATTTCTTTCTTTGAATATTCACATAACTGATTTCTAAATTAGTTACGAATTCTAATGAGGAATAAATTAATCATTTATCTGAATATTTCGATCTCGATAGATTTCCTGAATTTTCTTTTTACAATCCGTTGTGAATATAAAACGATAGAAATTTCTCTCTTAGAGTATTTAATTACTCATTTATCAAATACTCATAGAATTTAAACATAGAATTTAAGAGAATTCTAATTTTGATATAAAAATTCTTTATGCATCTATTTATGCATAAAAATCAACTTCAATGGGAATAACACTTTTATTAAAAAAATCTAGCATAAAAATCAATTTTTATAAGAATAACGCTTTTATAATTTAAAAAAAAATCTTTTATGCATCATTCTATGCATAAAAATCAAATTTAATAAGAATAACACTTTTGTAATAAATTTTTTTTCCTTTATGCATCTTTCTATGCATAAAAATCAAATTCAATAAGAATAACACTTTTGTAATAAAAAAATTCCTTTATGCATCTTTCTATGCATAAAAAATAAATTTTAGTAATTAATATCAGTGATATCCATGCATATTCATAGGTGAATATGTACATGGAATAATTAGAATATTTCTTTTAGATGCAAAAATGGTGGGATTTACTCTTTTGGAATAACATAAAAACAAACTTTCTTTTTCTCAAAATTCTCAAAAATTTTGCCATAACCTCCTTTGTATGACCATTTCTCATTTTTATCTTTCTTCTCTTAACTTAATCAACCCAATTTAGAATTATAGAACTCTAATCTACACAATTTTCTAAATTCAAGAGAGTAAACAATAAGAAGAGTTCAATTAATCACTAGATAATCTTTCTAGGATTAAGAAAGGTTGGAATGTAAAGAAGGGAAGGGGGTGGCCTTTTCATCAAAGGCATAACATTCGAATTTAATTCAATCATCTGCAAAACATAAAAATCAAGAAAACCATAGATTTTTCATTAAAATTCGTAAACAAAGTAAGAAAATTAGCTTACATGGAGCTTGTAAGCTCTCCTTTGGCAATGAAGTGGCTAATATATCCCCCTTCCTGATGGTGGCCATGTCCTCGGTTCACCCAGGTCAGTTAATGGGTGAAGCTATTACCAGGTCAGAGTAGTGTGGATGGTCTAGGATATGCCGTGAAGTTGGTGTCATAAAGTTGGCATGCAAGGGTAAGTGGTAGATTTGAGAACGATCCACTATTATACCGTATGTAGAATTGGAGTTATGAACCAAGTAGGAGTTGGGAATCACGTAATCAATTTTGATGTCACAAGGATAAGAAGGTAGACCCAATGTTTTCCCATGCTTCTATTGCAAACCAACCAACCAACCACATAAAGTCAAAGTATGCTATTATATGGCAAAAATACCAATAGAAGTTATAGTATATGTGACCCCTCTCTTGCTGTCAATATGGTGGTGAGCCAACTCTAGCCAAAAAGGAAGACCATCTTTGTGGTTACTTGATCAAAGGGTTCAATTTGATTATCTACCATGGGGGAATTCTTGAGGTTAAAAGATAATATTAACAAATGGGAGGGGCAACAATAGGTACAAGGGAAGTCACTAACATGGCAATAAAAAGCCTAAGGTGATGTCTAAAAGCATGCAAAGGTCTAGGATGGATAGGTGGCTTCCTCTCAGCAGCTAGATGAGGAAATGGAAGAAATCAAAATGGAACCTCAACCAATGAAGAAGCTAGATTCAATGGAGCATGCTAGAGAAGGTGGCAATAGTGGAAGCATGTTAACGATCCAGCAAAGGAAGTACCTAAGGATCCAACAAAGGAAGGACCTAATAAGGTGCACGATGGGACTAGTAGTAGAATAGACAACTAAAAAGATGGACAAATTACCCAAGAAATTAGCAAAAGAAGAAAATCTCAAGTATGGTTTGTGGGAACACCTCAAGGAAATCAAGAGGAATGTCACTCTCCAGGATCATAATTTTACTCTTGGGTACCTAATTATCTCTAGAAGTTAGTCACCTCACAACACATTATGAAAGTCAAAATTAAGAGTCTGGATGATGCCACTAGTAGGTCTCAAAAATAGCTAGAAGTTGCCTTTGCAATTCAATAACCGGTGTGGGATAGATTCACGAACTATGGGATTCTTCAATTTTGGAGGTGTTTGTTTAATTATAAAGTAAGACTATTAAGAGCATAGTCATGGATGGTGGATCAGGACTCAAAGTTATGTTCCTAATGCCACCCATCTAGAGTTGGGGATTAATGACTCAGCTCCATTTTCAATCAAGATGGTGGATCAATGGTGGAGGGTAAAGTATTTTGGCTTGTTTTAGGGTTTGAATATCCAAATTTTTGGATGTGATTTTCTAGCAATATTTTATGGTTTAAAGGTGGAGCAAATTGTATGTTTTGGAGCACCCATGGTGGCTGACACCGGCTGAGATCAAGCACAGTTAGGCTATCAATCAAATTATAATTTAAAGCTAAAAGAGATCAAGCACAGTTAGGCTATCAATCAAATTACAATTTAAAGCTAAAAGAAAAAAGTCCAAGTGATAATGGCTTCTATTCTCAAGTAAAATAATTATTCAACCATTCAGCTTAATCTATATCAACAAATACAACATAAACTAAGCTTTAGAAATTAACACATGCAAACAAGTGGAAAATACTTAGTTCTTGTAAGAAGACAAAAACATTGGGTGGAATATTCCCCCTCACGTGTGTGGTCTATTCCCCACACATGAGTATTTTTAAGCATTCAATTGCTAAAATACGCTATAGCCTACAAAAATACAAAAGCTGTGTTTTTGCTTGCACACAACACTCTCTTTATCCAAAATAGAGAGCTCTTAAATATAGATTACTTGGGTCTAGGAAAAATCTTTTAACCTTTACAAAATAAATATTTGCTATACTATGCTAAGCTTGTAAAGTTAAATAAATGGATGGACACAAGCTAGCATATTTATACAGAGCTTATCCAAAATAATGAATGCATTCCAAAAATAATAACTTGTGCACTTTCACCGCAATCTTGTGAGTCCTCTTCACCTATAAAATATCCAACAATAAATTGGTATAAATCATTATTCCATAGGCATACAAACCATCACGACATACATATTCATCAATCGTAAGTACTCCAAGAATCACCCTACCATACAAACCAACTATAAACAAAGGAAGCCACAAGCATGAGTCAATGTGTGTACCAAAGGTATTAATATTTAAAAGGGCATCACCCACAATATTAATATAATTTGGTACGACACAAAGGCAATCCAAGCATCCCCGAATTATCTAAGAGGGTAGAATAATATTTTTAAGAGATCTTAGAATACATTCTCTCATAACAACTTGTGAGAGCTACATGCAAACAAGAAAGTCACTGTTTCAAATTGAGACATCCTCCGAGGTGAAGGAAGAAGACTATATTGTGTGCAATTAATTTACTATTGTGCCTTCTTCTCTTGCCTAGGAGTGATCTGTAGAGATTTTCTTATAAATTAAAGGGAAAGAGATGAAGTAACTCTTACTTGTATACTGCTTTATTTTGCTTGCTCTTGCCTCTTAAGCGGCACTCTGATATACCATGAGAACAATACGGGGGAGAGGATAAGCTTGAGCTCCTTGCAAAGCAAACACACATACATAAGAGTAGATAAGCACACAAGAGAGATGGATGGTAGAATTTTCTTATATTCTCTTCTCTTCTCTACAACCATACCATAAAGAGATCAAAAAACGTACTATAAGGGAAAGTACTCTCCTACTATAACATATAAAGGTTAGTCCATAGTGTGAACCTGACTACATAAGCTGGCACTATAACTATGCCATAACTCTAGTACACTAAAATGGCTATCACACAATCTATAAACCACTAGTTCCATATCGCCCATAATCTCACCAAGTAGCTAGTGGTGCGTAAGTGAGGAAGCTATCAACTAGGTGGGTCATGAATGTTCATATGCCTAGTTGAGCTTAATATCTCAATAGGAAAGGGGAGATATGACATGCAAAGAAAACCATCATGGTGAGGGCGACCAACTACACTATGCTTACATGGTGACACATTTCCAACAATAAAGGAAACTAGTGATAGGGAAACATATGATATACAAATATGCAAAGGAACAAAATAATTCGGTGGTTGTGAAATGATAGTAACAAACTTTTGATAAGTATCATATAGAGGATCACACAAAGTGGCATGTGCCATGTTAAAAAAAACAACTTTGCTAGCTACTGCTACTAAGTTGCTACACCCTAGGTTAAGCTAGCACCTGCCCCATTAGGTGTGGTTAGGAGCAAAAGCATGAGTATTTTGCATCCAGCTGAGAAAATATGGGTTGTAATAGGAATTCAGAAGCAATAACGTATATGAGATTTTGGCTTATGAAGTTTAGGCCAATTTGGGTAGCATCACACTTTGGCATGAGAAATATACACACCTCAATATAATGCAGACTCTTTTAGAGATGGAGAAAAGGTAAGGTAGTTGGTATTTATCACCATTTTTTGACAGCTTGGATGTATGTGAAGCTTACAAAATGGGTGATATAAGCAGAACAAAAACCCTTTTCACAAGAGGCTAGTTTTAGGGCCAAGGCTTCTCTTCAATTCATACATGCTAAAGATGATTATTATTGCACAACTTGGAGGTTCTTCCTTTTTTCACATGCCAACTAGCGTAGATTGAGATACTCCAAAGAAAAAGTGTTAGACTATCTCATTCTATGTCTCGTGTAGATTGAGATGGTCCAAAAAGAAAGAGTTGTAATGATCATGTTAAAAACCAATGAGGGATGAGCATTTATTTAGCTACAGCCTCTTTTTTCTAAGTCACAGTGTGGGAATAGATTTGCACTATCTAGGGTAGAGTTATGGTATTTGCAGTCATAATAGGTGTGGAAATTAAGGGAGATGGCATCTAGCATTGCTGTAAAAAAAAGTGTGAATGGGTTACACATTATCATATGCATGACACCCACCTACACTACTTTTTGAAGTCGTGCTTGTTGTGCACCCCCCTACAAAGGTTCCGCAAAAGTTGATGTACATCCCCATATTAGAAGTAAAAGAATAACATGGCACAATTAGAGCCTAGGTTTTTGTCATGGAAAAATATTTATCAATATTCTTGTTATTTAGTTATGTGGTGCAAAATTATACGTAAAAAAAAGTTTCTTATAAGACTTTATGCATATCTTGAAACTAGGACATTTAAAGCATATAACATTCTCATTCTAACCACCAAGTATAATATCAATTACTTTCACAATCTATGGTCCAAATGTATATACCATTAATATGTGATAATAATCTAGTAAAGAAATGCCTCTATGGCTTGAAGTGTGAAAGAGAAAGAAAGGGAAATGGTGGCCCAAAATATTTTGATGTTTTCGATGTTTTTAATCTTTTTCAAGTTGAAATATCATATTGGGCCATTCTAGTTGATAATTCCCTCTATGGCCTAGTGTGAAGGGGAGTGGTGGCACTAAGCATTCTGATGTCTCGAAATATAATTTTGATTACTTTGGAATATCATAATAGGGCCCTACAGTAGCAACACATGAGCTTGATATGCCATGAAAGTCTAGTGGAGAAATGCCTCGAAGGTCTAGTGCAAAGGAGAGGTGGTGGCACTAACTATTTTGATGTTTGAATACTCTGGATAAGATGCAAGTTGTAGGAGCATAATATGGCCCTACCATAGCAACAGAAGGGCTTGAGATGCTCTCATCGACAAGCTAAAACTAGATAATGCCATGCAAAATTTAAAGGAAAGATTCAAGTTGAAATCTCATGCGCATAGAGAGATCCATGTTATAGAAAAAAGCTGAAATCTCCTTTGGATTGAGTTGGTTATTGAAAACTATAGGTAAGCAAATGTGTAGAAGCATAATGAAAAGGAGGACATTAGTTAGTGTTGTACGATAGCCCCCTCCTTTTTCAAAAGACCCATGTGGGCAAAATGGCCTCGACTGCCGGCCGTTTGGCTCCGTCGTAGACGGACAGAGCCCGTCGTCAACCAACGGAAATGCATATCGCTGGGATGTCAGCGTTCCTGCTCACAGGAAGGGAAAAAAAAACATGAAGAACGGTTGCTCAATGCTCTCGTCTAGGAACAGAAATATTTCCATAAGGGTGCCCACCTTTGCAACTCAATAACAAAGAGAGAGAGAGAGAGAGAGAGAGAGAGAGAGAGCACCATCATTAGGATGGCATGTTACATCACTAACCACTTTAACCTTATTATCACTTACCTACTTAGTACTAAGAGTTGGGTTGGCATGACCGTCTAACTAAGAATGAAAAAAAAAAGTAGATTCTTAGCTCTCTCCTATCCTAGAATATACCAACACTTAAAAGTGAGAGAGCACCCACCATTCTCATTTCCTAACCATATTCTCGTTGGAACTTGGTATTGAAGTGCCAACAATAATATCTCTGTCGGTCCCATGCATGTCAACACCTAAACTCATTGACGCACATCAACTCATCCATGCATGTCACAACACCTAACCTCCTTTTGATGCACATCAGCATGACCTTGCACTTCTTGTTTGATAGCATCAACTACTTGCACTTGTTGTTTGATACCATTCCTATGTTATTTCGTTTATTCTTCCCACTTGAGAGTATGTTAGGGCACTATACAATAAAATAAGTCATTGAGTAAAGCTTACAATGTCCACACAGGCGGTTCCTTTTCAATACTCTTGAACTACTCAACACTTTATTTATTTTGAGTCTATAAAGGCTAATAAATAAGGTGCTTGAAATACATTTTTTTTACTACATGATGATGTAAGAGAAACTTATAACGCTACTTAAAGGCATATTATATGGAATGCTTATAACACAACTTAAATGCTGATAAATAAGGTGCTTGAAATAACATTTAAACTACATGATGTAAGAGACACCTATAACACTACTTAAAGGCATATTATATATGGAATGCCTATAACACTACTTAAAGGCTAATAAATAAGGTGCTTTAAATACGATTTTAGCTACATGATGTAAGAGAAACCTATAACACTACTTAAAGGCATATTATATGGAATGCTTATAACACTACTTAAAGGCCGATAAATAAGGTGCTTGAGATAAAATTTTCACTACATGATGTAAGAGAAACTTATAACACTACTTGAAGGCATATTATATGGAATGCTTTTTCAACAAGAAAAAATAACAATTTAAGAGACTTCAATGATTCTATGCCATGAAAGTTATTAAAAAGTCTCGAACCCTAGTTTGCTACTAGTAGGACAAAAAGGTGCGCGACGATAATATTTGTATCTTGTGAACTAAGCAAATATGAAGATTTGTTTTGTGAAAGCAAGTTTTTAAACTATTATCAAGACTTCAAGAAACTTTGAGAACTTTTTTATATAGAAGGTGCAAAGGCATTTAAAAAAAATTAATGGAAAATTTTGACTTTTAAAGTAGTTATGGAAAGCCTTGCTATTTGGGTGGGACAAATAAGGGTAGGGTTAAGTAGAATATTTGTAGAGCACTACAACCTCGTATAGAGTTGTAGAGCACTACAACTCGATACGAGGTTAAAAGCCATGTTTTATCTATATTTTCATTTAGAAAAGTAGCTTATGAATCAACAAGGCCATGCTTATGGCCATATACCCACATCGAGTGGTGGAAGCTAATGGCCATATACCCACATCGACGAGTGGTGGAATCTAGAGGTCAATTGAAAATATTTTTCCTATTTACTCCCATTTATGGAGCATTTATGTTAAGTTTCCCATGAAAAGAAGTAGGAATGAAAGTTTCTTAAGTAGGAGCCCTTAAAAAGGAAAATTTCATTTCTTGATGAGCTACCAAACTAGTCTTAAATATCTATGGCCCTTAAGGTATGAAATTGCCTCAAAATGGTGATGACCAAATGCTAAGATTTGTTAGAATTTCGTGGTGCTCATGCTAGATCATTATGTGGAGGAGAGAGACTCACAAAATGCAAGAAAATATCTTGCTTATTAAGTTGCTCAAAATACAACTAGGCTTCTTGCTCAATACAATGCCTTCTAGCTCCACCTTTAAATAGGTGAGCTAGTGGACCATAAGTCCATTCACACACACACACCCTTCTCCTCCCCTTATACATAACCTTAGTCTCTTAATACCCCCCCTCAATACCAACTATGAAAGAAGATTGGAATAGGTGGTATTGGACATAGGTTGCCTTTATAACATTAGGCGTATAAGGTTAGGAATATAGGTGTGGTTACATTGAGATTTAAAACAATTTCTCAGTGGAGTTAGAGGCTGATACAAAGTTAGCCCCTCTGACTCTTTGTTAGGACATTTAGAAGTGATATGTCCCGTTTGTTTACACTTGTTACATTTCATTTTGTTGGGATATTTGATCCAACAGTTATTTGCCAAATGACCCACCTTTTTGCAATGGACACATCTTACTTTGATCACTTGATGTGACAAAGCTTGTTCGATATTCCATGAAGTTGTTGCATTTGAAGATTCAGCTCCTCCCTTTGGCCTCTTTTCTTCATCAAGACAAGATTGAATCACTCCTTCAAGGGTGGGATTTGGTATGTTCTTCAGGGTGGTGACTAAGGTGGGGTACACCTTCTTAACTGCTTTTAGTAAAACAGCCACTGCATCATCTTCATCCATTCTCGCATTCACTGATGCAAGTTGAGCCATAAGGCCCTTCAAGTGAGAGATGAAGGCTCCAATGCCGTCTTCCTCTTTGAGTTCCAAGCTGAAAAATTCAATTTTAAGTGAGATCTTGGAATTCTTACCACCCACGAGCTCCATAGAGCTTATCAAGCTCATCCCATTTCTCCTTTACAGCAGTCGGAAGCTGGTCCACATGGTGAATGAGAGCCTCATCAAGATGAAGCATGATGATGGCTTGTGCCCTCTTGTCATCTTCAATATCTTCAGCCTTAGTTCGATCAATAACCTTAGTGCCGGAGATGAATTGCCAAAAACATTTGGACATCATCTTGTACTTGACAAGAACTTGCCAAGTGTGGAAGCCCTCTCCTGAGAACTTCTTAATTTGGGTGTTGTCCTTTGACATTGGGTATTGAAGGAGATTACTAGAGAGTAATGGGCTGATTTTGAAGAAGAAAAAACCAAAAAATTTTGATATTTTGGCTTAAGTAGAAGGAGAAAGGCTTATGAGAGTGCAACAACCCTTAATCAAGCCAAGGATGTTGCATAAAAAAGGAGATTAAGATGGTAAATTTTATGGTTTAGCACTTAGGGTTTGTGCCCAACCACTAATTCTGATGGAGATTAGCTTCATTAGTGTCAATGAACACTTTTTTTGGTGATTAAGATCACCATTAGTGTTTTAAAATATGATTAGTGCTTAAGATCACCATTAGTGTTTTAAAACACGATTAGTGCTTTTAAGAGCACATTTCTAGCGTCTAATGACACTTGCATTGGTGATTAGATTCACTATTAGTGTTTAAGAACACTCTTAGTGTTTAAAAACACTTTGAAATGACTCTCCTTTGCTGGATTAGAAGCCTCATTAGTGTTAATCAACACTATTAGTGCTTATAAGCACACTTTGAAAAGCTTTGTGCTCTTGAAGCCCACACAGCTTCAAATCGCCTGCAACTAGAGAATGAGTTATACGAACGCATCAGGCCGCCATCAGGGCTAAGATTCGGGCTGTAGGTAGTTGAGACTGTAAGCTTCAAAAGCCCTAAGCCCACACAGCTTCAAATCGCCTGCAACTAGAGAATGAGTTGTACGACCTCAGCACTGCAAAAGCGGGCTGCAGAAGCGGGCACCGTTCTACTCAGACGGCAATGCTGCGGCCACAGGAGAAGAGGAATCCATCGATTGGCTATACGAGCTCGAGCGCCTGGAGGTATTCTTCACTTTCCTAGTTGAAAGCTCCATGAGTTGTTGCCTCCACGAGTTGGTGGAGCTACTCCACTGGCAGGAGGTTCAACTCCACAAAAGGAAAAAGAAGAAAATTGACATATTCTATACCACAAAAGAGACCTAATCTTGCCAAGCTCTGATACCATGTTAGAATTTCGTGGTGCTCATGCTAGATCATTATGTGGAGGAGAGAGACTCACAAAACACAAGAAAATATCTTGCTTATTAAGTTGCTCAAAATACAACTAGGCTTCTTGCTCAATACAATGCCTTCTAGCTCCACCTTTAAATAGGTGAGCTAGTGGACCATAAGTCCATTCACACACACACCCTTCTCCTCCCCTTATACATAACCTTAGTCTCTTAATAGATTCTATGAAGTTATTCTAACAACATAAGAACCTAGCCTCCCACTATTCATATTTTTATGCCAAAAGTAAATAATACAACCAAGATACAATTGCAAGTCCCAATGCATGTGTTCAATTCAAAATATCTCTTATGAAATTAAAAAACTAGTCCATTTTTAATATCTAAGAATGCATCTTTTCAAATAATAACAAGAATTGAATGTCTCACCTCTAACATCAAAAGTAAAAGGTGCTCATTATTGACATTTTTTTATGTAAGAGAAGGTATGAGATCTTACAACATTTAGAGTGCATATATCCATGTCTATTCTTTATAACCACCAAAAGGTATAAGTTATGTGACTACCCATGTCCTCCTTACCTCCACTGAAAATATTACTCAATTTCCCAAGATAATACCTTCCCTTATATGTAGCCCAAAACAATCTCACACCTCAGCAAACTAGGCTAGCCAATGAGTGCTAACCCAATTGGTGAGGTCTATGTTTCCTAATGTAAGAGTTGTACTTAAACACCACACCCCTCCCCTAAGATTTCTTTTTTTAAATATAACCGAACTAGGCTAGCCACAACAAGTGCTAACCCAGTTGGTGAGATCTTACTTCTTGAATTCTATGTTTACTAATGTAAGAGTTATACTTAAACACCATAGCCTCCCCCGAGATTTCTCTGTTTCAAGATGCAAGGAGGAGTTCACATGTTCAAACCCTACTAGTGCATTATGTTGAGGCATCTAGGAAATGATACATGTATACGGAGGGGTGTGCATGTTTTGATGCACTTGCACTTTAAATTTCCCTTGACAAAAAAGAAGAAGTTAAACCTTAAACTAAAATAATTATTTAATCCACTATTAGCCAATGAAAACCATGTGTCTTTAAGGAAGTACAAAATAACTACTAAGAGCATGGGCATTTTACTACATTATGAGCATTTTACTACATGAAGAACCTCTTTTACATATGAGTATTATGATTTTATTTGAAGACAAGCATATATCACATCAATAGCAAAACAAGCACAAAAATTGTATATATATTTTGTGTTAACATTGAATATCTCATATAATCATAGTTATTTTTTAAAATCCTTGGTAATATTTTAAACAAATATATGAAATAATAATGTGGAAAATGTTGATCTTAGAGCATATAATATAGTAATTAAAACCAACCTCATGGCTGCCAAATCTCTCCTTATAATTAAGGTTGGCATAAGCATTTAATTTTATTCATCTAAACCAACCTCATGGTTTCCAAATATATGCTTACATAAGTAAGGTTGGCATAAGATATTTATATTATTATGTATTAGTGGACACATGACTCAAGACAAAGGGCACATGATTCAAGACTAGAAAGAGCAATGATCCTAGATATTATTATGTATTAGTAGACACCTGACTCAAGACAACAAGGGAAATGATCCTAGATATTTATTATATGTTAGTGGACACATGACTCAAGACAAAGGGTAATGATCCTAGATATTCAAAGTGTATATTACACATGCACAAGTGACATGTTTTATACAAAACTTAAAATGGATCTAGACTAAATATCAAGAAATCAACACATAAAGTCCAAATCTAGCATCTATTTGATGGGCATAAAACACATATGAGAAATCCATGTGATTATGATGGAAATAGAAGAAATCCACATGCACATGTAGCAAAGAAGGCATGTGCATAAGACCTAAGGCATTTAACCTCTTCTATTTTCATCATAATCACATGGATTTCTCATATGTGTTTGATGCCCAACAAATGGATGCTAGATTTGGACTTTGTGTTAATTTCTTGATATTTGGTCTAGATCCATTTCAGTTGGTATCAACACTCTGATTTTGATCCACTCTTTGGAATTTTCTTGTAAATCTTTTAGTGTTCTTAATTTTCTTGATGTTCTCGATTTTCTTGAATTCTTGATTTTCTAAAAAAAATCACATTTTCTTGAAAGTCTTGTTTCACGCATGAAATACTTCAAGATGATCTTACATGGATTAGTGGGTATGGAGATCATGAAGCTTGACTAAGATTTGATGTCATTTTGGGAAAAATTGCATCAAATTTGGATTAATTTTGATGACCATGCATAGTTTGAACCAAAATTTGGCTAGGGTGGGTAAAACTTGAAGGTGTGGACCTGCACATCTCCTTCTCCAACTCTCTCTTCACTTTTTTCCTCCCATGGTGGATTGGAAGCCAAATTTCTCATCTTGGAAGAAGCATGGAATCAAATCGTGGAAGTTATTTCCTTTGATTTGATGCATTAATGGCATCAAATGGTTGCCAATCGTGTTCTTCCTCTCCTCCACGTTACTGTGTGAACAACTGGTTGTGCTTGAAGGATCTTGGTGATTACTTCCAATATTAGCCATGATTTGGTGCTAAAAACATTGTGATATCATATAAGGTACATCATTTCATGCATTTCCATGGGATTTCTACATTTTTGTTGTTGATTCCTGCGTTTTCCTTCCCCATGACTGCTACTACACATTTTTTTGCCACATCTCAAGCTTTCCATTGCTATAAAAAAGATGGGGATTCTCTTGAGATTAGGGTTTGCAGGGACTTTTCAGAATTTCTTCACCAAATTTATGAGAAATTTCTTCATCAATCTTCCTTATCATGCTTGGCTACATTCAAATATGTGATCAATTTTTGCATGAGTGGGGGATTTCATGTGAACTCTCATTTTCTTGCAATTTTGAAATTTCTTGGAAAAATTAGGGTTTCCTTCATCATCATATGTTTGGATAGAGTTACCTTCTATACACTTTGATGCAATTGCATTTCTATCAAGCCATTAATGCACAATACATTCTCTAATCAAGTCACTGATCATCATATGCTTGGATAATTCCAAGATTAGTCATTCTCAGCTTTTCCTTGATGCATGGGAACCCCTAGGGTTGCATATATTCCTTCATGATCCGTATTAACTCATGAATGCATAATCACATACTTGGATGCTTTATTCTTGGGAGCTAGCTTAAGCTCTTGAATAGTGAGTAAACATATGGCTTCTCCAAGCTTTGCAATGGTGATCTTCTTGGAAGTTCATTGATCAAGATTTGAATGCTTCCTTCATTGATCAAGATTTGAATGCTTCCTTCATTAAGCCTTGATTACATGCTAATCAACTTCCCAAGGTCCAAATCATGAAAACCACATTATGGTTATTGGATGGGCTTGATTGAATGAATTATGGAAAAAGGGGATTACATTGAGTAATGGATGCATTATGATGGATATGGCTCATGCTTATTCTCATTGTTGTGGATGCCTTTCTTTATATTCTTGAGCCCATGGTGAGGGACTTGTACCACCGGAATCATCTGGGACAAGCAAAGGGCTATTGTATCTATGAGTTGTAATGATTTGGCATGTTTCTATAAACTCGGGGGGTTCACTATATGTAAAATCGGTATATCACATGCGTTCAAGGCCTAATTTAAAAACCCCTTATCTGTAAATTTTTCATGAATAAAACACACCCTTTTTCTATTCAATTTGTAAATACCCCCTTTAAATGGCACCCTTCTATATGTAAAAAATGTGTAAAAAAGGGATTTAAAAAACTCCTTCTGTTGAACCCATGTGCTATGCTTACATATTTATGAGTGACCCCCCCCCTCATGCTCTCATCCATTTCTGTGATTCCCATTGATTTTTGCACTATTAGAAAGCTACTTATGTGGTAAGGGTACATTGGCAATTGGTGGAGAGGCCAAGGGGAGAATGTCTTGAATCTGGTGTGCCATGATTGCCTTGGAAAAAAGGTACATCGAAGGATTAGGTACATGGAGTGAAGACATGGCCTCAACTCTTGTCGCATTGGATTTCAAGCTTTGGTAAGAGGGGGAGAAGGCTTGAGTAGGAGATCGGCAAGCAAGAGCTCTCCATTGACTTGGTAAATCGAATCAAATGCAATTGATAATCAATGATGGGATTTTGCAAGGATGCATAGTTGGCATTATCTGACACATTGGTATTGATATATAGATTGAGATTGGCTCCTAAATACACCAAGGTCATGCCAAAGTTTTACAAATATCTGGTCAAAATGCCTTGATTGGATGCTAATTGGATGCATATTGATGTCTTGGATATGTCGGAATGCAAGCAAGAGGATTGCTTATGTTGACAAATTGACATAATATGCAGGTTTTACAAAAACGTGATTTAGTACGAGGGGTTTTGGACTGAACCTAAATTGAATATTGGGGGTTATTCCACATCATTAGGGCTTCCCATAGAGCCCTCAACCACCCTGTTTGGTTTTTGGGTTAAGGAATTACACCCATTTCTCTACTACATACCCTATTTGGATAGAATCTGAACCAAGTCTCAGATCATAAATTTAGCTTCACCATTGTGTTCTCCACTTGGCAAATACCTTAACCACCAAAAGTTTCAACTCATTTGGAGCATTGGAGTGCAAGCGGTGGGCCAAACTATCACCATTTGACTTGTAGGCAAAAGCCAAAACATAGGTATATAGAGGGTGGACTGAACCAAAAGTGACATCATAGGCTTTCTCCTTATCCTAATACCTTCCTATAGAGCCTAGAAAACCCAAATCCGACACTCCTACATCACCCTATTGCAAATTTGCCAAAATAGTCCTACTATGGCCAGTAAGCCAAGAGGTAGGCCTAAAAAGCTTTCATTGGCAATGGAGGATATGGAAGGGAGGAGTTGATGGAACATGGCACTATGGATACAATGGAAGAGTATGAAGAGAAAATGGTTGGGGGAAGCACTCATAGAAATGTCTCTCAATCCATGGGTCAAACTTCAAAAGAAGTTAAGCAGATGCTAATGTGGGAAGTGCCCATAAGCACACCTCTCAAAGTTTGCAAGCCATTTCAAATGATACACTCTTGGAATTGCTTGTGAATAGACTTGATTTTAAGGCACTCATGAATAGATTGGATATCATCAGCCAAACCTTGAATTCAAAGTATGAGTCTATGACTACCAAAATGCGAGCCATTGAAGGTCAATTGGGGCAATCTATGAATCAACACCATGAAGAAGCTAATAAGGATAGAATTGGTGAGATTCATGAGGGCAAGCAACCTATGCATGAAGTTTATTATGGTGGTCACAAGGGAGGTATAAATAAGCTGTTCAAGATGCTTCTATGAAGGCTCCTTCATGTGGATTTATGATGGATGCTAGGAAACCTTTCATAAAGGATTTGAGGCCTTTTTCATTTCAGCTCGGTACTTCTCAAGTGAATAGAAAACCACCACAAGATTCATTCAAGCCTATGGATTCATTCTATGGAGATGCCAAGAGGATACCATCTTATTCAAAAGCAAACCAGTCCATCATGGTAGATGAGGAGATGCTTGGGGATAAGGATGGGGTTGATCATGATTGGGAGAATATGTTATTCATTAAAAGGCAAAGGAAAGTTTATGATAGTTGGATGGTAAGACATTCTTTCATTAAGGAGTACAAAGACTTTGCTCAATTTGTAAATTTGTACATATGCAATTCTCAATCGATAAGAATATTGATGAAGAGGATGTTGATGCAATGCAAGCAAGGAGCTATGCATTGTCCATGCCTAATGGTGGAGGAGAAATGAGCACTTGGATGTCCTCTAGGCAAGATTTCTTTGATACAAGGAGATAAAGGTCTCAAGCTATGATAGTTAAACTACAAGATTATGGATCTCTTGTTGACACTTCATATGCAAATGAAATACATAGCCTTCAAGTTAATTTGTAACAAGGTGATCGGAGTTGTTGTTCTATTTTTAGGAAGAAGAATTCACTTCCACCATTGATGCACGAAGAGGGGACAAGTGCATTGAGGATCCCTATACAACAAGGTGGGACAAATGAGAATGATATACCAATGTATCAAGTTGGTACACATAGTCAAACATTATTTTCTTCAAAGGGAGTGATTGGAAGAAGAAAATGTGCAATGATTGATGTTAAAACCACTACAAGTGAAGCCAAGATAAACAAGGATAATATATGTGAATTGTTGATACCTACACTTGGTCTTCCTCTTGCTTTGAATGGGGATAGAAGATCTACTATGCACTCAATGTTGCAAGATTTTGGCTTGAAAATGCAAAAGAGGACTTCCATTCACTATCACATTTGGTCATTGCAATAGTATGACTATGTGCGTCTTATGCACACATTGTGGGTGTTGAAGTGGATGAGACACTTGCAGTAATTTATGTGGATAGAAAGAAGATGAAGATACTTTGTCACCAAATCTTTCTCGACAAGTCACCCACCAATGTATCCGTAGTTAAAGGGAATACGCAAGTTGAAAATGGTGTTTGGACAGTTTTCATAAGTGCTTTCATTGAGGAATTTTCAGCTCATGATATGACACCACGAGATTGTGAGAACATGGTCATTAATGACATTTTGGATGAGTACTCATTTGTTGATGACAAATGGGATGATGACTCATTTATTGGTGATACATGTGATGACCGTGCTTTGGATGATCATGCATTAGGTGACACATTGAGTGGTTTGTGGAAGATCCATGATAATGCATTGTATGATCCATTTTCAAGTTCGGCTTGGAAGACATATGACTGTCTCTTGTTTGAATATGAAGGCTTAGAAGATGTGGATCATGATGCATACAAGGGAGAGTTGTCTCATGACAAGATTGTCCATACATGTGTTGATGATCATGCATATATGGCTAGTACATATGTTGTTCATGGAGATGATGATAGTCTTGAGATGACATATTTTACTCCTATTGATCATGACTATCACATGTATTTTACACATGCTCTACATGTTGATGATAAAGTATGTATTGGTAGCAAACATGCCAATCTTGAGGATGAAACCTATGCTTATGGGGATGCTAGCTATGAGGCATGTGCCTTTACATTTTGTGGATGCCAATATGATTCTATGATCTATGGGAATGGAGCATTCACCTTCACATGCATCTAATGTCACTTGACATGCATGATATATGATTATGTGGCATGCCATGGTACACCACAACGAGATTACAACATAGTGTGGCCATTAGTCAGGATTTTTATGAGATAGGAGGATTCGGTGCTATGACCATTGATGATGGAGTTCCTCTTACCGAGGTGGTGTTGCATTTATGTTCCGGATTGTTGGATGCGCTGTTATGTCTTCCTTTCGATCTAGGAGGTGACACATGGTGGTTGGATGATCTACATTATGGTTATCCATTCGACCATGGAGGATTGTCTAGTCACGTCACCACCATGGGATTTCTTTATTCTCTGTTCGATTCAAGCAGTTTGATAGCCATTGATTTGGATTCTACATGGCTTGGATTTACATTCCATCCATGCAGTTGCAGTTGCAGTAGTATGGATTACCTCATCTTCGAGGAAATATTTGCAGCTTCTCCATTTCATCCAGGAGGATACATACTTAGCCTGGCCTCCGATGATGATTTTCGACATTGGCATTTGATATGCATGATATGGGATTTATAATTCCTACAACGGAAGATATGCATTCTAGATTTTTTTTTGGACAGAATTGGCAAATGCACTTTTTGGAGTCTTTTGGTGATCTCAGTGAGCTCTAATGGTTACTATGATGGTAGTTCATGATATGTAGATTCTTTGGCATCATGCACATGTCATTTGGGGCTCATTTTGAAGCGTTAATGAGAGATTTGCAAGTGGTTTTGACATTGACTTGGGTTGCCATAAGAGTCCACTGTGCTTCAAGAGCACTTCTTTCATGTTTGGAGGGTCTAGTTCCACATTGCTCATGGATGAGGCTATTTGGCAATCTCTGGAGTATGTGCAACAATATGGCATACTTGAGGAAGGTTTTGCTTGACCAAGTGGCATGATTTGTATGGAGAAAATGGGCAATACTTGGGACTATAGGCATGTTATAATTTCTGGACAGTTTTGGTGAGGTACATTGTTGGGGTTAATGCTCTGCTCAGCAAGCTTCAATGGTCATCACAATGGAAGAATATGATGCGGGACATTTTTGGCTAAAGTGTATGCATCATTTGTAACCTATTTCGTGGAGTTTTCATGAATAATTTTTTTAAATGATTTCATCTACTACAAGGGCTACCACAATAGTTCCACACATATGCATTGGAGATGAAGTTTCAAGGACTTCCTTACATTTAGAGAGCGTATTTGGGACCTTCATCACTTCCCATTGATTTCATTTGAGGCTATGTTGAACTGTAGATATCTTGTATAATTTTGAGGACAAAATATTTGGGAAGGGATGGTTTGTAATGAAGCAAAACCTAAGTTCAAAATATTTGGGAAGGGATGGTTTGTAATGAAGCAAAACCTAAGTTCAAAATATGTAAATAATGGGCCATGGGCAAGTACTTTTGGCCTCCACATGGGCTGGATATTCCACATATTCCTTCATATTTGGGCTCTCTTTGAGTCTTTGAACTATAGTCTATGGCATATGCAACTCATAAAATTGATTGAGGGTCACATAACACTCCCCCTTCCTCCTAAAATTTACCTAACATCACTTGTTATTTCAACACTCCCCCTCAAGTGATAAACTAACACCACCATATATACACATGATCTACACTCTTAGTCATTTTCTAGAGTAGTCTATCATAGGTGCCTTGTAGGCTATAATGTTGGCTTAGGGCTTAAAGTTTTACACAAGGGTAGAAATATATGAGTGGGTTAAACACATGGTAGGTACCCTCTCAACTTTACTCACTCATTCAGTGAGTTTGAGAGCTCAAGCTTCTCTTCACACATCATATTCAAATTTTGGTTCACAACACATGTGTGCTCATAAAGGCCTTACAATAAAGGTTGCATTAATTTTTACCAAGGAAAAATTTAAATGTTTTTTTTATGAAGTTGGCTTTGATGAATCCCTTATTAATTACAATCTCGTCAATGAGGAAATCGGTGAAGAACGGGTCATGAAAGTCCAATAGTATGTAAGGCAAGAGCCTCCTTTTTAGGTTTCTTTTACACCAGTTTAATATCAACTAAGGGTATAACCCTTAGTTTATGGATTTTATCACAACCTCACACAAAAAAGAAGATGGATGTCCGTTATATTCTTCAAATATGAATGTTATGCTATTGGTCTTGCTGCTACTTCTTGCTTCTTTCTTGGTAGTATTCATGTTGTTGAGGAGGCCGCCCGCATGGAGCTATTGTTGGGTATGCTTTAGAGCTCGCCTGCAAAAAAGCAGTACGTTTGCTTCTTTTACTATAAAAAGTGTGGCCTCCTCTTTCCTCTACTCAACTGATTATACAAGCCCTTCTTTTCTTCTGAGGAGAGGCTCAATGTCTCTTTGCTACTACATAGACTTGTACATGCTACTCTCTCTTCTTGTGTTATGTGCTGCTCTCTCTTGCTCTGCTCATAAGTGTTGTAAGAGGATGTTAGTGGCTATGGTTATGGGCCGTTAAGATATAGTGATTTGCTTACTCTCTCTCTCTCTCTCTCTCTCTCTCTCTCTCTCTCTCTCTCTCTCTCTCTCTCTCTCTCTCTCTCTCTCTTGTTGCACCTAGTAGCGAGGCTAATAACCTCTACAATGTGATGTTTGTGATTTTAAAGGGCTACCTTCTTCCTCTTGTTGATGCTACTCTTGTGCATTTCCTTGCTAACCAAAATCATTGATCTCGCCTCTCTTCAATATTGACAGTAAGAAAACCTCCCAAAATTATAGCTATTTAGTTCTCTCTTCTAATCTTTGACCCCTCTTCTTTCAAGATAAATAGATTTAGCTTTTAATGCCCTCTCTCTCTCTCTCTCTCTCTCTCTCTCTCTCTCTCTCTCTCTCTCTCAAAATATGAAATCTGCATTGTCTTCCTATCTAATCCTAAACCCAAAGCAAAAGAAATCAATGAAGAAAGAGAACCAAACTCACATAAAACAGACTTATACACCAAGAGGAAACCACACTTTACTCACTACCTGTTGTTCATTTGCTAAGAGCTAGTCTAGGACAGAAAAAAAAGCATCAACCCTTCCCTAAGAGCTCCAATAATCCCCTACACCACCCTAAGCTCTGATACCAAGTTGAAATTTAGATATAAGGAGGTTCAAACAGCATAACTCTAATCATGATTAAGCAAGACATTTAGCACTAATAAAATGTAAATACACCAAGTAAATAAGCACAAAAGGAAGACTCTATCCCATTGCAAAACCTCACTAATTAACACTTTAATGGACAATAATATGGTTAATTAATAGTAAGGTAATTAGCACTAATCAAATATAAACACGCTAATGAAAGAAAGCAACATCTAGCTCTGATACCAACAATGAAAGAAAGTAACATCTAGGTTAGCCTTGGATTATCCTAATTAGCTTGGATTAAAGAAAACTTGAGAGATTAATACTAAGGACAATGGAAAGTAAAGTGTAATGATAGTCCAAGATCTCAAAAGGTTCAAAAGGTTTCAAAAGGTACAATAGTCCTAGAGACCTTTTATAGTCCCAAGGCCCATGTGCCTTAATCCCACATGTAAATGACACTAAGCCCATGTGCCTAGGCCCATCCTATGTGCAGATGCATCTTAAAAATACTTTGTTACAAACCATCCCCTCCTAATATGATTTCATCCTCAAAATCTAAGGGTGGTTATGCATGAAAATACACATGCAAGAGGCTATATGCAAGAGGCTATATACAAAATCCAAAAAGAATCGAACATATACTCCGTATACAACCAATTGTGGAAATGAAGATTGCGGTGACGTATGTGAGACCCCTGCTCTCTCTGCGCATCGAACTCTGGAGTGCTAGCAGCGGAAGTAGCAGCCTCACACGCAGGGCAGAGCTTCCCACTTGGGGCCTCGCCCCCACGAATGTCCGGGCAAGGGACTAGCCCGGTGGCTCTTCCAAAACTGAACCAGGGAAAAACTTTCCCGCCCAGAAAGCATAGGCAATTCCTCCAGGAAGATCTTCTAACAAAAATTTATCTAACGGGGTCAAGAGTCTCGGCTATCCTTCACTCGGATGACTGACTTGAAGAAGGAACAATCTTTACACTTGGTTCATAGAGATCAACGCTTTCTTTCCCATCAAAAGAGGCACACCCGTTGATTCTTTTCCATAGAACAAGAATTATCCCGTGACTTACTTCAACTATCATTACTTTGAACAGAATTGAACTTTATTATAGGAATCCATCGATCCAGCCTAACCCCATCCAATCATCCCATGGGTTAGCCAACTGCCCAACCACTGTATTGATGAAAATTTGGTTATGTTTTGTCTCGGGTACCATGGAAAAGAGTTCCCAGGCCCCCTAGCCGGTACTCATGCAAAAATTAAATAGACACACCACTTACACACCCAATATGAAATTGTCTTTTCTTAGATTCAACTATTTCCAAACAAAATTACAATAAAACCACAATGTTTCCATCATAATCCTCAGTATTCCAGTTCTAGGGTCCAAGTTCCAACTTTTCCAATTTCCAACCATAAAATCCAAATTCGAGTCATACCTTCCTCAATGTACCTATGGCATCATCGGTACAGAGCGTCCACCACTTGGTCAGTCCCTCTAGGCTCACCTAGTACTTCACTCAGGGGCCGTTTCATGGTTCCTAACTCATAGTACCTAGGAGTATAATCTCATAAAATCTAGATGGACTCTCTGTTGAAGATCAGCTAGATCAACCAACAAGATCAGCTAGATCAACCAACAAGATCCATTTATCAAAAAGAGCCATGGACTCATCCGTTGAAGACCAGCAAGTTCAACTAACCAGATTCATGCCCGCGTTCAGAAAACAACTCTAACTCAATGTTCCATTTCTTTCTCGACGCACGCGTGGGTATGCTGGGTGACCCAGAGCTTGAGTACCGTATGGTCAGCACCCTCTAGGCTCCTTCTTCGCAGGTGACCTAGCGCTTAACTCATAGGCTACTTCCTTGGCCCCTCATCCACCATACCGGAAGCTCGCCATTTTAACCGAATCGAGGTTGGTCAAGACCTCGATTGACCTTGCCATGTGAGACGTCCTTCTTTGACTCTCTATCTGGCTATTGCAACCTTTTCCACTTAGGTCCATGACCTCATTCCATAAGATAGTCAAAATGCTTCCCCATCATTCTTGACGTAAAACAATCTTTTAAAAAACAGTTTTCACATGCAAATACAGTTTCCAAGCAAAATTTCCATTTTTCCATATCATTCCTCATCATTTCTCTTTGGATTATCTCTTAACATTCGCCAGGGTGAGTCAACCCATTTCCACATCATTTCACATCATTCCTCATTATTTCTCTTTGGATGCTCTCTTAACGATCCGCCAAGGTGAGTCATCCCATATTCCACATCATTTCACATCATTCCTCATTATTTCTCTTTGGATGCTCTCTTAATGATCCACCAGGGTGAGTCATCCATATTCCACATCATTTTAGATCATTCCTCATTAATTCACATCATCCCACATCATTCCACATCATTCTACACATCACTCCACATCATTCCACACATTCCACATCACTCCATCATTCCACATCACTCCATCAATCCACATCACTCTAATTTCTACAAACAAGATGGTCTCTTTTTGCTTGGAGCGAATCAGGTTTGATTATCAACTTTCCTTAATCTAGTTATCAGAATTTTTGTTCCACAATCAACCAGGTTAAGAGTACAGTTACTCTACTTTTTATACTGACAGAACTTCTAAGCCTCAGCCATTACTTGGCTTAGTTAAAGATAACTTTTTCTCGACTCAATTGACAGAACTTCGAAGCCTCAGCCATTACTTGGCTTAGTTAAAGATAACTTTTTCTCAACTCAATTAAGTCTAAATTCCCGTTCACTTTTGGATCCTTGATCCTTTCAAGAATCCCAAAATCCTTTTCCAAGGAATCTAGGAATAGGTCAGTCATCACAAGTATTTACATTCATCCAACTAAGCATGTTTCTGGTCTTTTTCTAGAAAATCCTTTTCCCTTCAGAATGTACTTAAGATTCTATTTCTCGAGAATCTAGACGTATACTTCATAATTCTAAAAGTTAAATATGTTCGTGATTCCTCTTTCTAATTAAAAATTTATCTATGTTTTCTCGATGCATTCCTATGAATATTTTCACATTCTTTTCTCAATTTTCCCAAAATAAAATATGCTCAATATTCCTCTTTTTGAATAAAAGATTGATGCATACATCCTTATGGGATTTACAAAATCAATTATACCCATAATTCCTCTTTCAGCATAAAATATTTATGCACACATACTAATTCATTTTTTATCTAAATGAAATATATTCATAATCCTTTCCATAATTCTAATAAATTGAATGAATCTAGAAAAATTTATGCATAACCTCCTTTATTTTTCTATCAAATGAATAATGCTCAAAACTCTACTTTTAGCATAAAATTTATTATGCATAAATTCATTTTCTAATGATAAAATTTTTGCCATAGCTTCCCCACATTTTCTATGAAATGATAATGCTTAGAATTCTACTTTTAGCATAAAATTTATTATGCATAAATTCATTTTCTAATGATAAAATTTTTGCCATAGCTTCCCCGCATTTTCTATGAAATGAGAATGCTTAGAAACGTTGCCTTTAGCTTTGTTACTCATGTTAGTGGGGTCTACATCATCTTGATGAGCTTGGCTTCTACCCATGCTAAGAATGAGGCTTTGATGGTTCTTGGGCTTTCTTTGTGATGGGATAGTCTTGAGATTGTGCTCATCAAGCAGAGGGTTCAGCAGGTCAGGACGCTCGGATTTCATGCTGAGCTAAAGAAGAGGGTAGTTCTTGGATTTTCTTTTGAAGATGCTCCTGCTCTTCATCAGTCCATGTGTGCTCTATCTTATCTTTCCCTGTATCTTGCTTTTTGGCCATCCACGTGCCTTGGTGCGATTTATCGATGCAAGGTCATTGAGCATGATGATGCTTTTGTAAACATTTCTTTCCTCGCTCTAGGAGGGTTGCATCTTTGTGTGGATTTCTTCTTTGGCACCTAGATTTGGCTTCATCCTTGTGGTAGTATCCTTGGGCTATTAGTGATCTTGATGTGGTCATCCATCCCTATGTGGCTAGATCACTATTTGGTTTTTGGTTTCTTATCGGCTTAGGGATCTATACTAGCTTGTCACATCAACTTTCGTTCGGCATTTTGGGGATAATTTCCTTTGGAATCCACACCTATTTAGGATTTTGGTTCTTAGGCTTTGGCTGTTTGGTGGGCTTAGTTCTTCGGTACCCACACTTGCTTCATTTACTTCTTTGGGACTTTTTGAGACACTGAGGTAGTAGGATTGACGTATTGATTGTTGGCCTTTGGTTTCTCCTACGGTGCCTCCTTGGTTTTTGATGAGGCTTCTCATCCTTTGATTGGGCTTCTGGCTCCTTAGCTTTTGGTTTTACGAGATGTGATGGGGGTTGATTGGATGAGGCTTTAAGTTTATGGATGATTGCACTTATCATCTTGGTGAGAGTAGCTTGTAGTAATCTCATTAATTTTTGGATCTCAATAGCGATCTGTCCATGCTTTCCTTCGGCGGTGAGAAGAACACCCATTGTCCATTATGCTAGCTTGATTATGGCTATCCTCATGATCCAACCTATGCCGCAGTCGTGTGCCTGCTTAGCAATCCATCCCCTTCCAAGGATGATTTTTTGGCATTGTACCTACAGTCATAATAGAAAAACTACCTTCCATGAGTTAAGAATTTATGTAG
The DNA here is from genome assembly GCF_041138505.1 of Cibotium barometz. Classification (NCBI taxonomy): domain Eukaryota; kingdom Viridiplantae; phylum Streptophyta; class Polypodiopsida; order Cyatheales; family Cibotiaceae; genus Cibotium; species Cibotium barometz. The sequence goes on along the minus strand of NC_141046.1, from coordinate 62,680,247 downwards.
AGCTTAAGCCTTAACATCCCTTTGCATTCATTATAAAGGCTTGAGATTGTTTGTACCAGAGCTTGGGTCGGCGGATCAAGGGTAGGCTTTCCTAATGAGACGACCCAAGTCTCATATGACATAATAAGGCAAGTTTGACTACAATTTGTATGTTCATGGAGAAGTCTATGCAAAACCTTGCAGGTGTGACCTCTTCCTCCTATGCGTTTCAGCCATGTGGACATGTATAATACCTCTCCTTTACTTTTCTTTTTCTGCTCACCGGGCTTTAGCTTCCTGTTGGGATTATATCTTCATCCCAACATCCTATTTTCACTTCATCCCAACATCCTATTTTCTCTTTTATTTACCCTTGTGGATGGCTTGAAGTTGTTCATAGGATAGAAACCCATAATATTTTTTAAGTTTACTCCCATTGAGGAATCCTTTGATTTGGACTCCATCAAGGTTTCTACGCATGTTGACCCCCCTTCCGGTGATGAGTTCGTAGATCCTGAAAGGACCCATCCCTCTCAACTTCAATTTCCTTTTATTTTTCTTGAGGTTATAAAGTAGAACTAGATACCCTTCTTGAGCCTCTTGGTTTTGATATTGGCATCAAACCACCTTTTTCTTCTCTTTTTCTCAGTATACATGCCCACTGAGTGTAGCCTTGCTTTCGTCAAGCTTTATGAGTCATTCAGACAACTCATTGCCCATCCATTCCATCTTCTTTTCTACCCTCAAGGTTGGGATCATGAATTCAAGTGGGATTATAGCATCAAGCTTGAAGACTAGGTTATATGGCATAGTCTAGTCAAGGTTTTATAGGCAGTTCTAATAGCATAGTCCTAGTTGAGGTTTTATAGGCAGTTTTATAAGCCCATAAGTGGATGAGATATTTTTCTCCCAATCCATCCTCGATGCTTTGACTTTCTTTGTAAGCATCGAAGACTAGGTTATATGGCATAGTCTAGTCAAGGATTTGTAGGCAGTTCTATAAGCCCATAAAGTGGATGAGAGATTTTGATCCCAATCAATCCTCGATGCTTTGATTGTCTTTGGAAGAATAGTGCATAGGACCTTGTTTGTGCTCTTAGCCTATCTGTTTTTCTTTGATTAGTATAGAAGACTTACAATGTACTCATGTCAGTTCTCTTCTAAGAGAAACTCCACCGCATCACTTAAGAAATTGGTCCCTTAGTCACTAATTAGCTCCAGAGAACATCCAAATCTAGTGATGATATGCTCATAAATAAACTTGGCAATCATTTTTACATTTTCTTTTACTATGGCCTTAACCTCGGCCCACTTAGTCACATAATTGGTAGCCATGATGATGTATCATGCTTGTGTGCTTTTAGCACACAAGCATGTGTATCATGCTTGTGTGCTTTTAGCACAATGGGCTAGTGGGTCCAACAAAGTCTATGCCTCATTTGGCGAAAGGTTTTACAAACATGATTGGCTATAGTGGCATTCTACTCTTTTGTTGGGATAGTGAAGTACTGACACACTCATCTCGCAATGTTTTGATGTACTCCATTGTATCACCGAAGACACCATAGTTTTGTATATAAAACTTTTCTTGCTGCTGTGATGTCTCCTTTGCGAAGTGCCCTTTGACTCTTGTGTGAGATTTTTCAAGAATATGAACATACTTATCTTCACATACGTAGAGTCTTAAGACATTATTTTTTGCTCTCTTATAGAGTTGTCTAGAAATGAGGGTATACCGGGTTGCTACCTTCTTCACTAACTGGAATTTCTTCTCAATCATATGGTCTCATTTAAGGGAAGTCCACTACTCTGCTAAATCAATAATCTCATAACTCCACTTTGGCGCACTAAGATTATTTGAAATAGAGATGCATCTAGAAGATTGCCCTTGTTTGTCAACCCTTGTTGGTCCCATCCTATTTGAAATTCTAAATAGGTGATCAACTCTGACATGTAAAGTTCCTTTGCAAACTAACACTATGAAATCAAACTTAAGAAGAAGTAATAACCACTACGTAATTTTCTCTGTGGCATATGGTTTGTTCACAAGGTAAAGCAAAGCCTAATGGTCTATAAAAAATATAATTTGTTTGCCAAAAGATAATGACAAAACTTCTTTACTACATAAACCAAATGTTGCTAAGCCCTCCCTCTCTATGGTTATATAATTCTTCTCTAGATCATTGAGTTGTTTACTAGCATAATTAATAGGAAAGTCTATATTCTTTTCTCCAAATTGACCTAGTATGTACCTTGTAGTGTAAGATGATGTATCTATGTGTATGTGGAAGATAACATCCCACCTTAGCACTTTGAGAATCAGAGCTATTATTAAGGCCTCCTTAAGCTTATGGAATGACTCTTTGCACTCCTCATTTCACACAAAACATACCACACTAGAGAAATTGTGTGATGGAATGACTCTTTACACTCCTCATTCACACAAAACATACCACACTAAAGAAATTGTGTGATGGAAAACCTTTGGAGGGACTCCACAGGTTCGCACTCCTCATTCCACACTAAAGGAATTGTGTGATGGCAAACCTATGGAGGGACTCCTTTTAAGTCTCCATAGCTCCAAGTGAACACGTCTTTGTATTCCTTAAGAACTGCTACAAGTTATGTCTCCTCCTCTTGGGTTAAGATCTCGTGATCTATAGCAGGCTCTAACACTGTTGTAATAGGGGTTCTTTGTGTGAGAACATGGAAATTGGTCCCATTGGCCCCTCTATTTCTAGCTGGGTCCGTTGCACCAACTCCTATGTCTTGTAACATTCAATCTCAAGATTTTGTCTCTCCAATTAGGGTAAGCTTATAACTTTCTGGGAAGGGGTTCTTCTAATCCTCTGAATTTATACTTCCCTTCCAAATATTTCTTGGACATTTCAAGAAGCTCATCCTTTTGATCCATTATGATCAATCCGCCCTTCACTTTCCTCGCCCCGTTCTTCATCTCAACTAGCAGTTCAATTTCTATTTCTACATAGCTTGGATCCTCAATTAGGTTTAACCCCAGGGTTGTTCATTCCTCTCTATGGGCTTGCAAGGCTCTTTTAAATTTCTCCTAGAGCTTTGGGGTTCTCTCTATCAGGATAGGTCCATTGAGACCGTCTAGTCCCTTCTCTTCATCCAAGGTTATTTGGCTTATTAAATCCAGAACATCCTTGATCTCATCATAACTTGGATCTTCTTTTGGGTCCTTTTTCCTTGTACCACATATTTTTTGACATCCCTGTTATTGATGGGATACTTTTTTGGCTCTAAGGAGGGCAATGTAGCTTTTTCATTGCTATTGTCCTTGCCTTGTTTCTTGTTTTGAACGCTCTTAGAAGTTTCTGATGGTGCTTGTGAATCAAATGATCTATGCCACACCTAATACACCATATATTCTCAATAGTGTGGTAGATTTGTTGTTATTGCTTCTAGATTTATCTTCATGGGTTATTTAGCCACTCTATGGGGCCCTTGACACACTTGATACACCATCTATTCATCAGCAGTGTGGCATATTTGTTGTTACTGATTTTGGATTTGCCTTCATGGGGCATTTAGCCACTCTATGGGGCCCTAGATATATAAAACAAGCAAGAGGGGCTCTCCTCTGACTATCCCGTGGTTTGTAAGATCTCGATGTTATTTACATTAAGGTAGTCAACTGATACATATTCCACATCATTAATATCCCATGGTTTGTAAGCTCCCGATGCTATTTGCATTAACGTAGTCAACTGATGTGTATCCCACATCATTGGTCTTGGTTCTCATCCCAAATGGAATTTACTTTTGGTTGGGTTCCCAAGGATTGAATCTAGATAGTCAATGTAAAATTTCAAGATGCTAGGGGTTCATCTTGAATGTGTCTAATATCAACTAGCCTCATCGATGTGGTTCCTACTAGTGTTCCCTATGGTGGTAAGACCAAAACATCTAATATTTTGTACAGATTTCTTGCCAACATAGGGTTTATTACTACATGAGTAGAATCTACTCCAACTATAGGTGGGGTTGGTAAAGCCAACGGCTAAGGAACTCATAGTAAATCAGGCACTCATGTCATTCTTCTATCATTCTTGCCATTCTTTGTGCATGGTAGTAGTTAGATAACTCATAATTTCCATATCTCTTGCAATACCCATACCATTGGATCCCTCTTTACTCTTAAGAGTGTGGGCACTCATGCACTGTGTGGTTGCTTTTACAAACTGCCCACCGAGTCATTTCCCATCTAAATGTGGATGGCATGTCTCCCTAGGAGAGAGACTTTCCACACTTCTTCTAGCCCTTTGATCACTACCTTTGATCACTACCTTAGCAATGTTTTCTGCACTCTTGGGCTCTTCTGTCTTTGTAGTATCTTGGATTTTGATATTGGGATGCATTTTGACCAATGAGTATGGTCTCCTTCCTTCCATGTTGAAGGGATGCATGTAAAGTTATCAACAAAATCTATAGCATCTAGGCAACAGTCTACTAATGTCCTATGCCTTTTGGCGTATAATACATCATACAATTGTTTGCTTCTAAAACCCTCTAAGAATGATGAGATCAGCTTGGTTTGGCTTGGTTTTTCCTCAATAGGGCATCTACTATTTAGGTTCTTAAGGTGATTGATTCAATCCCACACCGACTCATGTTCAAGTTGCTTAGATTGATACAACTGTGTGTAACAGAGCTGTGCTTGACACTAGTCTCTGAGAAGCCTATGGTAAATGCTAGCTCGAGATCCTCCATGGTCCCTATTTGTAAATCTTCCAGTATTTGAAACCACAACAAAGAATTACCTTCTAGAATTAATCCGCCGTTGTCTAAATGTGGCTATAGGTATCCCCCGATCTATCAAAAATTGACATTATCTTGGATATATGTGAGGCTCTTATCCTCAGAAGGCCATGATCATATTCGTATCTCTCATTCCTCTAGGCAGTCTGACTACCATCATGGGAACAACATCTAGCACTCTTCTCATTTCATCGAGAATATGAGCTCTTACTCTAAGTTCTGTAAGCTCGACTCTTAGTTCTAGATTTGGCTTTGGGAGAGGTAGTGGTGCATAGGGTAGTCTCACATATCCATAGGTTGTGGTACTACAACTAATGTTTTTGGTAATGGTTCTAGAAGTGCATTTGTCGTATATGCATCATTGGGTATCCCATTGGTTGTTGGGTATGGCTTGTAGCTCTCCATTCATGACTATACATTATTTCAGTTTCCCATGCTCCTTGAGCTAGTAATCTAGGTTCTAAGGGAGTGGCTACCCTTGATCTTTTGAGATGTATTGTCTCTCTTCAGATGGTACTATTTTCCCTCATCCTTTCTTCCCTGATTGGGTTCAATGAGGAAGGAATCCAAAAGTTGGTGTCCTTTCTACGACTGTAGAATGAGAATTCTTGCTCATTTGCTCAATTTCCTCTTCTTGATTGAAGTGATTTCCTCCTCACATAAAATATCTAAGCTGGGGTGGGGATTATAAGGAGTATATGGAAAAGGAGTACTTCTTTTTCCATGCATTTCTTAAAAATAAGGCCCATAAATGTTTAGGAGGTCTTGATGCATTTCTCAATCTAGAGCACCAAATATGATAGCATGCCAAATTCCCTATAGGCTTTTTTCAAAGTTTTTAACTGCATATTTGAAGCCCATTGTGAATTTGAAATTTCTTGTGTGGCATTGAGGAGAGGGGAAATCATGGCCCACATTTTTTGAAAATATTTACGTCTTGTGTAATGACTTCAAAAATTTCACACCTCTAGGCTGTCCTACTGTGGGAAATCTCTACATCTTTACATCCCTAGGAATTCCTTTACTTTTTGAAAATCCCTCTATCTATGCTTGCTACTTTCATAAAACCCCCTTCTCATGGATTCTAACTCCTTGCTCTTAAGCCATGACATCTTTCTCTAAAGGTGAGTCGACTTCTATTCAGTGTCATTCCTAATAGCGTTAAATGTTTTTTCTCTAACCAATCAAAATAAGAAGCCATTACAATTCTCAAAATCTCCACATTAATTTTAAGGCTAACAGAAATTTAAACTATTTTTTTTCAAATTGAGACATGAAAAATAAACTAAAGGATGTTTTTTTTCTCACAGTTTTGCTTTAGTAAAAAAAAAATCCCTTAAAATAATAAAGTACAATGCAACACATTATGGGTTGCAAGAGAACTAGACAGAGGTTGTGAGATAGAAAAATAGAAAAACCTACTCAATGTACAAGGATGAAGAGGAATTTTGATGCTATAGTATTCAAAAAAGACAACAAAAGACACAGTTATAACATTTATGGAGAGAGAGAAAATACAAAGAAAAATGACTTCGCATAGAGCGATAGTTGCAGGATATAGGGACAACATACGTTCACATTCAAGCATTTCCATTGCATGCAAATGATATCTAGGTACATCATGCTTGTGCTACTACCTCTTTTTTAGAAATCTCATTATATCTTCACTCTATGCTATTGCTAATGATTTTAAGAGATTTATAAAGGAGTCATTCATGAATATGTGTAGTTTTTTTTTCTTCTAGGATTTTTATGTTACATCAAGCACATCCCCCACTAGCTCAATTAAATTTGTGACCTAGGACTCCAATTCCTTACCAACTTGGCTAGACTATTAGGATTGGATATCCAAAGCCTTATAGTTAATATACTTCCTTTTTGTAGATGGTAAACTCAAAGTATACTAGAAATCTCGATGTATGTCATGTAATACATTTTTTCTCAACTACATCTACACGCTTTGATGGTTTTGTCACAAAATATCTTTCCTTTATTGACGTAGTGTAATTAATTTGATATAGATTACCACCTCAGAATATTGAAGCTTGAAACATTGAAAATCCTATATGAGGGGCTCACTAGGGCTGAATCGAGGACTACAAATCCTAAATAAGTAGTTCTAAACCAAATGTGCTAGTCTATTAGCTTAGCCTTTATGAAAGGTGAGCTCTTAATGGGGGAAGTACCTTACATAGGGTATAAATAGTATCTTACATTAATAACATGGTGTATGAATAGTACTCTATTGGCTTACTCTCTATAGAAATGAGCTCAAAATGAGGAAAGTATCTTACATCAATTACATGGGGAATGAACAATACTCTATAGGACAAGGGATTGTAAGAAGGATTATTTGTTGCTATTGAAAGAGTTAGTTAATACTGAATAAAGGTTATTAATAGGGTTAATGCCCTAATTAATGGACTAGGGTGTGAATGCACATAACAATGTGTTGAGACTGAACCATGTGGGGGTCTAAATCTAGCCTTTTTGAAATAGCAAGTAATGTTGGGTAAATGTTATGAGCAAGGGGGAGTATTATGTGACCCTCAAGAAATTGTATGAGTTGCATAAATCATAGATATCTACTGCACGGACACGCTCATACTATGGATCTATGGGTTGATCTTGCTGATCTTCCACCGAGATTCCATTCTATTATATGAATATATTGCCGGTAACTATGAGCTAGGAACTATGGAAAAGGCCCCTGAATGAGTGAACAGGTGGTGAGCGTTCTGGTTGCCAATGATACCATAAGTACACCGATGAATGAATGACGGGAAATAAGGATTCAACCAGAGACTTTGAGGATTGTCATCAGTGACATAATGGTTTCATTAAAGGATTGTTTGAAAGTTAATTGTTGATGCTGAGAAAAAGGCAATTTCATATTGGGTGTGTAAGTGGTGTGACTAGTTTTATGTTTGTATGAACTTCCAGCTAGGGGGCCTAGGAACTCTTTTCCCTGGTACCCGGGACAAAACCTAACCAAATTCCTAATTGGATTCCATCACTACAGTGGTTGGGAGGTTGGCTAACCCATGGGACTGGATGGGGTTAGGCAAAAGCTTATATGGGGCAAGATGAAAAGAATGGCAAGTGAAAACCCAAAACACTTAAGGGTAGGATTAACATAACCAAAAGGATAATTTCTACACTCTAAGCACCATCATGAATTAATTAAAGTGGCAGCTATCCTAGTTTCACAAGGCCCATCTTTATAGGGATCCTTATAGATATGCCCCCATAGCCCAAAGAATAGATCCCCCATGCATGCCAATTCCAAGGATCTATAGCTAGAGGATGTACTCAAGAAGCTCCAATACAATGAATACCTGGTGAAATTTTGAGGTTTTCCTCATTGCCATAGAGAGAGCAGATAGGATTGGATGTGGACACAAAATTATGAAGCTCTTTCTGTAAGAGCATAAAAATTCAGAAGACTTCCATGTGCAAAGATGACATGAAAATTTTTTACAACCCTTATTATTTGTCTGGAGAATTTTAAAGACATTAAGAATGACAAAGACTAGCACATCTACTATGAGCATCCTCATCAAAACAAATGGCTTTCGAATTTCTCATCTACCCAACACTAGCTAGATTTATGGCTACTACGAATAGGTCAACTACCTTCCAACGAACCACATGTGGACCTTTGAATAGTGCTTCTTGACAAAAATTTTCCAAACAGGGATGTCCAAAATTTTACAGCCATTCTCCATCAATCCACTCATCCTCTTTGAGGCACTCCGTAATTTTTCCAAGCTAGACTAGCCAAGGGGGTTGTTACTCCTTTTCCGTACACTCCTTTTAATCCCCACCCCAACTAAGATATTTCATATAAGGCTTGTATATGTAATGAGAACATGTTTTGGGCACCCCATTAGTATGGGCGGCCCTATATAAGTGGCTTATACTTGGCACCATATGTGGATGTGTGGGGTGTGAACATGGGGGGTCTACTAGCCATCTTGTTGATGGACATGGGAGGATCTACTAGCCATCTTATTGATGGACATGGGAGGATATACTAGCCATCTTGTTGATGATGATGGGGGTTCTACTAGCCATCTTGTTGCTAATGATGATGATGAGGGTTCACCCATTATTAGGGACACCATTAGATTGGTACATACATTTTCTCTCTTGAAGGTTTTCGTATTGAACGATGCACCATTAGGTTGGTATATACATTTTCTCTCTTCAAGGTTTTCATATTGACTGATGCACCATTAGGTTGGTATATGCATTTTCTCTCTTCAAGGTTTTCATATTGAATGATGCACCATTACATTGGTACATACATTACTAATGATGCACCATTAGATTGGTACATTCATTTTTCTCTCTTCAAAGATTTTCATATTAAATGTGGTACATCTTGTAATCATTGAATGACCTACTTCTTGTAATCATTTTCTCTCTTCAAGGTTTACATATTGAATGTGCTGCTTATTTTAATTTTTTAATTTTTATTTACGTAGGAGGGTGATGCCTTGTTCTACACAACAGTGACTATGGCCATGCATGCATATGGAAAAATATGGCCGATTTAACTTACCACTAATAGATGGGAGGCAATAGAGTTGTCGATGTGTTGATGATGAAGCATGGAAGGGATATTTTTTGGCTTGGTTTGAGCTATAACTCATTGATTTAATTTCTTAAGGATAATTTTGGCACTTATGTATAGACAAATGCACAACATGGCTTTGAATTTTTGTGTTGGGCTTGTTTTGAGAGGATGTGGTTGTTATATACCCTTGATAATGTAGCTTAGGAACCTTCCTATTTTAGATTACTTTTTATTTACATTTTTAAAATTCACATTTTAGACATGGTATGAGAGATCTCCATTAGATTATGCACTATTGATTTCTTGTTTAGATTTTTATTTATGCACTACATTCTTGTTTATTTGGCATCCTTGATAATATTTAGTTTGTTGTATAGCTTAGGAATCTTGTATTAACTTGGCATTGGTGCATGCACTTGTGAAAAATGACTATTGAACTACTATCCTTCTCAAGGGAATTTGAGAACCTCATGACCACATTGAGAAAATATGCCAAATCCTACTCTTAAAGAAATTTAGAACACCCTGAAAGTGCCCCTCATGGAAGAAGATACACATATTAAGAGAATTTGCACCAGTGATTTTCATAAAAAATGCTAAAAAGACAAAAGGGAAGCGTCTTTGCTATAGGAAAGTGGGGCACTTTATAAAATATTTCTACAAAAAAAAAAGCGCCCTGAAAGTGCCCCTCATGGAATAAGATACACATCTTAATAAGATAATTTGCACCAGTGTTTTTTAGAAAAAATGCTAAAAAGGCAAAAGGGAAATGTCATTGCTATAGGAAAGTGGGACACTTTATAAAATATTTCTACAAAAATAAAAATAACACCCATCACAATGTCAATATAACATAAGAAGGCATGGAAAATTATAACTCACTTAAAGAAATTTAGAGCACCCTGAAAGTGCCCCTCATGGAAGAAGATACACATCTTAAGAGAATTTTCACCAATGGTTTTTAGAAAAATGCTAAAAAGACAAAAGGGAAGTGTCATTGCAATAGGAATGTGGGAAATTTTATAAAATATTTCTATAAAAATAAAAATAACACCCATAACAATGTCAATGTCAATGTCAATGTAATGTAAGAAGGCATGGAAAAGTCATCTCTCCGTAATGGAGAATGTGAGAGATATGTTGAGCATGGCTCCACCTCTTTTAGATGTGTTCATCATGGCTCCACTGTTTGACCTCCACCTCAGATGTAGGGTTTTCCTTGATTGGAAAAGGTGGACAAATTCATAGACTTAAGGCACTAGGGTGGTCCATTTGAGTCATGAACTCAAAACATAGCATGCACCACTCTTTAACTTCCACCTCAAATGTGAGGTTTTCACTAACTCTGGTGAAGGTGGCCAAGGTGATAGACTTGAGGCACTATCTAGGGTGGTCCGTTCTTGAGCCATGAACTCAAAAACATAGACCCTAGCATGCAAGGCAAGGGGAGATTGCTAGAAATATGTTGATTTATGATCACAACTCAATTTTGTATATGGTATTTCGCTTA